>NW_027397065.1:56061535-56222658 GCF_003265705.2 Callorhinus ursinus
AAAGAAAGAAAGAAAGAAAGAAAGAAAGAAAGAAAGAAAGAAAGAAAGAAAGAAAGAAAGAAAGAAAGAAAGAAAGAAAGAAAAAAGAAAGAAAGAAAGAAAAAAGAAAGAAAGAAAGAAAGAGAGGGAGGGAGGAAGGGAGGAAGGAAGAAGTTCAAATTTTTTTGTCAACAGAATAGGGTTCTAAAAGTCATGCATTTTGCCATTTCCTCTAGTTTAAAACTACTTCTCCTCCCGCCTGGCTAACTGTAATTTTTGTGCAATTTAATTCTTGGGCTTCAGTTTGACTTCTGTAATCCTTTTAACATAATGGTCTGAAATTAATCTTCCTAAGAAGCTGATTTTCATGTACCTTTCCTTCTTTAAAAAAAATAAGTAAAATCCATATTTTTTATCTGCAGAACTGAATTGATATGGCCCCAAATGATCCCCAAACCCTATCTTCCACATATGTCCTACTCAAGCTGACTGCTTCAATTAAACCAGGCTACTTCTGGCTTTGCAAATATGATGTAAACATCTCCACCTTGTCCACACCTAGCTCCACACTTCAGGGGCTCTAGGTTAGGGCTATTCACACCACAAGGTCCATGTTTCAAATCCATGTTGACTATTAAACCACAAACTTCTCCATGTCACTTGTATCTCTCTCAGATCTGAGCTTCTCAAGTAAAAAGATCCATAATATGATCTTCCACTTTTATCTGTATGTGTGTGTGTTCATATGTATTCTATTTTCTCATGTCTGCAGGCACCTTAAAGATAGAAAGCATGTCTGAAATCCCTTTGCATTATCCACTGAATCCCACAGTGGCCTTGCATAAGATTATTATAGTATTTATAAATTTTTATAATAATTTTGGAATGATAAATATCAAAAGAACTAAAAACAAAGAATGTAAATCTTTGATACACTCACTAGTATAATAAATATTCTCAATCCAGATGTGAAAATTTTTAAATAGCAAAATTTAGAAGAGAACAGTGGAAAGTTTAATTCCTGTTTTTCTTACATCTATACTAGCATAAGTTCTCTTGGGTTGGTCTTACAGATAGATGGAAATCCAAAAACAAAATCACAAAGGCAAAAGACTTGTTAAGATAACCACTGGGCACCTTGTTATTCATCTTTCTAAATAATGGAATATAGGTTGCATGTCCAAGATTGGCCACAGTGAGAATACGCTAAGCAATCATGTCATTCTTTCTAATAAGCCCTGTGGTGAAGTTTGGACATACTTTAGCTATATGTAAGATCATTGGGAAGTTATCTCATTGGGATTCTTAAAAATGTTTATTTCTATTACATTAAGAAGAATTCATAGAATTTCAAAGATAAATAAAATTTTAGAGCTTAAAGCACAGATTTTGAAAATGAAGCCCAGAAAGATTAAGTCCCAAATTCAAAGTCAAGGCATTGACTTTCAACTCTTTATTGTATAGTAGTCTATTTTTAAGTCTGGAAAGTGCCAAATTATTATGTAAGCATTATGTGTTCACATGTGAAGTAAGTAATAACAAAGGAGGGGTTTTTTTGTTTTGTTTTACTTTTTAAGGAGGGTCATTTAGGTTTTTTTCTTTCTCTCTTAATTCATGGGTATATGATTACATGTACATATTACATAGTCACCAGTACATATTAGTAAATGATATATATTAGTTATTATATAAGTGAAGCTGCTATAACAAAGACTCCCAAATAAAATAGTTTAAATAAAGACATGCTTACTTCTCTTTCTTGCCCCAGCTTGCGTGGTCCATGCTAAAAGATCATTGTCTGCAAGTTGTCATGCAAGGGTTCAGACTTACTTCTTCATGCTCTGTCATTTTGTAGAACATTATCCTCCTCTGCATGTTTGGAGCTGACTCACAATCAATTTAGTGCTCCAGTTCATGAGGAAAGAACTGAAACCCAAGGCCAGTGGTTTGTCTACAGCTGGAAATATCAAACTTTGTAGACATCTTTTCTGATACTATCAGAGTGGCCTGAATTTATTATTATGGTCAAAATTAGCTGCAAGAAAAATTGAAAAATGAGAACTATGTGAGAAGTCGTGTGCTCAGTATAAACTTAGAGGGTTCTAGTAACAAAAAGAAAGAGAAAATGGAAAGAGTTGATGTGTTGAACCACAGTATTTGTGCACATGCATGTCTTTATTTGTTAATATATGCATTCAGTCACTTCAGAAATATTCAATAAGCATCATATTATGTGCTAGACATTGTAAGTGGTGCAGAGAGATTAAACTTGTCCCAGCCGTGAAGCAGTTTACAGTGTAATGGAGAAAACTGTAAAAATGAAATGAGTCTATGATGAAAGTTAACATAATTAGTAGGAGAAAACATTAGGTCTAAACTTGAAGCCACAGAGGGTTCGTGATGACTACAATGCTTATTTATTTTCCTTCCCTTCCTTTCTGTCTACATGGCTTTCATGTAACGATTAAGTAAAGTGATCCAACTTTCTTAAATAAGAGTTCATTATAAGAAAACAAGGTAAGTGTCATTGTAAGTAACATCAGGTTGGAAACATTCTAGGCAAAAGTCTTAGTTTGAAAATATTTTGAGAAACACTTTCATTTAATTCTTTTAAATATTTAGCCCCATTGGTGCAGGGTTTCAAATTAGCACTTCAAACTGATGGCTCCAGTCCTTCCCCTGAACTGTGTTTAGGTGAGAGCCAAACACAGTGCAGGAGGCAAAAGGCATTGCTTTCCTCATATGCATAGTCTTCAGACCTCTCAGATACTCAACTGAATGCCAAACCTAGCTATTGCTTTGAGCTGCAAAATGAGTAGAAAAGCCTCCAATTTCCCCCCGAAATATTTTCCTCCAAATGTTGTGATCCACCATCTTCCCTCAACCAAAGAGGAGATCCACCTGTCCCTTTTAACTACCTTGTTTTTCCCTCTTTAGATTTCATAATTTAAATGACTTAAAATAAATGTTTTGTGAAAGCAATCAAATCGGTAAAGGCTTTTTCATAAATCAAGACATAATCTTCCCTTCGTCATGCTTCCCTGAATCGTTCAAAACACCTGAGACTTACGTGATGCAGAACATCAATTACTCAGACATCAACTCAGACATCCATGATTTCACTAGTATTTACTGAGTATCTACTATGTGCTGTGCACCAGACAATCCATGGGAATACAATGGTGAAAAAGGAAGCCATGCTGTTTTATAAAATCATTGTAAAATACATCAGTAGTGGGCTGGTTTTGCTATTTCTTGTAAATGGTTAATGTATTCTGTACTCAGAAAAATTTATTTCTGTAACAATAGCAGAAATTACTGTGTCCCTGTTGACAGCAGCTTTCTCATTTTATCTAACAGTTCACACTTTGAGATTCCTAAACTTTTTTTTAAATCAAGTCTATTGAGGTATAATTTACATACAATAAAATTCCCCTATTTTAAGTGTTAGATGAGTTTTGACAAATGTACATACTCCTGTAACCACCACCATAATCACTTTCAGTTTATCTTGAAAGAACTCACATCTGGACTGCTTAATTGAAGGGTGCACAGTAATGACTATGGAAGCAGATGGGCACTTAGACATCAGCACTCCCTCCTAACGTGCTAAGTAGAGTCATTATGCAAAGTGAATAACTCTAAGGGTGAGGATATCCTCAACAACCTCACTCCTACTTGTGGGTTGGAAATTAGGCATAAGAAGGCCAATTGCCAGAGAGTGCTGAGGCTTGTGTACAAACTGAAAGGTTGAAGTGCACCCTTTCAGCACCAGGATTCCTTCCCGGTGGCTCCACTCTCCCCTCCAAGGCTCACGCCAGCTAAAGCAATCCCGCTACAGTCTCTTAGCATTCTTCTTCACGCTCGCCCTGTGGACAAGCATATTGTCCTGTCTGGAGTGTCCTCTTCACCAACACATTCCAAGCTGCTTTGGCTCGGTAGAATCTAAACTTGTGCCTGATGACAGATAATGAAAATCTTTTAGGGGAAGTCCAAAAAGAAAAAAAAAAAAAAAAGAAAGAAAGAAAATGAAGGACCCAGAGTTGCATGTCACCTCACACTGTGTTGTCAGCTACTTTAGCTGACAGAAACACAATTCTTTCAAATGGAAGAGGTTTCGGTGATAACCTTGTTGGGAAATGATATCAAAGGACAAAGGTGTCACTTTTAAATGTGTAACTTAGTACTATCAGCACTGTTCATTTCTCTGGCCATTTTAACTCTTAAAACTGCTCCAGTGTGGGGTATCACCTATGTATAAGACTAGTTTATCAGTAGGGGGCAAGATTATATGTATGCAGAATAAGCATATTCTCTAGGTAAAAATACGTACTATATTGCAAAGTGAAGGTAAAAGTACTTATTATACTAGCTTAGTTACCTTAATATGAATCTTTGCCCCTCTTAGTTCTACCACTGTCATTTGAGGTGCCTCGTTTATCCTTGCATATGTACTTAACCATTACTCACAGATATTTAGTAGCAGTTTGAAAAAGAACAAATGGGTTTAGTTTAATAACTGTGTCACAACTAGCAGCCTGAGTGGAAGGTTCAAATACTCTCTGAAGCTAATGTGTATCATCAGGTAAAAAATGAGCTATTAATGCCTTAGCTATGTAGATAACTAGTCAAAGGGGCGTGTGTGCCTGTGTGCCTGTAAGTAGATTTTTACACACCCAGTTGTTAGCTTGTCATTTTCTATTTTTATTTGTATACTCAAAATGCTTTTACTCTTTGCAGTGATTTCTTTAATTTCTGAAAATTGAAGTGAAAAAAATGAACCAGGTTATATATCAAAATATTTTTCTTGCCTGACTTAGATTTAAAGATTTATATCCTCAAGCCATCTCTCATAAATGATAGTCATTTACCTGACCTCATCACCTCCTGTCATTTTGAAATGTAAAGGTCTGGAATTTTTATAAAAACAAACTTCAATTTTAAGTTCATTATATGAGGGCTAAGATTATTTTAGAAGAACGTATTTTTCAAAAAATAAAGTTCGCTTTAATAATTTTATTGGAAATTGCTATGTTGATAACTAGAGAGATAAAACATGTCAGTATTTCACCTTGTCTCCTTCCATTAGTGAATTAAAATAGTTTAAAAGTCAATTAAAATTATTAGAAAAGCAGATAAGCATCATTCACTTTTTCTGTATCAGTTACTTTTGTAAAATAGGTATTCATTAAAACAATGTTCATTTATTTTTTTTTAAGATTTTATTTATTTGAGAGAGAGAGAATGAGAGATAGAGAGCACGAGAGGGAAGAGGGTCAGAGGGAGAAGCAGACTCCCTGCCCGATGTGGGACTCGATCCCGGGACTCCAGGATCATGACCTGAGCCAAAGGCAGTCGCTTAACCAACTGAGCCACCCAGGCACCCTGTTCATTTATTTTTAAAAAGGTGATTAGACTCCACTTTTTTCTTTTTTTAAATTTTTTAAATTTAGACTCTACTTTTTTCTAAGTTTATATTTTAATTCCAGTTACTTAAGATACATTATTATATTAGTTTCACGTGTACAATATAGTGATTCAACACTTCCGTACATCACTCCGTGCTCATCATGACAAGTGCTCTCCTTCATCCCCATCACCTATTTCCCCCATCCCCACCCACCTCCCCTCTGGCAACCATCAGATTGTTCTCTATAATTAAGAATTTGTTCCTTGATTTGTCTCTCTCTTATTTTTCCCTTTGCTTGTTTGTTTTGTTTCTTAAATTCTGCATATGAGTGAAATCAGATGGTATTTGTCTTTCTCTGACGATTTCACTTAGTATTACACTCTCTAGCTCCATCCATGTCATTGCAAATGGCAAGATTTCATTTTTTTATGGCTGAGTAATATTCCATCGTATATATACTACATCTTCTTTATCCACTCATTGACCAATGGACACTTGGAGGCTGCTTCCTTATCTTGGTTATTGTAAATAATGCTGCTGTAGACATCAGAATACATGTTACCCTTTGAATTAGTGTTCTTGTATTCTTTGGGTAAATACCCAGTAGTGTGGTAGTTCAATTTTTAACTTTTTGAGGAAACTCCATACTCTTTTCCACAGTGGCTTCTCCAGTTTGCCTTCCCACCAACAGTGCATAAGTGTTCTTTTTTTCCACATCCTTGCCAACATCTCTTGATGTTGATTTTAGCCATTCTGACAGGTGTGAGGTGATTTCTCATTGTAGTTTTGATTTGCATTTCCCTGATGATAAGTGGGGATGACCATCTTCTCATGCGTCTGTTGACCAGCTGGATGTCTTCTTTGGAGAACCGTCCATTTATTTCTTCTGCACATTTTTAATTGGATTATTTGTTTTTGGGTATGCGGTTTTATAAGTTCTTTATATATTTTGCATAATAACCCTTTATCAAATATGTCATTTGTAGATATCTTCTCCTATTCTGTAAGTTGCCTTTAGTTTTATTGATTGTTTCCTTCACTGTGCAGAAGCTTTTTATTTTGATGAAGTCCCAGTAGTTAATTTTTATTTTTATTTCCCCTGCCTCAGGAGACATATCTAGAAAGAAGATGCTATGACTGATGTCAAAGAAGTTACTATCTGTGTTTTCTTCTAGAATAGAATTTTTATGGTTTCAGGTCTCACATTTAGATTTTTAATCCATTTAGAATTTATTTTTGTGTATGGTGTAATAAAGTGGTCCAGTTTTATTCTTTCGCACATTGCTGTCCAGTTTTCCCAGGACCATTTGTTGAAGAGACTGTCTTTTTCCCATCAGATATTCCTTCCTGCTTTGTCGAAGAGTAATTGACCATATAATTGTGGGTTTATTTCTGGGTTGATTTGACTCTAATCTTAATGGTTCTCAACTTGAACTTAGATATCTCTAAGTTTAACATAGATACCTCTTTGTTATTTGAAGTTAACTTTAACAGCAAGTATTAATATTCTGTAGCCAAATTTAAGAGTGTATCAGCAATTCACTACAGAAGGGATGTTTGGGGATTTTTAACATTAGCCTGATGATGGGTATTAAAGAGGGCACGTACTGCATGGAGCACTGGGTATTATGCACAAACAATGAATCATGGAACACTACATCAAGAACTAATGATGTAATGTATGGTGATTAACATAACATAATAAATAATAATAATAATAATAATCCAGAGGCCTGACTGCTGTGTATTATTTACTCTCATCCATTCAAGAGATAGTTTTAAGTGTCTAATACATGAATAGCCCTTTTTTTTCAGAGAATATGCCCACAATATTAAAAAAAAAAAAGTGTGGGGGGGGAATAAAAAGAAAAAGCCAAGGTGTCTATTTCTCTTTTAGATTTCCAGGCATTTTTCTATTTCTTTTTGTAGGACTATGTCCTCCAGAGTCATAGTTGTACGTATACTCTCTTTCTGCTTGCCCAGCAGTGAAGAGAACAATCCCCCAACACCAACCCCCAGAAACACACTTGCTTTAACTGAGCTTCCCCTGTGAATTTATGATAGCCACATCTTTATTCTGAATCTGATCAGCAAGATGGTGGTTCCTTTTTCATTAAAAATATGGCATAGCATCTATTCACAGAATTCTTCTTTTGGGTCATAAGGATCTTCTTTAGGGGTCTTCTCATTTTCAGTATAAATAATTACTCCCTACAAAAGCATATCTGTGGAATGATATCACATTATAGGAAAACATCAGTAAAACATACCTTATTGCATTTTCTCAGAAAGAGTATGTACCAAAATGCGATTAATCCACTGTTTGTTTGAATCACTGACTTTGACAGTAACTTTAAGCCATTGGAAGGGCCTCATATTCTTTATTACCAATTCAAAGGAAGTCCTTTCATTTTTAACTCTGAGTCCATTGCTGTTACAATTCCTACATAAATGCTAAAATTTTTCTCTGTATCCAATGAACACCCTAAGTTTACATTTGACATTTCCATTACCTCTATCACTTCATTTTCTAATATGGACATAATGAATAAATGTATAAAATGATTTCCCAAAAAAATTAGTTTTCCACCTTCTTATTTTTTTTTAATTTATTTAACACAGGGAGAGAGAGAGAACGCAAGCAGAGAGGAGCGTCAGAGAGAGAGGGAGAAGCAGGCTTCTCACTGAGCAAGGAGCCCAATGTGGGGCTCCAACCCAGGACCCTGAGATCATGACCCGAGCCGAAGACAGATGCTCAACCGCCTGAGCCATCCAGGCGCCCCTCCACATTCTTTTTTTAAACTTCATCTACAATAACCAAAATTACTGTGGGAATGTTTATGCATTAGAACTAGCATTCACAGCTGAATCTCTTTTTCTAAAAAACTATTTTTAAAACTGCATTGAATGCTTGTTTTATATTTCATAAAACCTAGCATAGAGCTTCAGTGAACTTCTTCAAAAATAATTTCCAAATGATCAACTGAGAATCCCCAAATGCCTTATTCTAAGGCAATGAAGATGCATGACTTTTGTTCCATTTCTAAGAATGTAACTACACTCAATAATACAGGTCATTATTTTTGACTCTTAGTTTTAAATTGGGAGTATAGAAATAAAATTTTTTAAAAGGCCCCAAATATTCAAAAATAATAAAAATGTTTAAGAATTCTACCACCATTATGACAATGGTACATATCATACCAGATCACTTTTATCATCAGAAAGAGATTTTTGCCTCATTTCTTCAGAAACCTAACAATGAGAAAATACATCGAACACTTAAAATTTTTTGTTGAAATTTAAAAAGAAATTTAATGATTTAAGAAAAACTTATTAAAGTTAGCAAGTGATGAATGAGTAAAACCAGCTACTCCCCATAAACTAATGACAGTTAATAATAATTTAATGTAGCTTATAATTTTGTTCATTTGTGTAAAAGGTAAATACATAAAAACCTTTATCCTAAAAAGCTTAGGGACTGAAAATGTATTCTGTGTAGAAATTCATATGGAATACCTGAAACTATTTAGTTCCCCTCCAGGAAAACAATGCAGCCATTCCTCTATTGCAATCATATACTCTTTTGTCTGGCTAAATATCTTATTTTTAAAAGCTTTGCAATTTGTCTAATATCTGGATATGTCAACCCTAAAATCTTTCTGAGGGAATTAAAAACGCTAAAATTTTTTCTTAGGGAAAATAAAAGCCACATATTGCTGTTCCCCTAGTTATTTCAAATACTTTGAGGAGCATAAATTCCTTCAGATTACTGTAATAGTCACATAAATTTTTTTTAAGAAAAAGAAACAACAGTACCAGACACTAGTTAAATAATTGCTGTGCTCTATATTAATCAACTTTCTAAAAGTACCCATTCCTGGAAGTAGTCAAAATTTATTATGGCCAACACTGAACCCCATTAAATCTGTGTAAAAACCCAGTTAGATAAACTCTGCTATCCCTGTTTTACAGGTAGGAAAACTGGGGCTTGGGGAAGACTGTTTGAGATCACTTCACTAGTGAGTAGCGGCCAGGATTTCAACTATATTCTCCCCGACATCAAATCTACGTATTTTGCCCTATGCCATCTTGCTTCTTGGGACCTCCACACTTTAAGTATATTTTTCGTTTTAAATAAATACCTAATATTGATAGCATCCATAGGATTGCATATTATAATCTGGTTAATACCAAGAGCTGAATTGAATATTTCACAACTATATCACTTATGTATGAAGGCTTCATCTTTTCCAGAATTCTTTCACAAATAGTATCTCATATATCCTTCCAAATCTTCTGGCTTAGGAAAAGGGTTTGATTAATGTCATTGGGCACAGGAAGAAAACTGAAACACGAAGAAGTTAAGGGACCTGAGATAACTCACACACAGACTAACTCAAACGGAAGGTCTGATCCAGGCTCCCTGCTGACTTTCACTTAACATAGTGTCAGCATTTTTTAAAGACAACATAGTGGTTGTAAATAATGTTAAATACCACGGAATCTTAAGATTAATCAAAAAGGCAATGTTCATTGAAAACATTAACATTTCAAAAACTTAAAAAATACTGATACAATGACATCATCCAAAATGTTTCATTTCTATGGTTATAATTCAGAATACTGGTGGGATTCAAGCAAATATTGTTTCAAATGTTGGCTTAGAGAAATTCCTGTTTTACTTGAACAAATTCTTATCCTGGAGCTTACCAGCTAGAATCTGGACAAAATATCTGAAGAATGAATTAATTAATCAACATTGTAAGCAATATCAGTCTGTGCAATTGTTCTCTACAAAGATAAAGAAAAGAAAAAGTGTCACACATCAACTGTCTAAATTTAAACATGCTTCCTTGTTTAAAACCTTCATAAGGATTTCTTTCAATTGAAGGTGTAAGGAAGAAAGTCTAAATGGAAAAAAAATTTATTGTAGCAAAACTCGCTTCCATTATTTCTCTAAGAACAGCAAGCGAAGACGCTTTGGCATGCATAACTCATCACTGTCCATGTACATGGTAGCTGCCCTGGGGCTTGAAAGATGTGGGTAAATTTTTTTTCTTTGTTAATCTTTTTCTCTTCAAAAACTTTAGTCCCTAATTAGTAGATATCTCAGAACCTGTCCGTGTAGTTCAGTGTTATACCTGTGGGAATATATACTGTAGGTCTGTTGTAAAATAAAACCTCTACTTGAAGAAGTATCACTTTGCATTACATGGAGGTGAGGTATTACATTCTCTCTTTCTTCAAGGTTTTCCTCAAAAGG
The DNA here is from genome assembly GCF_003265705.2 of Callorhinus ursinus. Classification (NCBI taxonomy): domain Eukaryota; kingdom Metazoa; phylum Chordata; class Mammalia; order Carnivora; family Otariidae; genus Callorhinus; species Callorhinus ursinus. The sequence continues at coordinate 56,072,191 of NW_027397065.1, forward strand.
AAAATGCACCCCTGGACAATTTATCCCAAGCACCTTCTGAGGGAAGAGAGAAGGCATGGTAAAGGGAGTCCATCTTTCTACCCTGGCTTAAAAACTTCAGACAGAAAGATTCCGCCTTAATATCTGATGTGTTTAAATAATCTTTCATACTTATTTGTAAAATACACACACACACACACACACACAGAGATTTTTCATATGGAAAACATCATTTCCTTAGTAAAACTTTAGTGGTTTTTAAAAGTTATTTTTTAATTCCAGTATAGTTAACATACAGTGTAATATTAGTTTCAGGTGTACAATACAGTGATTGAGTACTTCCAAACATCACTCGATGCTCATCATGACAAGTGCCCTCCTTAATCCCCATCACATACTTCGCCCATCTTCTACCCACCTCCCCTTGGTAACCAACAGTTTGTTCTCTATAGCTAGGAGTCTGTTTCCCTCTGTGTCTCTCTTCTCTCTCTTTTTCTCTTCCCTCTCTCTCTCTCTCCCCCGTTTAGTGGTGTTTTATTTCCTGTCTTTTTCATTTCATAATGATGAAATTAGAAATTATAAAGGAAAAGACCTCTCCATGAAACCCTTCTAGTGCTCAGACAGCCATTTTTCTTTTCCTGGTTTCTCTGCTATTATTTTAGGATAAAATTCTAATGACTCAAAGGTAATCACCCAACACCTTTCCTGTACATTGAGAAAACAATATCTCTAGTATTAATAGCATCAATATTACTGACCTATGGCATTACTCAAGTCCTCAGAATTTATGCCCACAACTTGCTCTATATTATTTTGTACTGTTAATATGATGCTCTCTGTCTAACATAAATAGTTTCTTTACCTCCATTCAAATAGAAAGTCTTTGTGGACAGAGGTCATGCCATCCACACCAGAATCATATCCCCAAACTACGTAGAAGTATATCACGTTTTGCCCAAAGTGGAAGAAAAAGTGGTTTTTATGTGTTTTCTGAGTACTGACAAATTCTTGTCCTGTCTTAGTCAAATTGGACAAATTACCTAATATCTTTGGCCCAGTTTTGCCACCTATAAGATGAAGATAATATGACTGGGTTCATGGGATTGCTATAAAAATTAAACGTGTGGCTGTTCCTTATAAAATATGAAAAATGCTAAACACATTACTTTGGTAATTGAGCCACTTTCAGGAGTGAAGAAGACTTTTGAAAAGAGGTAGCTCTTGTTCATTTTCTAATTATTGTCCATTTTATAATGTGATTACAGAAAATTCTTCGACTTTAGGATTTTAAATAACAGAACTCAAGTAAGGAATGAATAGAGGCACTTTGGATACATTTGCTATGCACAAATGAGTGCCTGAGAGTACTCAGTCTACTGCATGCTGTCTGGACGATCCCATTTGCTGCCTGTGTCCAGGACGACACGCGCATCCCCACCTCCCATGTAGGCAGGGCCCTGTGGAGGACAATTGTGATCTGTCCACACTGGGGCAACAGTAGCACTTTGCAGTTCACTCGCTTTGAAAAACTACACCTTTGGCCAAATCTATTAGTTTTACACTACAGTGACATTAGAAACAATCTTTTATTTGCCTTTTCTTCTTTCGCAAGACAAAGCATAATATCTTGAACACATTAAGAAATCAATAACAATTGTTAAAGAATCCAGTTCAAAATAATTATCAATCTTCATTTTATGCTTTGTCAGGTCAGAAGAAAGAGATTTAGGATGACAGTTCCAAATAAGTTGTGTTGCGTATATACAAAATGTACATTTCCCCTACAGCCTAGGGAGCCAAAGCAAGTCACTTGGGCCTAGTGACTTGGAAAAACTAACGTATATTCCAAAGTATTAATTTACTTAACAAAGCCTATAAAGGATCATTTGTAACCTGTTGGGTTATTTATGTTCTAGAACTGCTTACTCCTCCACATTTTTAAGAGCATATTAGAAAATAACATTGAGTTATTCAATGATATTCAAAATAGACAGCATGAAGAGATAGGAAAGTAATGAAATGTAAATCTATTTGCTTAAATTCTAGTTCAATGAATGTTTAGTTCCATGACAATAACCACGTCTGTTTTTTGCTGACCATTTTTGTCCTAGTACCTAGAAGAAAGCCAGATATATGTTAGGCCTCAATAATAATAATATATATGGGTTCAATAAATAAGTGAATTTATTAGGTATTTATAAGACACTGAACTATGTGCTAGAAATAGGCAGGGGTTAAAAAAAATGTACTTTCTACATCTATCTGTGTATCATACTAGATGCCATACTCTGAACCCCACCACTCTGAGGAGAGGAAGTACGATCTTCACTTGGGATCCCTCCAGGAGTCAGTGGGCTGAATGGGGGCCTGGGAGGGGCCTCCTCCTGGAGGCTCTCTCTGTTCGGGCTTTGCACCTGCCCCGGCCTTCTGTTCCGTTGACTGCAGCTACATCTTGCCACCCTTCAGGCTCCTGCTGGCCAGAGCGAAATGCACTGGGACCTCGACGCGGCACAGGCTGCATCCACGCTTGTGAGCTTTTATCTGTGGATCGGACTCATCCCTTCGGGGCCGTTTCCAGAGCAAAGCCTTTAGGTCCTTGGTGGCAGAAGTCATTTTATTTTCACAGCGGTCGGATTCCCGGCCCATGGGAGAGACACTGCCCGGCACAGCCACGCCCGCCCTGGCTCAGGGCGCCCCAGCGGCCCCTGCCCCTCTCACATTTTGATCTCAGTAATCAGGTTCTCTCAACAAACAGAGGATTTTCTCTTGGGGACCTGCAGTCTCTTCCTCTACCTGAGTCTCTTGGGAGAAACCCCAAAATCCTTCAATCAGATTTGCATTTGCCTGAACCCCTGTTATGATCTGGGTTCATAGTCTCTCACATGTGGTTCAGTAGAATTTAGCCAGACAGCTGCCTCAGGGTTCTCTGTTTTCCATGACAAGTAAGGAGCTCCCCAAACAGTCTGTGCCATCTAGAGGCTGCTCTGCCCAGAGCATTCGACGTAGACCCATAGGAAAATGTGCTGTTACGACACTTGCCTGCCTTACAGAGCCTGATCTCGGACAATGCCTTTCCATATAGTGTGTGATAAATTCCACAATGCAAGTATACTAAAGGCATGATAAGAATGCAGAGGATAAATCTGAATTGGAGATTTTGTTGAGAAAAAGGCCTATCAGTTGAGTCACATTGGGGTGAACACAATTTCCAGACAAGCAGATAAAGGAAGGAAAACCTTTCCGTTTGGAAGGGACAAGATAGGGGGGAAAAAAAAGTTGGAGGCTGGAGGTTAAAGAGAATATATAATATATTCATATAATAGAAGTGGGGAGAAAATAAACAAAAGGTAATCTTGAATAAATTCTGCATCCACGCAATGCAGATATTGAAAAAACAGAAATGTATTTAGAAATATTAAGCATAATCCCTCTAGTGAACTTTAAGAATTTGTGATATACTGGTAAGTTAAAATGGCTTAAAACTGCTGTGAGCACTATGAGCTCAGTTGTGGAAAAATATGAAAATATTTGGATAGAAAAAGTGGAAAGCAGATGTTAAGAAATGCTATCTCAGAGTCCTAAAAACATAATAAAAATGTATTGTTTTCTCTTACTTTTTGTTCCTTTTGTTTATGTGGATATTGTGATCTTCGGTCAACAAACATGTATTAATCATGGATTTAAAATAATGCCAGCAGGAATACACTAAAAAGCCTTGGACAGTTGCCAGGTATTGGGTTTCTGAAACAGGAGGTCATCTCTAATTTTTACAAAGATGTATTAGTAACGCAGAAAACAATACTTCCATATATGTCTAAGTGTGTTTTATGATAAAAATTTGTTGGCACGTATATAGTAATTTGGCTTCTTTTTCTTTTATACAAAGTATACACCGAACATGATAAATATGAAAAAAACAGTAAATTCATACAATTGTAATGAATTTCTCTGAGTTTGAATCCTGATGGATTTGTATGAACTCTGGACCAAGAAGATGAAGTCCACTGTAGTATAAATATATTTTGGTCGTGATCGAGAGATTTTTGAGGAAGGTTCTCAAGCATAAAAAATCGCTCCCTTTTATCTGTGCTCTTTTCCTGACAAAAAGCCTTCGTAGTCACCCAGCTTTTGCAGGCAGAAGTTAAAATGAAAAAACTGTCTGAGATGAGAACATTTTTAAAGGTTATCAGTTAAGTTGGCTTGCATTTGTTTCCCAGCTTCCTGGGGGGTAGAAAGAATGGGAAACTGGGAAGCTTTGCTTCTGACCAAGGGCAGGTGAGAAGGTAAGGCTGGAAGCAGACACTGCTTCTTTTCTGAAGTCTCTTGTCACCAGGCTGTGAGCAACTTGAGAGCAGGAACTATGTCCTACTCATGTCTGGTTAATCCCGGGCCCCTAAGACAGTGTCCAGTGCATTGCAGGAAGTAAGATGAGGAAGGGAGGGAGGAGAGGAACATAAAAGGAACTGCTCAGAAAAACTGCTGAGGATCTACTAACATACAGAGGCTGCTAAACACCTGGGAGGAGGTTCTCAGAAGGAAAATCATCTTTACCATTTTCCCAGTGTTAATGTGGTTGGCTATTCCTACCCACAGCTTTCCAGAAACAGATGAAGGAGGACCCAAAAGAGAAACAGAAGAGCACAGAAGACATTTGGTCCCACCCTGGCAGATCAAAAAATACCAAAACCCAAACCCAAACAACAACAGTAACAACCAAAAGCTAAGAACAAAAACAAGGAGCAAAGAAGAAATGAAAAGAAAAAAAGAAAAGAAAAGAGACAAAGAAAAGGAAGAAAACTTTTCTTTCCCACCAAGACAATTTTAAAAATCAATACAGTCCATTATGTTCAAGGAAAATAACATATTTTAGTAATGTTTAGCGGAATCTAATTAAATGAAATCTTGTGAAAATTCTTACTCTTTAGGTTTCTTTTTCTTTCATAGGAAAACAGCATATGCATTTAGTGTGGGTTGGAATAGAAATTGAGATTCTAACTGTATTTTCTTAGCTTTCTAAAGTTTTATGACAAAAAACAAGGACAATCATGGCACATACATGCAGTGTATTTGTCAGGTTAATGGGTAGGCTCCATGCTCAGAACGCCACTAATTTCCATAACTAGGCGAGTGGAGAGATTTGTCCTCTTGCATTAACAAAAATACCCACTACTAAGGGATCAGAAGTTCAGAGATTAGTAAGCCTCTCAAATTTAGTCAGTTAAGACTCTTTATCCAGTTTCAACATCTGACTTCTTTTCAGCATGCAGTCATGCCCCCTATAAAGAATATTTGACACAAAAAAAATGCATTAGAACTGACAAATTAGATCTTATCCACATTGTAAAAGGGGGGTTTCTTTGATTAAAAACAATTTATATAATGCAGTTTAAATGATTTGTTTCACAAAAATTGAAATAATATATTGTTATAAAAGCATTTGTGTGGGGCACGTGATTTGCATCTGTACAATTAATGAAACAAATACATTTTACCGCTGTCAATATACTTTTCCTCTTAAAATCTAACAATCAGTGTTTTGTATTTATGAAAAGAGTTGATAGGTAGAGATAGATGATTGGTAAGTAGATACAGTGTAAGACAATAAAAATTAACACTCTTATCTGCATACTAGTACAAGAAAAGAAGAATCAACAGAATTCTGTGGCCAGAACAAACATAACACATACACATAAAGACATATATTAGGTCAAATTGCTTACCCAAAGGACAGAAAAAAAGGAAAGAACTCTAACAGTCCATAGGTGTTTTCACAGAATCAAAAAGTAAATTTTTATGAGTTAAAAAAATGCACACTGGGCACCTAGCTTCTTCAATTCATACACAGTTATGCTTACTTCAGTCATCCAAAACACTACACAATCCACGGAACAATTTAACTTAGACATACAGGGATAGTTGCTGTTCAAAAAGAAAACTAATTTTAAAAACTGATTTGATAAGTGTTTTCACATATTTTTCGCTTTTTTTGTTTGATATTTCACATTTAAGTTCTTCTTGGAACTATAAAACTGGGAATATATAAAGTTTGCTTGTGTCTGGTTTCAAAGATGGCCTTCCCCCCCCTTTTCTTTTCTTTTCTTTTTTTATGCACAAAATGTCTGCCAAGCCTGAAAATGATGCAGATCATGTTTCTATGTCTGTTAGGTGGTGCTTACCAAGCAGTCTGGCTCTGGTCAGGGATTTTTCAACTGCTCACTGTGGTGGAATTACAGTAGGGGATTGCGAGTGGGGTTAGTGGGAAGGAGGCTTTGTCCCTGCTGCATTTAAAATTACATCTAATCTTATCAAGGCGCTCGTCATTGTTTCTAGCGGCCAGGAGCAGGTACAGTACTGCTTTTGTTCAAGTCAGTAGCTTTGTTGAATAAAGTTGAGGGAAAAGCCAAGACTAAATAATTTTCTTTCAGAACCTCATGTGCTGATTGAAAAAATGCTTTGAAAGAGAACGAGAGACGGGTGGGGGAGGGAAGACAGACAGGTAAAGTCACAATGGAAAAGTATCCATGTGTAAGAAAAGAAGCAGTGACTTAAAGATTAGGGGGGAAAACTACTACAGAAAAAATTTGCTCAAAAATACTTTAATTCTTATCCCCTAAAATGGACTGGCTCGTTTTCTTTGGCATAATACGATCATAAAATTCGGGGGACATACTTTGTCTACCTCTTCTGTTTGAGAAAACTGAAAGCTAAAGCAAGTCTACTTTTTTTTTTTTTTTATAAATGGCACATAGCTAAGTTTCTCTCGCACAAATAAATATTCCTAGACATTGTGCCAAGGGTTCCCCATTGATGTTCCTTTCCTTGTAGTATGCTAAAATATAAGTTGAAGAGTCTTTGGTCACAACTCTTGAGGTCGTGGTAGACTGGTGACAATGAAGGAGTCATAAATCCAAGTTCAAGAAACTTGCTCTGACTAGCTTTGTACAAAACAGAGACACTATAATTCTAACAACCAGAACAATGTAATCATCAGCAAGAAAAGAACCCCCTGGTTTCCCATGTGTCAATAAAGATTGCAAGTTAATTCAGACAGAAATAATTGGCATTAAGAGTTGTAAGACATGCCATTATTGTAATTTGAAAATTAAGATGAGAAGTAGCTTGTTCAAACATGTTCAGTTTTAAAATCTGGTGAAGTAACCTTAGTTACTCACAGGTGTGCTCTAGAAAATAAAGTTTCTCCCCAAAATGACTGGTTTGTATTGTTATCATTTACAATTAAATTACATTAAAATAAATTTAATGTATTTTTGAGGCTCAAAAAATATTTTTTAGTGTGTGCTTTCAAAATATCAAAAACCAAACTGATTGAGCTTCTTGATCAGTAACAGTCCTACAATAATATTATTGTCTATGAGTCTCATCTCTATTAGTTTCAGAGTATACTAATTATAATATTTAATTTTATTATTATGGTCAGGGAAGTACCTCAAACTGTGTGTTATGGAGGGGTGTAAATATAAATATTTATATAAATATATATTTATATAAATTCTGATTAGATACATTTTAGTGATATACGCTTTCTCCGTGTTATACTGTTAAATAAACAACTATTTTGACACTTTTTCAAAATAGTGTGGTGAGAGAATGCAGATATAAAAACTACAGTTTTAGAAATGTAAAAATTGGAGAGGTGCATTTTGTACTTTGGCAGATCACGGTAACATATGACTAAAATTAACATTCATATTATTTTCGATGCATTAAAATCAAGTGTATACAAGTCAAAGCATTTTAAAGTTATACTGTAAGTTCTTTAAATGTCACCTTTTGTTCTTATATCCATTTGTTGTGTAGATCATCATGGAATCATTTGATTAATGGCTGCTGTAATCATCCTGCTAAGTCACTAAAATGAATTATAATCATGATTTTATGATAGTTTTCTTTAAATCAAATATAGTCAGATATTCTATATACATTTTGTCATTTGGTTGCATTTCCAGTCATCTATTAAAAGTAGTAAAATGTCGTCTATTAAATGGATCATTCTTTAGTATAAAACATTGTATAAACTGCCTTTGTGCATTTGCATTCACTTTAATTTTTCAGGGATAAAGTTTCATCACATTTCTTGATCACATTCAAAAATCACCTATTGTTGGGCGCCTGGGTGGCTCAGATGGTTAAGCTTCTGCTTTCGACTCAGGTCATGATCCCAGGGTCCTGGGATCGAGTCCCACATCAGACTCCCTGCTCAGCAGGGAGCCTGCTTCTCCCTCTGCCTCTCTCTCTCTCTCTCTATCTCTTATGAATAAATAAATAATATCTTTAAAAAAATCACCTATTGCTGTTAGTTATATTATCTTTTATAATTTGGTTATAGAAGTCAAGAGACAGTATATATGTCACCTTTATAAAAACCAAATAAATTGATTAAATGTTCAATTAATAAATTTCAAAATGGGGTTTTAAAATTAGGTGATGGCCCCTGAAAATGTCCTTCTCTTGCTTGACCTTTATTTAGATGTCTTTTACTTCTGCCACTAAAAATTCTTACATATCTCAATACTGTTGCCATTCACAGGAGATATGAAATCATGTTTCTTGCTGTTAGTCATACTGAATAAAGACTTCCTCACTTTAAATTTTTTTAGAAATGGAAAAAAAATTAGACATTAGTTTTTATTTACTAATTGGATTCCAAATTATGCATTTACTTTTTACTTTCCCTAAATCATTTCTGTAATTTTTATTAAATAAATTATATTTCACTTTCTCTACTCCCCAAACTGATCTTTTTTTTTTTTTTAAGATTTTATTTATTTGGCAGAGAGAGACACAGCGAGAGAGGGAACACAGCAGGGGGAGTGGGAGAGGGAGAAGCAGGCTTCCCGCAGAGCGGGGAGCCCGATGTGGGGCTGGATCCTAGGACTCTGGGATCATGACCTGAGCCGAAGGCAATGCTTAATGACTGAGCCACCCAGGTACCTCCCCCAAACTGATCTTATACTGAGTTTTAATAAAAAGCTAAGGCCTGAGGTGGAAGACAGAGCTGGGGGAGGAAGAGTAGAAAGGGTTCCTAAAAATTAAAGTTGGGAAGGGGGATTCTAGTTCTTTTGGCTGTCCTTAATCCTCCTCACTCATCAACTTGAGACAACTTCTACTTTTTTGTTCTTTTGTTCCTAAGATGTTTCCTTTATTCCTCAATTAAATAAAAGATGCAGTGGAGGGTTGAAGTATGCTGAAGATTTATCACAACCAAGGAAAAGCAGGGGAAATAACTTCAGGTATCTTCAATTATGTGTAGTTACACTATACATCATTTAGAGATGGTTAAATCTGACCATCACTGATTTTGAAAACAAGAAAACTGACACATAAGAAGATGAATTACTTTTATCATGAGCTATAGACCATCATTGATATCACTTTAACTGCTAAATTAAAACTCAGATTTTACGAGATATGCTAATTATTTGACTATCTTGCAATTTGGAAAATAAGCTTCCAATTTAAAAAGAAAAAGCCTCGGGGCGCCTGGGTGGCTCAGTCATTAAACGTCTGCCTTCTGCTCAGGTCATGATCCCAGGGTCCTGGGATCAAGCCCCACATTCGGCTTCCTGCTTCGCAGGAAGCCTGCTTCTCCCTCTCCCACTCCCCCTGCTTGTGTTCCTTCTCTCACTGTGTCTCTCTCTGCCAAATAATAAATAAAATCTTTAAAAAAATATTTATATACATATAAAAGAAAAAGCTCTCTCCTTTCACAATTGTCAAATTACTTACTTGAAAGAGTGATTAATTTTGTTGCCTTCTTATGTATTGATTCTCACTAAACTTTCATCTCCTAGAATAGGGGACCATTTTTTTACTGACTACTGCAATGGGGTGTCCATGCCACAGATAAGTGCCTTAAATGGTGAGACTTAGAGCATATCTGTCCTGTCCATAACACAACTCCCACAATGACTATAGTGAAAATCCCATATGCTCAAAGGATATTCAAAATTATATGTGACTTCTTAAGCCGTTTTGATTTGATGAGGGGAAAGCTAAGGCTTTTATTAAGATTTAATTCAGTAATAGTCAATGACAAAGTTTTCTCATCACATGCTATGAGTGCATTATCTAGCTGCAGATTTTCTTACACTGAGTCTCCACCACCAGGGCCCTAACCCAGCCCCTGTCCCTTTAATTCGAGCCAGGGGAAACTTTTGTAATGGCTTTGGAGCCTCTCTTGTCCAGCCACAGGCTCCTTTACCACTTCTTCACCATCTACCTTCCCTCAAATTGAAGAAGCTCAACAAGAGGGAAGTAAAATTTGCAGTGGGGGTGGGGGTTGGAGCAGGACTCAAGGCCCAGGCACTCTACCGGTTTGGCCTTGTGGCGTAATGAATATTATTTGTTACAATGGGACGAAGTGGTTGAATAAATAATCTTTGAAGGATTAAAAAAAAAAAACATTAGAAAACCCCCACCCCCATAGAAAACTATAGTCTGAGTTTTCACCAAACAACGTATAATTTTTTTTTTGCAACAAACCCTACTTATAAACTGGAGGTGTGTATTCTAAGGATTCCAAATTAAAGAATGCAGTACTAATGCTCAGGCACACTATTAACAGGTAGGTTGCAATTCGAGCAGCCCACAAACAAATCCGAAATGGCAAATACCTATGCCATTTTAAAGGAAGTTGTCAGACAAAAAACAAATTGTCATTCCGATGTCAGGGATGAGACAGAAAAGGCAAGAACTCAAACTTGACAGTCTATGGCTTCAGTTAGGTAGAGGGAAACAGTCTTACATTCTTCATTAACATTAGCTTTTGTTAATTAGGAAATTTCCTACTGTGGAAAATACTAATAGAAATGCCAAAGTGTCGCCAAACTCAGCCAATACTTAGTGACCTAGCAAATATGTCACACAAGGACTTTTCACAAGTGCTTCCTCATAGATCTAATATTTAATTTATTGTAAGATTTTTCTTGCTATAATATACTTTCTTGTTATATATTCGTATATAAATTCATTTTATATTTTTCCCATTTTTAAAAACAGACCTCTATTTTCCAAGGAAACCAGCTTCCAAAATAATTTACCCAATTTCATGATAAATTTAAGTTCTGGTGGGTTGAAAACACAAGCTGTGTGTTTCTTGTCTTTTCTATAAACATGGTGCTTTATCAGAACTTCTTTACACTAATTCTCTTCATTGTCACTATAATCAAAGAAAATGCAAATTATCTGCTTTCAAAGTACTGAAGGTTACATTATTTCTCCATGACTACCACACTGCATTTTTACATGGCATGTTTATGAGACAGATGTGCCACAGCGAGCTGGTTCGATCCAGTAAAACCTGTGAAGTATGTTGTGGTGGGTGGTCAGTTCCGACGTGGATGGAAAAGAAAACAGTGTGAGGTGTTTCATGCATTCGGGGAAGAACCAACCCCTAAAAAATTGCAACTGCTTCACTGCATTAAAATCTGACATAATCAATTCAAATTCTTTTTAGATGGGTAGAGGCGAAATGAGGGCTTTGGGAATCACGGGTTTATTCTGGAATATGCTTAAAAATTCCTGGAATTGCCTGACCGGAGGTAGAAACCTTCTAATAGATACAAGATAGAGATCAGAGGGATATTTGCCTTGTCAATTCTTATATGGAAAACAGTTTTTTAAGGGTTCATTTTTTCTTTTCCTGTTTTACTCTGGATGGCTTCCCATACCATTTTACAAAATCTTTCATTTTCAAACTTTCCAAATCTTCCAACCGACCTGAAGTTGCCAATTTGTTTTCTCTCTGATAAACCCAGCCATGTGCATTCTGCCCTTGAGCCCGATTTTGGGTTTCTGCTCACACCCCAGATGAGTTCAGGAGGGCTGGGATGAGTCCACACAGCTCGTTTGATGCTTCAGTTTTCACACTTCCGCAAGCAGCCCAGTCTCTGGCTCCTCTCACGGAACAGTCTTTGCGGAAACTGCAGTGGAGAACTTTCTGATGACGTGTCCCCGTGATCCAAAGGAGTCTGCTTGACTACTTTTTAAATCTCCTGATTTCATGCAATTTAAACTCTTTCTATAGGAAATAAATATCCAGGTTTTTTAAGGAGGTTTCTTAAAACCTTAACCCACAAAATTATAACAAAATGTTTCTTTTTTTTAATCCAAAAGAAAATGTGTGTATATTTTCAGGGTCATCTAGATTAGACATTACCAAAATTCTATTCCGCAAAATAACATGTCAGCTAGCTAGAAGTCCAGAATGTTTCTCCTTCTCTGGCTCACACACCAGCCTTCCTCACGGCATTTAGCTCTCTATCAGTTTGAAGTTGTTGAAGCACTCTAAAATTTAAGATAAGTGCTGGAAGAGTCTAGAGCAAAAAATAATAGAAATACATTTCAGTTGTTGTGATTTGGAAGAACCTATCTTCCTCCCCTGAGGGCTTAATGAATGCTGCAACTTTTAGCCTGATTTTTAAAATACATTGACAGCTTTTCTAATGTTTCTTAATCAGCTTTAATTTCTCAGTGATTTTAGTTGGTAGTGTTACTGTATTTGGAAAAGATAAAAAGAATCATTTAGGAGGGTTTTTTTTTTTTACTCCTTTCATTCCATCTTAAAAATATAAGGCATAGAGAGTGATAATGTACTGCATTCCAATAGCTTTTGATATTCACCCACCAAATTGTTCACTAGAGAGAAATACCAAAAAGGAAAGAATAAAATATCTGGTTTTTATCATATGAAAACTCCAAGTTTTTTTCTCGTTTGTCACAGAGGGTAAGTAGGAACTTGGCAGCGTGCAGAGAGTCTTCCCCACAGCATTTGCTCTGGGAATGCTAAGATGTTCCAGTTTTGTTGTGCAAACGGTTCAAACAGATGAAACTGTGTTTATGTCACCTGAGGAAATAACCTTTAAAGAGATTAAGTTTGTCCTGGGTCGAGACACATCGAACCAAGCCATCTGAAACATAGTGTGTGGTCCTTCCTTTCTCTACCAAGCTGCCTCTGGTCATTTCCCAACAGTGTATCCTGGAAACATATGTATGTAACAAATTTTAAGGGCAGATGAGAAATGCTCCATCCCCCTGCTTAAAGAAGTTAATGGGATCCAATAAATTCTTTTACAAATATTTTCCTTCTCAGTGGTAACTGGGATGCCATAGCATCATGGATCAACATATATTTGGGAAATTTTTCTCGAATAACTAAATTTGGCCAACCCACATCTGATTTCAGATGACCTCTAGGCAGATTTCCAGGAGGAAGAAAATCTCAAGTAATGTCTGTTTCTGGTCCAAAGGGCTACTGTATTATGTCAAAGATCTGTGTTTGAATTCTAGCTCTGTCATTAATTTACTCAGCAAATACTTACTGAAAGTCTAGTATCTTCCAGACACTAGAATTATCACTAGATATACAACAGTAAGTAAGAAAGTCACCACTCTTGTCTTGTGGACTTTTGAGGCTATTAAAATAGTCAGACAGGGGCACCTGGGTGGCTCAGTCAGATAAGTGTCTGATCTTGATCTTTGCTCAGGTCATGATCTCAGGGTCTCCGTGCTGGGCATGGAGCCTGCTTAAGAGTCTCTGTCTCCCTTTCCTTCCACCTTTCTCCCAACCCCCTCTCATGCTCTCTCTCAATAATAATAATAAAAATAATTAATAAATAAAGTCAGACAAGCAAAAACGCAATGATAACACAGGATGATAAAAGCTATGACAAAGAAGTACAGAATTTTGAAGGCCCTAGGAAGAGCGCTATATTAGTTTCCCATGACTGCTGTACCATACTATCAAAACTTAGTGGTTTAAAATAATATAAATGTATTATATTACAATTCTGGAGGTCAGAAATCTGAAAAGCATCTCACTGGGCTAACATCAAGGTGCCAGCAGGGCTATGTTTCTTCTGGAGGTTCTAGGAAAGAATCTTTTGTTTTCTTTTGCTTTTTCCAGCTTCTAGAGGCTGCCTGCCTTCCTTAGCTTGTCCCCGTCTTGCCATTTTTAAAGTCATCATGGCCAATGGAGTTTTTTGGGGTTTTTTGTTTTTTGTTTTGTTTTGTTTTTTTCATGTTGCATCTCTTTGACCCTGAATCTTCTGGCTCCCTATTCTACTTATAAGGACTCTTGCAATTGCATTGGGCCCACCTAAATAATCCAGGATAGTCTCTCCATTTCAAGGCCACCTGATTAGCAACCTATAGTCCATGTACAACCTTAATCCAGCCTTTCCCGGTAACATAACATATACACAGGTCTAAGGATTAGGACTAGAATGTGGACATCATTGAGGACTGTTACTCTTGTAAGCAGGCTGGAGTGAGAAGGATATATCGTGTGAGGAAAGGCTTCTTAGAGGGTTAAAATGTAAGATAAGTTTTGAAGGATAAGTTGACTTTAGACTGATAAAAGGAAAACTTAGCAGGGCTAGGGTGGGCTTCTTCGTTTTGATTATAGCAACAGCATGTGTAGGAGCCCAGAAGGTGCAGAGAACATGGCCTGTGAGAAGACGTAAGAAAAAATTAAGCGTGGTTTGCCCTGAGACTGTGAGGGTAAGAGATGTCTGGCAGGAGACAGAGGCCAATGGTTAAGCAGTTATGCAAGACATTGGAAAAGATGGCAAGAGTTAGGAGTATGCTAACTGGAATGCAGACAGGAAGTTTGGGGAACAAGGTGATTGACACAATTGAGCAAGGTGTCACCCTGGGTTAGCCAATGGAGGTCAAACCCCGAGTCTGGAGGAGCATTGAAGGGTGTGGGACAGTTAACAGACTAGAAAAAAAAGTTAGTTGTAGCTACCTTCAGTAGAAGGACACAGACAGTCTCGGGCAATTCTGTATGGAAGTAGCCATAGCAAAATGGATTAATTTCAAAATCAATGAATTACAATTTGGATTAGTGCCATGCAAGAGAAGGACAGCGTGCAGTGACAATACACATCCGAAGCCCTAAACTTAGCTGGGGGTTAGGGAAAACTTAGGAAGAAACATTTAAGCTGAAATCTGCATGATAAGATATCACTAGATGAAGGGGGAGGGACTTTCAGGAGGAGAGAACAGCAAACACCAGAGCCTAAGGTGGGAAGGCGCATGCTCTGTTCCAGAAGCCAAAAGGCCAGTACCTTCAGAGAGAGCGAGAAGACAGGGAAAAAGGAGAGTCAGACAAGTCAAGGCTGGTGAGGTACAAGGATGGGAGTGGGTCCGGGATCGTAGAGCTCTGGAGGGTCTGTTACAGATTAGAAAGTTGGTCCTGAGAGCATTGAGATGCTACCCATAGTTTAACCAAAAGAATGGCATGATGGAATTACCTTTTATAGAGATCATCTCGCAGCAGTATTTTTACCAAGGGGGTAAAAATAATCTACCTGTGAAAGAGCACGGCGGTTTGCTTGGGAGGAAATACTGTATATAACAGAAAGAGAAGCAATCACTACTGGAAGGAAAAACTGAGTTGATTCTGCCCTCCAGAGATGTGGCATAACTCATCTCTGGGGAGAAAGCTCTTTTTTGGGGAAAAACACCTTCATGGTGGAAGCTGTTTCCTTTCATTGAGAAAGGTCAGGTCCCTGACCTAGATGTTTGGGACTGGATGGGTGAGCTAGTAATCAAAGCTGCACTGTTATTTGGCACAATAAGTGAGAAGAATTTGGCCCTGCTGTAGGCAGCCTGGGAGAGGGGCCTGGGAATGAGGAGAAAGGGGGGTTGCCAGAAAGATCTAGGAAAATAATAAAGAGGGATGCTGGCACATAACTGGAGGCTGGAGCACACAAGGGCACACAGCCATGGAAAACTTCCCAAGGAGGGGATGGCTGACAAATTGCTTGGAACATTCATATCTGTACATGACATTAAAGTTGTGGTATTTTCAGACCTGTAGGTAACTTTCTGCACCCCTCGAGGCTGTGGTAAAAGGCTGCCGCTCTTCAGAGCCCCAGTCCGTGGTGCTGTCCTAGGGTGCAGGAAGAGGAGCAGCACCCCACACCAGGCCAGCACAGGCTGGAAGGGCCGGCCGCGGTCAGGAGTGAGCAACAGCGCGTGGAAGTCACAGACGTGCCCTCACATAGGGGCACACGCACTCCAGAAAAACTCCAGCGAGATTGGGTCGGATTCCGGGCTTCCCACAGTAGAGTGCAAGGCATCTGATTGAGATAGTAAAGTTAAGGATGACCATAGGAAACTTGGAGATATGGAAAAATAGGAAACATCTGGATTGTAGTCGTTTATATTTGGGATCAAACCAAACACAATCCATGCTTGAGAGCTATGACACTTTAACGTTTGTCCTCCAGAAAGTCTTGAAAATATTTTTTAGAAATTTCCCACGGAGTCTATCTTTGCAGATGTCACTGATAGCTTACAGAATAAAGGAATATACTAAAGTGTCAAATGTTCCACAATATACAGAAAATGAAATCTAATATTCTCTTGATCAGAATTACTCAACCGTCTGAATGCATCGATTTGCTGCCAAGGTGCATGTTGCGACATCATTCCGGCTGCTTTTCTAGCAAATCCTGGCCACGGTGACAAAAAAAGTCTGATCTTTATATATACTGTCACGGAAATGGCAACCAAAGTTAATAACCAAAAAATAAGCTTTATATCATGTGGTCTTTATTAAAATACCAAGACACAGGAAAACTTTTAACAAAACATTTTGATTTCAGGGACTTGCCCAAGCCTTTTTTTTTTTTTTCTAATTTCTAGTTTACTTGAGTTTACAGAAGGATTTCATCTGCTTTTGCAAATTCACTGGTCATGATGAGGACATTAAGGGACCAACTGTCACTCAAGAACTTCTGTGAGTCTCTGCAATAAAATATGTACATATAGAAGCAAAATAGAAATTCAGGATGTTTTCTGTGGGACATTTTTATAAACCTACATAGTCATAGCTATCCAGATAAATCATAGCCAAAATTCTAATTTTAAAAAATTTATCCAGATGGTTGTGAGAAAGGCAGAACCTCCCTTTCTTCTCTACATTGTGTTATGTATGGCTTGCCATGAAGTCCATATTCATGAAAAATGTCAACTCACCTTCATTATGTTTTGTGATCACCTGTGATTATTTAGGAACACTTATAGTCAGTATTAAGCTTCAAGTCAAAGAAATGTAAATGGTCTTTTTCTGTAAGTCTTCTTTCATTTTTCATTATATTTTAAAATGCTCAGCCCACTAATGATGGAGGTTTTCATAAGAAAGCAGGTTTCCATGACATCAGCTCTACAAAAGGCACAAATAATTTTGTGAGGTAATATTATTTTTGCCTTTGTCATTCATCTACTCAATCCTTTTTGAACCAGAACCTATGATAGGTCAGTCAGCATGTGATTCTCATAACCCGTGTGGAAATGACCAGCAACATCCCTTGTGCCCACACGTTCATGGAGAAATAAAAGACGAGAAATGTTGTGTAGTAGGTGCTTTTGTTCTGTAAGTATAAATTCATATTTTGCTTTTCTTGTTTTTTTGCAAGAATGTATTCTGTTATGAGATTTGTGACACCACAAATTCTGTGTCTATCATTTTCTCATTACTAACAAGCCAGATGAAGTAATAGCTTTAAAGGCATTCTGTTTTCCAAGAAAACCATAGTCTGTCATATTGTCCAGAGTTGATTTTCTTAATCCTCATGTTTTATCAATTCAATCAAATAAGATTTGAATGATACACTCTTAATATCCCTCACATTAGGGGCGCCTGGGTGGCTCAGTCGTTAAGCGTCTGCCTTGGGTTCAGGTCATGATCCCCGGGTCCTAGGATCGAGCCCCGCATCGGGCTCCCTGCTCGGCGGGAGGCCTGCTTCTCTCTCTCCCACTTACCTTGCTTGTGTTCTCTCTCTGGCTGTCTCTCTCTGTTAAATAAATAAATAAAATCTACAAAAAAAAAAATATCCCTCACATTGGTTATGGCATTCTTGCAAAAAACTATCCTACAGAGTCATCTTTTTAAAAAGAAGAAAAAGTGTGCTCAAAATTAAAGCCAACTTACTTTGACCCTGCTTATAATAGCGAACAGGTGTTTACCACTATTGACGTTGTCAAAATCATGCTAAGAACTGTTAATTCAATATCTCATTAATTCTCACAAGAATTCAAGTTCTGTGCCATTAAGTAGCGGTATCTATAGATCAATGGTTCTCAAACTTGAGCGTGTATTAGAATCATGTGGAGTTAAAACTACATGTTAGGGCGCCTGAGTGGCTCAGTTGGTTAAGCGACTGCCTTGGGCTCAGGTCATGATCCCGGAGTTCCAGGATAGAGTCCCACATGGGGCTCTGTGCTCAGCCGGGAGTCTGCTTCTTCCTCTGACCCTCCCCCCCTCTTGCTCTCTCTCTCTCAAATAAATAAATGAAATCTTAATAAATAAATAAATAAATAAATAAATAAATAAATAAATAAATAAAACTTCGTGTTAAAACACTTGCTGCATTCCAGCCCAAGAGTTTCTGATTCAGTTGGTCTAGGTTAAGTTCTAAGAATTTGCATTTTGAGGAGGTTGCCGGGTAGTTCTGGTATGTGGACCACACTTTGAAACCACTGTTATGGATCAGGTTTCAGAGTACCATGGCCCTCAGGCCAAATTCAACCAACTGGGCTTTTTCTTGTTCAGTCCATAAGCTAAGATTGGTTTTAGTTTTGAATAGTGAAAAAAATTCAAGGGCACCCAGGTGGCTCAGTCAGTTAAGCGTCTGCCTTCAGCTCAGGTCATGATCCCAGGGTCCTGGGAGTAAGCCCCACATCGGGCTCCCTGCTCCACAGGAGCTTGCTTCTCCCTTTCCCTCTGCCTGCCACTCTCTCTGCTTGTGTTCTCTCTCTGTGTAATAAATAAAATAAAATCTTTAAAAATATAGGGGAAATATTCCAAAGAATATTTTGTGACACAAAAAAAAATCACATGCAAGCCAAATATCAGTGGATACTAAAGTAATGCTATATTCGAAAAAGCATGCTCATTCATTATGTATTGCCTATCACTGCTTCCATATTACAACAGCAGAGCTGAGTAGTCGTGAAAGACACAATATGGCCTACAAAGCCTATCCGGCCCTTCATAGAAAAAATTTGCCAATCCCACACAGCATGGTGACTATAGTTAATAATATTGTACCATATATTTGAAAGATGGGAAAAGAGTAGATCTAAAAGTTCTCATCAACCACACACACAAACACACACACACACATTCACACACATAAATTGTAACTGTGTGGTGAGGGTGTTAACCACACCTGTGGTGGTGACCATTTCACAGTTTCCACATATATTGAATCATTTTGTTACACACCTCAAACTAATATAACGTTTTATGTCAATTATATCTCAAAAAATTGCCAATTCCTGCTATAGGTGGAAGCAAGATCTAAGTTATTTAGCTAGCAGGTGGAAGTGTTGGGATTCACACCCAGGTCAAACTTTATCTAGATAAGGGCCCACATTCTTAATCATTTTTAAAAGAGGCAGAAATTCACTTTTTTTTATGATTGTAGTTGACATACAATGTTATATTAGTTTCAGGTGTACCACACAGTGATTTGACAATTCTATACCATATTCAGTGCTCACCACTCTAAGTGTAGTCACCATCTGTCACCACACCACGTTATTAAGGAATGATGGATTATATTCCTTATGCTGTACTTTCCATCTCTGTGACTTATTTATTTTATAACTGGAAATTTGTACCTTTTAATCCCCTTCACCTAACTCACCCACCCCTCACTCACCTCCCCTCTGACAGTCACCGGTTTGTTCCCTATATTTAAGATTCTGTTTATTGTTTTGTTTGTTCATTTGGTTTGTTTTTCAGATTCCCACAATAAGTGAAATCATATGATATTTATCTTTCTCTGACTTATTTCACTTAGCATAATACCTTCGGGGTCCATCCATGTTGTTGCAAATGGCAAGACTTCATTCTTTTCTATGGCTGAATAATATTCCATTGCATATGTATAACACATCTTTATCCATTCTTCTATTAATGGACATTTAGGTTGCTTCCATTATCTGGCTATTGTAAACAATGCTGGAATAAACACAAGAGTGTATATATTTTTTTGAATTAGGGTTTTCATTTTCTCTGGGTAAATACCCAGCAATGGGATTACTGGATCATATGGTATTTTTACTTTTAATTTTTTTGAAACTCCATTTTTCCACAGTGCCTGCACCAATTTATGCTCCCACTAATGGTGCACAAGTGTTCCCTTTTCTCCACATCCTGGCCAACACTTATTATTATTTGTCTTTTGATACTAACCATTCTGACTGGTGTGAGATAATATCTCATTTTGATTTGCATTTCCCTGATGATTAGTGATGTTGAGCATTTTTTCATGTGTCTGTTGGCCATCTGTATGTCTTCTTTGGAAAAATGTCTATTTAGGTCCTCTTCCATTTTTTAACCTAATTGTTTGGTTTTTTGGTGTGGAATTGTGTTAGTTCTTGACACATTTTGGATATTAATCCCTTATTGGATATACCATTTGCAAATATCTTCTTCCATTCACAAATTTGACATTTTGTTTTGTTCTTAGTTTCCTTTCCTGTGCAAAGGCTTTTAATATAGTCCCAATTACTTTTTTGTGTTTGTTGCCCTTGTCGGAGGAGACATACCTACAAATATGTTGCTATGGCTGATGTCCAGAAGATTACTGCTTATATTTTCTTTTAGGAGTTCTAAGATTTCAGGTATCACATTTAGGTTTTTAATCTATTTTGAGTTTATTTTTGGGTATGGTGTAAAACAGTGGTCCAGTTACATTCTTTTTTTAAGATTTATTTATTTATTTGAGAGAGAGAGAGGAGGGGAGAGGGGCAGAGGGAGAGAATCTCAAACAACGCTGTACTGAGCGAGGACCCCTATGCAGGGCTCGATCTCACAACCCTGAGCTCATGACCTATGCTGAAACCAAGAGTCAGATGCTTAACCGACTGAGCCACCCAGGTGTCCCAGTCCAGTTTCTTTCTTTTGCATGTTGCTATCCAGTTTTCCCAACACCATTTATTGAAAAGATTGTTTTCCCCATTGTATATTCTTACCTCCTTTATCAAAGATTAATTGACCATATAAGTGTGGTTTTATTTCTAGGCTCTCTATCCTGTTCCATTGATCTACATGTCTATTTTTGTGCCAGTACCATACTGTTTTGATTACTATAGCTTTGTAGTATGTCTTGAAATCTAGGATTCTGATACCTCCATCTTTGTTCTTCTTTCTCAATATTGCTCTGACTAGTCAAGATATTTCATAGTTGGTACAAATTTTAGAACTATTCTAGTTCTCTGAAAAATGTTATCGGTATTTTGATAAGGATTGCATTGAATCTATAGATTGCTTTGTGTAGTATGGACATTTTAACAGTATCAATTCTTCCAATCCATGAACATGGACTATCTTTCCATTTGTTTATGTTGTCCTCAATTTCTTTCATCAATATCTTATAGTTTTTAAGAGTATAGGTCTTTCACCTTCTTGGTTAAATTTATTCCTAGGTATTTTTTTCTTTTTGGTTCAGTTGTAAATGGGGTTGTTTCTTAATTTCTGTTTCTGTTACTTTGTTATTAGTGCATAGAAATGCAACAGATTTCTATATATTAATTTTGTATCCTGCAACTTTACTGAATTCATCTATTAGTTCTAATATTTGTTTTTTGGTGGAATCTAGAGAGTTTTCTCTATATAGTGTCATATCATCTTCAAATCCTGGCAGTTTTACTTCTTCCTTACCAACTTAGATGCCTTTTATTTCTTTTTCCTATCTGATTGCTATGGCTAGGACTTCCAGTACTATTTTGAATAAAAGTGGTGAGAGTAGATATCCCTGTCTTGTTTCTGACTGTAGAGGAAAAGCTTTCAGTTTTTCACCACTGCATATGATGTCAGCTGTGGGTTTTGCATGTATGGCCTTTATTATGTTGAGATATGTTCCCTCTCAACCCACTTTGTTGAGAGTTTTTATCATGAATAGATATTGCATTTGTCAAACATTTTTTTTTGCGTCTATTGGAATGATTATATGGTTTTTATCCTTCTTGTTAATGTGATGTATCACATTGAATGATTTGCAAATTCTCAACCATCCTTACCTTCCTGGAATAAATCCTACTTGATCATTGATGAATGATTCGTTTCAGTGTATTGTTGAATTCAGTTTGCTAATATTTTGCTGAGAATTTTTGCATCTATGTACGTCAGGGATATTGACCTGTGGTGTTCTTTCTTTGCAGTGACTTTCTCTGGTTTAATATCTGGATAATGCTGGACTCATAGAATTAATTTAGAAAGTTTCCTTCTTCTATTTTTTTGGAATAGTTTGAGAAAAAAAGAACTAATTCTTCTTTAAATGTTTGGTAGAATTCACCTGTGAAATCATCTGGTCTTAGACATTTGTTTCTTTAGAGTTTTTGATTACTGATTCAATTTTGTTAGTAATAATTGCTCTGTTTAAATTTTCTATTTCTTTCTGATACAGTTTTGGAAGGTTGTATGTTTCTAGGAATTTAACCATTTCTTATAGGTAATCTAATTTGTTGGCATATGATTTTTCATAGTATTCTCTTATATATTTTTGTATTTCTATGGTACTGATTATCATTTCTCCTCCTTCATTTCTGATTTTATTTATTTGAGTTCTCTCTCCTTTTTTCTTAATGAGTCTGGCTAAAGGTTTGCAATTCTGGATATTTTTTCAAAGAACCAGCCCTTGCCTTCATTGATCATTTCTATTGTTTCTTTAGTCTCTATTTCATTTATTTCTGCTATAATATTTATTATTTCCTTCCTTCTACTAGTTTTGGCCTTTGTTTGTTCTTTTTCTAGGTTCTTCAGGTGTCAGTTCAGGTCGTTTATTTGAAAATTTTCTTGTTTCTTAAGGTAGGCCTGTATCACTATACACTCCCCTCTTAGAATGGCTTTTGCTCCATTTCAAAGATTTTGGGCCATTGTGTTTCATTTTCATTTGTCTCCATGTATTTTTAAATTTTCTTCTTGATTTCTTCATCAACCAATTTGTTGTTTTGTAGCATGTAATTTAGCTTCCGTGTGTATGTGTGTTTTCCATTTTTTTTTCTTGTAATTGATCTCTAGTTTCATCCCATTGTGGTCAGAAAAGATGCTTGATATTATTTCAATCTTCTTAAATTT
This sequence comes from Callorhinus ursinus, assembly GCF_003265705.2. Classification (NCBI taxonomy): domain Eukaryota; kingdom Metazoa; phylum Chordata; class Mammalia; order Carnivora; family Otariidae; genus Callorhinus; species Callorhinus ursinus. The sequence goes on from NW_027397065.1 coordinate 56,095,289, forward strand.
ATTGGGACATGTTTTGTGGCCTAACATGTTCTATTCTGGAGAATGTCACATGTACATTTGACAAGAATGTGTATTCTCTTATTTTTGGATGGAATATTCTGTTAAGTCCATATGGTCTAATGTGTTGTGCAAAGGCATTGTTTCTTTGTTGATTTTCTGTCTGGATGATCTAATCCATTGATGTAAGTGGAGTGTTAAAGTCACCTCCTATTATTGTATTACTGTCAATTCCTCCCTTTATGTCTGTTAATACTTGCTTTGTGTATTTAGGTGCCCCTGTTTTAGGGGCACAGATATTTACAAATGTTATATTCTCTTGTTGGATTGATTCCTCTACCATTACATAGTGTCCTTCTTTGTCTCTTGCTACAGTCTTCATTTTAAAGTCTATTTTGTCTGATATAAGTATTGTTACCCTGGCTTTTTCTTCTTTGCTTCCATTTGCATGGAATATCTTTTTTTATCCCTTTACTTTCAGTGTGTATGTGTCTTTAGGTCTGAAGTGAGACTCTTGTAGGCAGCATATAGATAGGTCTTGTTTTTTCATCCAATCAGTCACCCTATCTTTTCATTAGAGCATTTAGTCCATTTACATTTAAGGGAATTATAGATAGGCATGTAATTATTGCCATTTTATTAATTGTGCTCTCCTACTTCTAGTTCTCTGTTCCTTTTTTCTTGTCTTCCTCTCTTCTATTGTGTTGTGCTTGCACTACTTTCTCTTTATTTTTTGTGTATCTACTAGAGGTTTTTGATTTGTGGTTATCATTGGGTTCATATATAACATTCTATGTGTATAGCAGTCTATATTAAGTTGGTGGTTGCTTAAGCTTGAACACATTTTAAAAGCACTAAATTTTTACTCCCCCCTCCACATTTTATGTATATGATGTCAAATTCCACATCTTTTTATTCAGTGTATCCCTTGACTAATTTGTGTAGATATAACTGATTTTACTGCTTTAGTATTTTAACCTCCATATTGGTTTTATAAGTCATTAATCCAGTCATAATTTATATATGTCAGCTTTTACCTATGAAGTTTTTTGCTAATTTATTATTTCTACTTGTGGACTTTTCTTTCCACTTTCAGGAAATCCACTATTTTTAAGAGATTGCTTAAATTAATAATGTCAACAATCTCTGGCACTTTTTCATTAGTTCATTAATTGTTTTTGCTCAAATTTCTTTTCATTCTCATCAAACTCCATCTTCCTTCTCCACAGTACTGCCATTCTTGTTCCATTAGTATTACATTGTTGTCTTTTTTGCCCAGATGATTATTTGCATTGAGGGAAACTATTGATTCACCTGAACTTTATTTAGATTTGGTGACTCTATTGCTCAAAAAATTAGCTTGTTGCTTCAATAGCATACTTAGGATGAATAGAGGAGTATACATTTCATAAAAGATCTCTCAGATTATTTCCATATTTCAGAGTAATAACTTGGGATGGGAAAAGCAGAAAGCCTTCTTAAGTTCAGCCTGGATTATATAGGAATAAAAAAATGAAGTAATAATGATGACCTCATAGGTTCAGGCAACAGGGGTTGACTGATGCGGTTAAGATTTCTGAAGGCAGATCGGGGCAGTGTATTTCACAGGGATATCATCATCCACAAGAGCAAGAGTAGTGTCAGCAGTCAAAGCTCCTAAACTATCACCCAGCCTGTCAACACCAGGCTATTCAAAATGGCATCATTCAGCTTGAGACTTTTTTGTAATTCACCATTTCAGGGTTTTGGGGGGGGTTGTTTGTTTTTTTTTTTTTTTGAGAGGGGGAAAAAAAGAAACTCAATGCATTATTTCCCATGCATAAACAATGATTTGGGAAGAACTTAAAGTAGATTTATAGAAAATGTTCTAAAATTTCAGTAAAGAAAATGTCTGCATGCTCAAGCTATACAGCTTTTTAAAAGCAAAATCAGATCTCTTCATTTTTGTCAGGATTACTTGACCGGTTCTCCTCAATCTCATTACTGGAAATAGAGTATTTTACCCATAAATAATTAAAATGAAATGGAATTAGACAAGAGAATCTATAAGTAAACAAATATTTGAGACTGTTTATATTTCTATTAACTAGTAAAGAACAGAAATGGGAAATTTCTCTTTGCCAAGTAATTCACTGAAGGTCTTAATCAATTTCAAATAAAAACCTCACAGTTTAAGTCTAATTATATCACTTTCAATTTGAAGCATAGTTATTATTAGCCCTTTTCTTAATTAATATTTTCAAGATTGTTGCACTAATTATCTACAGATTTTTAAGGTGGTATTTAAGAATATAAGTCCAAAAGAGACGATGTATTCCCACTGGTATTTAGGCTAGTTGCCAACTTGTCTCCCTTCTGACAATGCTGGCTTTGAACCAGGAATAAAGAAACAGCTGACATTTGGAAAACAAAACTTCATACTCCATCAATATTTTAAATACTAGCTACAAAAAGCAGAAATAAGAACTAATTTTTTTAAATTCAATATAGCATATCTGGTCACTGCTCTACAATTAATACTCTACTTTTTTAAAATGAAATTCACCCAAAATCATAGTTTTGCAAACTGAGGACTCTTACTAGCATTTTTAATAATAGCAGATGATGATCTTCCCTGTTAATATCTGGCAATCTTGATTATTAAAACATAAACATGAATGGCAAAACATGGATGGTTGTTTAAGCCTGGTAATGGATAAATGGAAGTTTATTGTACTTTCTACTTTTCATTATGTTTGGAAAGTTTCATAATAAGTTTTTTTAAAGAAAAATACATAAACATAAGAGATCATATTTCTATACTGATGGAACTATTAAAAAGATTCTATTAAGCTAAATAAGTCTCTGGAAGACCTAATGACATAGTTCAAGCATTTACTTCTGCAGTCCTTATTCTGAAAATTTTAATAAAAGAATTACTGAAATTCAAGCCCAGAAAACACTGATTCAGGTTAAAATAGAGCTTAGACAAAAATGTCATAATTTTTGAAAAACGGAAAGCTCCAAGTCAATGCTAGTCTGTTTTGGATAAGTCATAATACTAAAGAGTATTGAAACCTAATGAGGGAGAGAGAAAAAAATTTACCTGGCCAAATTTTACTGCTGCACTAACAGCTTCCTTTTTAAAGTCTTCCAACTCTTGCTGCTGTTTTCCATTGTGAAGTTTCTTTCTTAAAGAGGTGAGCTGTAAAAGTAAATATGAAAGCTCCATCCGAGCTATACAATGGAACTATGCCTAACCCATTAAAATAAGCCCTGGGAATTTTCAGAAGGGTTAGAGCTTTAATGTCTTTTACCTGTGCCAAATTTGTTAACAGTCCCCGATGTCAAAATTATAGGTTAGGCCCCAAACCTGTGTCAGACACCAAACTATATCAGACAATGATCAGAATTAATTAATTTGAGGAATAGCTAATAGAGCTACCTGTGGACAATAAGACCAGGAGGTAAAGGTACTAACTGGACAAAGAAGAACCAAAGGGCCTAAATAATTCTCAACCTGTGTACAATAGCAACTGGTGGTAAAAAAATAAGTGTAGCCAAGACAATTATTTTTTAAGATTTTATTTATTTATTTGAGAGAAAGAGAATGAGAGACAGAGAGCACGAGAGGGAAGAGGGTCAGAGGGAGAAGCAGACACCCCGCTGAGCAGGGAGCCCGATGCGGGACTCGATCCCGGGACTCCAGGATCATAACCCGAGCCGAAGGCAGTCGCTTAACCAACTGAGCCACCCAGGCGCCCGAAGAGAAATTTTTTAATGCCAATTAACACTATTATAATTTATCATTTACAGGCACATCAACTATTCATTTGATCCATATTTTGTTTCCAACACACAAGTCATTCCTCTGATATGCTAGTAAGATTTTCAGGTGGTTCTATAGATGGGGACCTCAAATTGGTCAATGCATATGAAAAGGTTATCTAAAACAGAGAGAAAGGAGAAAGAAGGCTATGGGTTAATGAGAAGAATCCTGATGGTAGAGCAGGTTTAAATCCTGACCTCTGACCTATGATGTTGTAACTGATTTTTTTTCCCTCCTCCTGATCCTTCACCAAAGCATCTTTAAAATGTATTTGGTTTCTCTTTACTCTCCGGGTGTCATGGATCCACCAGCAGTGTAAGGAACAAAGGCTCAGTGACTATATAAGCCCACAAGGAAGCAAATAAAAAGATAGGTGTATACATTTTCCAGTTGTTTCTCATTTTATCAAATATGTGAAGGCTCACAAATTTACTGCTGGTTCATCATTTGGTAAAAACTGGTAAGTACAAAAACAAGTTTAAAATAATATAACCCAGAAAGTCATTTTGTGGAGAGAATTCCTAGCATTAAAGTAAAGATTGGTAGATAGGTTGATGGGATACACCCTTAACATCAGCCTTCTCTGGGAGTCTTCTGCCTCTGCAATTTTGTAATTTCAAACCCTCTCCTATGAGAAAGAAAATTCCATGGAAACAGGAATTTGTGCCTGTTTTTCTTCATTACTGTATTCTTAAAACCTAGTACCTGGAGTCAGCACTTAACAAATACTTGTTGAATGAAAGAATGCATGTTCCTAATATTACTGAGATGATAGAGTGATAATAGATTCTACCTTATTTTAAGTTTCCATAGTTTGGAATCCTGATCTATATTAATTATTTTTTTAAAGGTTAGGCTTCCCATTTCAATTTCTCCTTCTAGAAATCAACTATTCAAAGGATAATTTAAGGAAATAAAATACTTATGAAGAACAAGGAAACGACTTTCCCTTTGTGACTATAAAGTGAAGCCAGAAAATAATTGGGGTAACCATCCTAAATTACACTTCATTTGGGGATAGTCCATTGGAATAGCATCTAGTGGTGAATGTTATATTTTTGGCTCTATAGCCCGACTTGATTTTCTCAGAGCCAGCCTCTTCCCCTGGAGCCAGTATTCTTTTTTGGCAAGGTGGGAATGGGAAGAAAAAGTGAAAGGGTTAAATTTTTGGAAATACTTTTTCCCAAGAACTTCTACTTAGTAGCACAATTATTATTATGTTCTTCCAGGATAACTTCCCCAGTGACTGATTTCCTTCTTTATAGATTATAAGCTTGTCCTCAACATAATTTTGGTATTCCTTTGATGATCCATATTTAGCTGAATTTGCTACCTAACAGATGCCTGAATATTTAGAATCCCAAAGGACTACAATATCCTGTGGTTTCAAATTCCTGAGCAGTTGATCCAGCAATTCTTATTTTATTCTTGCTCTCCTACCATCATAGCAGCCAGTAGCAGATGCTCTTTATAGCGTATTTTTTATTCTCATATAGTTAATCCAAGTGGGACTCCAGGACAACAGCTTTTCCTTTTGTCTCTCCCTGGATTGACATTTCTTATGGGTTGGTTGGTTGGTTTGTTTCTATAGTCAAAATTTCTTTTCACCTCCCTTTGAATATCTTTTAAAAAATAAAATAATTCTAACAAAACAATACATATACAACAAATTTTAAGAGGACAATAAAATATGAAGTATGAATTCTTAGTCTGATATAAATGTAAAAGCAACATGGAGCAAGAGCAGTGCTGCATGAACAGCCAGACTTTCAATCGACTATAGTATCTGCAAGGGGCTCATAGATGCAGAGTATCTAGTGCATGGAATTAAACACCTGGAAAGAACTATTAAATTTCAAAGAAAAATTGGCATTCATCATATACCTGAATTCAGTTTGGCAAACAAAGTGGCTTAAACTTTGAAACTAAATTCCAAAATAAAAGTCTGTTAACTTTTACTGAAAACTTTTAAGCCAGGAAAAGTTCATTTAAATAAATTTTTGTATTGTAAACATATGTAAAATCCTTAGTAGGACTACAACAGTCTCAAGGAAAGTGAATTTCAACACTATGTAAAAGATTATATAATCAATAGAATCATTCTCCCCTTTTTTCAATAAACTAACAAGAAGAACCAAAACTTCAAATGGCTAAAATCAATCAAACATCTTAAAAAGGTAGACGGGGGGATGGGGGAGGATGGGGCAGGCAAAAGGAGTTAACTGAAGAACAAAAACTGGTGAATGCTTATAAGTAGGGAAAAATAATCAGTGATGCAATTAATTGTACCTCTAAGTAATTAATAAAACTTTATTTAGGGGGAAAGTTCTACCTAGTTTATTTCCTTTAATATGAGGTGGTTAAACTAGTTGATCTTAACTGGGATTTCTGTGGCTCCAGGGTTATATGTATTGATGGTAACTGCAGGTGTGTAAATAACACACAACCCTGTAGTTACAAGTCCTCCCTTTCCTAAGGAAGTCACAGTTAACCAATATTCCACATGTCAACAACTCTAATTGAGATGTAGCACCTTATTTGAGAATAAAAAGACCAACAAAGGTAGAAATTATCACAAGGCCGTCACTAATACACACGTTAGTGTTTGAACTTCAGCTGAAGTAGTGATAAGACAACTCCAATAATTACTTTGTCCACCCTTAAATGTGCCAAGCGTGGCACTGGCCCCTGGGTTTATAGCAATCTATAGGACACTAAATTGTTTTGACCACAATAAACTTATAATCTGGTTGCAAGATTAAGGGATGCAGGCAGTAAATGAAAGTGTAACTAAATAAATTTTAAGTATTGATAAGTGTTTAAAAAAAAGCAACATGCTAGAGAGTAATTAGAGATTTGTTTTCATTGGTGAACTTAGGGATGACTTCTCTGAGAAGACAACACTGGCATTAACACCTGAAGGAATGAGAAGGAGGCAGCCATAACAAACCCAGGATCAAGCTTCCAAGCCTGTGGTAAAAACTCCTGGATAGGAACAAATGTGACATATTTGAGAGACAGAACAAAGGCCTGGATACTAGAGCAGAACCAATGACAGCAGGGGTATAAGACCTGTCAGGTAGGCAAGGAGGCCTTGGGGAGATCATGAGGAGCCTTGTGAGGAGTTCGGATATAATTTAATTGTAATGTAACTCCAGGGCTCTAAGCAGGGTAGAACATGCTTAGTGCATGAAGAAGATCACTTTAGCTGTTAAGTGGAAAGCGGACTGCAGTAGTGCGAGTATGGAGGTAGAGAAAATGGTTGTGGTTGACAAGCAAGTGACAGTGATGCCTTGGAGGAGGATCGCAGTCGTGGAAGTGGTAAGGAATGGATGGATGTTATATGCAACTGATGAATAACTGAGCTCTACATCTGAAACTAATGATGTACTATTATATGTTGGCTAATTGAATTTAAATTTTAAAAGTGGGGGAAAAAAAGAAGTGGATGGGTCAAGGCTATATTTTGGAGGTAGAGCTTATTGAACTTACTGAGAGATGGGGCAGGAGAAGGGAACCGATAGTGACTCCTAGGAATTTGGTCTGAGCAACTAGACAGAGGATGGTACCATTGGCTGAGATGAAAAAGGCTTAGAGGGGAGATTCAGACTTTGGTTTTAATCACATTAAGGCTATAATGTCTATCAGACCTCCAGATGTGAGATAGGGAGTTAGATATATGATTCTGGAACTTAAGAGAAAGGTCTGGGCTAGTGGTAGAAATCTGAGTCCTATCAGCTTATAGCCAGGCTAGAGCTAATATATGAAGTTCTACAAGACCTGAGGAGACTGCCTGTACTTTCCCAGAACAAGAATCTGCTAGAGGAAGTGGACAGGAAAGCCAAAATCAGGTCAGTGGGTATCTCAGAACCTAAGGAAGAAAAATCATTTCAAGAAGCAAGGAGTCAACCCCACCAAACACAGCTAAGGTATTGAGACTAGTGAGGCTTAGACAAGCTTTAGGTCACTGATGACTTTGATGAAAGTACTAGTCTTCATAAAGTCCTGATAAATGTGAATTATTGTTTTTTCATTTTACAGATGAAAAACTTAGCCTTGGAGGGCTTAGCTCTAACTTCTCATAATCTTGCTGATCTTAGAGACCATGCTTTTATCTGCTATACTATGGCTATCTCAAGTCATTTGTAAAAACAAAGAGTTAAATAGTGTTTTATATAATATATATTTTAGTTTTACTTATTTAATACAATGGATTGAGAAAGTATGGGATTCTTTAATTGGTAAGTGCAGACATTAAAAGGGAATATTGTAGTTATCACAAGTCTGTAATCTCAGAAGAAAGATAGAGTTCTAAGTACTGGAAAATGTCAGTTGAGGGTCCCAAATGTCTAAAGAAAATCTTGTGATATGTAAAATGAAAAACTTTAGGAGGAGGTCTCCAAAAATACAAAATCCATTTTATTTTTTTAAAAAGAAAAAAGCAGTTTCTTTACCCCCTGATTGCTTTGTACATAGAGTACTACTCCTGAACTCTAAAGAATTCATTTGGAAGAGCATCTTTAAAGTACTCACTTTTATCCTACTGCTCACAGATATGCATGGAGCAGTAGGAGGTTCATTCACGTCTATTGCGTTCTTAGAGTAAAAAGGGGAATTTGGTCCACTTTTACATTTCCATGCTCACTTCTTTCCTAAAATCTCACAAGCTAGTACACAACTAATAGAATAAAGTTATGTAAGTTGGGTTTTTTTTTGTAAAAACCTTATTGTATCTAAATACATGATATATTACTGCTGATCTGAATATATGAGTCTTAGGAGGAGTATCTATGTATATTTAAGAATTAGGAAACAGAACTTTTTGGTAAAATTTCAGGTTATTTTAATCACACCATAAAAAAGATAAAAAATCTAAAAATAGGATTCACTATTTTGTAAAATTGTGAAAGTTTTACTTGATTCAAACTCTCATACGTTGATTCACATTTGAAAAAAATGCATATACATATATATTAAAATTATAAAGTGTTTTTTTTTTCAGTCATTTACCATCCAACTACTCTCAAGGAAGTTTGTTAAATCATCGGTATCCTTATTCTCAGATATTGGTTAATCCATCTTTAAGAGTTACTCATAGAGTTTTGCTGGTTTTAGACAGTGGTTGGCAAGGACTGAGGAATGCTCAATTCCTGCCCCATCCTCTGTTCAGGAGCTTCCTGAAGAATAGGGTAAATGGGACACACGGTCATTTATTTCTAATCCCAATCATACCCATTATGCCCAATGTGGAGCCCTATGGTTCCCTTGAGTTTAACATGCAGATTTATAGGGATCTCTCCCCTTTTGCTGAACCAAAAACCTCCCTCATTATTCTGCTTCAGGGAGCTATGGAGATGAGTTGCCTCAGTTCATGTGGGAGAAGCAGAGAGCAGACAGATGCCAGAATAGATACATGCTATTGTATGTAGGGCAGCTTTCTGCATCAACTGCATGCCAGGAAAGAGCCGAGGAATGCCACTACAGGAGAGTAGTTTCTCCTACTTCCTCTGGGCAGTGAACTGGTTCCCTGTTCATTATGGCTCAATCAGGAGCCCTGAAAGAATAGAGTTAGATCTTACATCAAAAAATAATGATGTATTGTACAGTGGCTAACTGAACATAAAAAAAAAAAAAAAGGCTAATCCCTGGACTCTATCTCTCATGGTTCTTAGAGATTAGGCTTGAGGTTCAGAAATTTTTATTTTTTAAAGCTTCCTGAGTAATTCTCCCAAACTACCCAGTTTGGATATTTTTATGGGTGAACTGTGTGTCCCTTTAAAATTCATATGTTGAAGTCTTAATCCCCAGGATCTCAGAATGTGACAATATTTGGAGAGAGTGTCTTTAAGGAGATAATTACACTTATTTTAATTACATTTGAAGTAAGGTCATATTGGTGGGCTCTAACCCAATATGACTGATTCTTATAAGAAGAGGAGATTAGGACACAGACACACCCAGAGGGAAGATCATGTGAAGACAGAAGAAGAAGAAATAACCATCTACAAGAAAGTAGGCAGACCTCAGAAGAAACCAGCCTCCTGACCCTTGATCTTGGACTTCAGATCTCCAGATCTGTGAGAAAAATAAAACTCCAGAACTGTGAGAAAATAAAAGTCTGTTGTTTCAGGAAAAAAAAAAAAAAAAAGAATAGAGCTAGATGAGTTCTTCTGTGAGAAGAAAGGATGGGAGAGGCATTTTCCCTCAGCACCTCACCCATGATTGCCCAGCAATCACTCTCCTGCCTCTATGCTCACTCCATGTTCTCCATCCAGAATAGCCCCAGCTCAACCTTTGGAGATTCCATCTAGCTTAATATCTAGAATCTCTAAAGTGAGCGAGAAGAAGAACTCTGTTCCCTGAATGTCACCCTCTTGGGGTTCTCACTGCTTCCACCACTGCCACCATGCGCCTTACACTAGGGTTGTAGCAATCTCCCTTTATAATTCTTGTCCGTGTATAGACAAAAGCTTTTTTTTTTTTTTACCTCTGCTAATACACTGGCTGACATTTTTGCCAGCATTTTACTATCACAAGAAAAGAAAATAAAAGAAATTTAAAAAAACACTAAAATTGTTTAACTTATAAAAATCTAAAATATCGGGCACCTGGGTGGCTCAGATGGTTAAGCGTCTGCCTTCAGCTCAGGTCATGATCCCAGGGCTCTGGGATTGAATCCCGCATCGGGCTCCCTGTTCCTTGGGAGCCTGCTTCTCCCTCTGCTTCTCTCTCTCTCTCTGTCTCTCATGAATAAATAAAATAAAATCTTAAAAAAAAATCTGAAATATCTTCACTTAAGCATAGAAAAGTGAATTAGTGGCATAAATTAGCCATCACCTGGACCACATCCCATACTGCCCAGCTTTCTGTCTGCCTGTATATGGCTGCTGCCATCTTTGACCACAGGAAAATTGCCTTCTGATGTATATTAGCTTATAGGAGGACTGAAACATCCAAATTCCTTTTTGTCTAGAGCTCACATAAGAATTGCTGTCAATTGTGTTCTCTAAGCATATGTATTCCATTGGTAATCAATGACTTTGTTGATCTGTGAGACATTAATTACACACAGGAGCTGTCCTTAGAATAGGTCTAATAGTATGATAGTCAGGTAGGCTAAGTTAGGTTGTGGTAACAAACACCAAAATCTCTGTGGCTTAACACATAGGAATTTGTTCTAATTCTCATTCACTCAAAATCTTCTGTGGGTTTGGGAGTTCACAGGAGCTCCCCAAACTGCAGCTGACTCAAGAATCCAGCATATTTCCATCTTATGTCCTCACATTTTCAGCACATGGCTTCCAAGAAGGAAGACTCTGCTGATTGTGGAGGGAGATTTCCTTGTCTCGTCAGAGAAACATCATATGTATACAGGAACTCATTGTCTATTAGCCAAAGCTAGTCGTCCAGCCCAGCCATAGGGGTTGCACATGGAAGGTGGGGAACATCAAATATTTTTGCTGCAAATGGACCAGGGGTCCCAAACATAGTGCCTTTCCAAAGCCAAGGAAGTAACATAAATAAATATGCAAGGCTGCCTCATATAATAAACAGCAAAAAACTTTACTCCCTAATGTGAGTTCAGTCATTTTCAATGAACATTTGGTTGCTTCATGAAATTCTGAGTTTAATGAACTTCTCCAAAAGACAGGCAGAGAATTCTTGGAAAGAATGACTTGCTAACTAACACAATCATCTTTCCTCTCTCATCTCCAACTCCAGCCTCATCACACAAACTGGGCAGTAGCTGGGATAAGGAGGTAAGCAAAGCACAGGAGGAGCCAGAGAGCATAGTGGTGCTCCCTAGCCTCCAGCCCCTTGGACTGAAGGATTAGCAAAATAAAGTCCCCAGGAAGGACCTCAGGAAAGCAGTGCCTGGGAAGAACTTGCCTATCTATTAGGTATAAAGTGATACTTCATTTTCATTTCATTTGAATTTACTAATCTTAGTTTTTTAAAATATATATTTGTGAAACATTTGAATATGTTACTTTCCAGTGCTCATTTTTCTGCTGTCTCACTTTGCTTTGTGTTATCATATTGTCAAAACAAAAAATGAACAACAGGGGAATGTTTCAGAAAAGCATATTCTCATATGTTGTTGCTGCCTTTTTGGAAAATAATCTGACAATACCTATTAAAATTAAACATACAACTGACTTACCCAGTAACCCTATTCATCGGAATCTATCATTTTAAAAAAATCTAATACTAATACATAAAGATATATGGAACTGGTTATTTAAAGATGAATTTTTAGAGTTGTAAACAACTATAAACAGAACTAGAAATGAAGTGAGTGGTTTTAGTCTGATTTATTATGGCTGATTTAATTATGGTATATCCATAATGGAATAGTTAGTATGCAGCCATAGAAAGAACACATTAAAGCTGCCCCAATTGACATGGAAGATTTCCACAAGATACCGATTAACAAGAACAGTAAGAAAAGTGTGTATTTTATAATCTCATTTTTGGAAAGCCATGGCCAAAAACCCTTCATGCATTGATTGGTATTACAACATGAAAAATGTTGACTCTACCATATGATTGATCAATTCCACTTCCGGATATATACCCAAAGGAAATAAAAACATATTATCAAAGAGATATATGCACTCTTATGTTTATTGCACCATTAATCACAATGGCCAAGATATGGAAACAACCTAAATGCCCATCAATGGATGAATGGATAGAGAATAGGTGATATATATATCATATCGAATAGGTGTGTGTATATATATTTCTACACACATACACATACACACTGGAATATTACTCAGCCACAAGAAAAAAGGAAATCCTGCCATTTGTGACAACATGGATGACCTTGAGAACATTATACTTAGTGAAATAGGTCAGAGAAAAAAAGGCAAATACTGTATGATATCACTCATGTGTGGAATCTAAAAAAGCAAAACATAAAAACAGAGAGTAAAATGGTGATTACTATGGGCTAGGGGTGAGGGTAATAGAAGAGAGTTTGTTTAAGGGTACAAATTGTCAACTAGAAGATAAATAAGTCCTAGAGATCTATGAAATCACAGTATAGTGATTATAGATAACAATACTGGATCATAAACATCAGACTTGCTAAGACAGTAGATCTTAATTATTCCCACCAAAAAAAAAAAGAAATGATAATTATGTGATGTATTAGAGATGCTAACTAATGCTACAGTGGCAACTATACTGCAATATAAAAATGTATCAGATCAACATGTTATTTACCTGAAACTTACACAATGTTATAAATCAAATGTATTTCCATTTTTAAAAGCTTATTCCCATCTATGTGTACTTTATAGCCAATGAGGCCTCTTCCCAGTATTTGTGAACTGAAACATATTATTGACAGGATGATACTATTCAAGATTACCATTTGCATTCATGTGTCATGTCCATGTGTGATGGACACTTAAACCTTTACAATAATCCTTCGAGGCAGAAATTATTATCCACATTTTACAGGAAAATCCAGGGCTTAGAGAGAGTAAGTAAATGCCCAAAGCCTTGAGACAGAACTGAGAGTCAAAGAAACTGCTGTCTCTACTACATGTGAAGCCTCCCACATAGATAAGTATGTACCGTAGTGTTAACTAGCCCTAAGAGATAACTCAAAGATATACATAGGCAAATATACAAAAGAGATTACCCAAAAACTGGTTAAGAACTTGGAGTCTGGAATCAGATAGATACAAGTCCAAATCCTGGCATCATCCTTCAGTAACTGTGCTACTTTGGCAAAGTTATTTAATTTCTGAAGCTTCGGTTTCTCATTTGTAAAATGGTAGTTTTGGAACATGCTTCACTACTTTATCAGGTTGTGGAGAGAATTAAATGCGAAATAAATATAAAATGGTCAGTACAGGACCTGGAACCAACACACTCAATAAATACTAAAGATCATAATCTTTATTATTATTTTTATGTGGGTGAGATAACATCTGATTAAAATTAATATCAAAATAACAAATGTTAAGATCTTTTATTTCTTATAAGCTGGTTTGTGAGATACTCAGAAAAATAGTGACATCATCTTTAGTTTATTCCTGACCTTGATGTTAATATATCTGATTTTAAGCTTTTTTCATTCTTTAATCATCAGGATTTTTTTTCTTAGATTTTTTTTTTACATTTTACTTTACATTTTTCTTCTTTTTTTTTTATAGGTGACACACAATGTTACATTAGTTTCAGGTGTACAACTTAGTGATTTGACAAGTTTATACCTTATGCTCTGTTCACCACAAGTGTAGCTCCCATCTGTCCCATTATATCTCTCTTACAGTATTACTGACTAGAGTCCTTATGCTGTGCCTTTTACTCCTGTGACTTATTCATTCTGTAACTGGAAGCTTGTACTCCTCCTCCTAATCATCAGTTTTTAAGAAACATTCTCTTTCTTTCCTGTCCTTTCTTAGAGCTCCTAGAAAAATACTTTGTTCCATTGATCAATGGAAGAGAATAGAGAGCCCAGAAATTGACCCTCAACTCTTTGGTCAACTAATCTTCGACAAAGCAGGAAAGAATGTCCAATGGGAAAAAGACAGTCTCTTCAACAAATGGTGTTGGGAAAATTGGACAGCCACATGCAGAAGAATGAAACTGGACCATTTCCTTATACCACACACAAAAATAGATTCAAAATGGTTGAAAGCCCTAAACGTGAGACAGGAGTCCATCCAAATCCTAGAGGAGAACACAGGCAGCAACCTCTTCGACCTCAGCCACAACAACTTCTTCCTTAGAAACATCACCAAAGGCAAAGGAAGCGAGGGCAAAAATGAACTATTGAGACTTCATCAAGATAAAAGCCTTTTGCACAGCAAAGGAAACAGTCAACAAAACCAAAAGACAACCGAAAGAATGGGAGAAAATATTTGCAAATGACATATCAGATAAAGGGCTAGTATCCAAAATCTATAAAGAACTTATCAAACTCAACACCCAAAGAACAAATAATCCAATCAAGAAATGGACAGAAGACATGAACAGACACTTCTCCAAAGACAACCAAATGGCCAACAGACACATGAAAAAGTGCTCAACATCGCTCGGCATTAGGGAAATCCAAATCAAAACCTCAATGACATACCACCTCACAGCAGTCAGAATGGCTAAAATTAACAAGTCAGGAAACGACAGCTGTTGGCGAGGATGCGGAGAAAGGGGAACCCTCCTACACTGTTGGTGGGAATGCAAGCTGGTGCAGCCACTCTGGAAAACAGTATGGAGGTTCCTCAAAAAGTTGAAAATAGAGATACCGTATGACCCAGCAATTGCACTACTGGGTATTTACCCCAAAGATACAAATGTAGTGATCCGAAGGAGCACATGCACCCTAATGTTTATAGCAGCAATGTCCACAATAGCCAAACTATGGAAAAAGCCAAGATGTCCATCAACAGATGAATGGATAAAGAAGATGTGGTATATATATATACAATGGAATATTATGCAGCCATCAAAAAACCAAAATCTTGCTATTTGCAATGATGTGGATGGAACTAGAGGGTATTATGCTAAGTGAAATAAGTCAGTCAAGAGAAAGACATGTGTCATATGATCTCACTGATATGAGGAATTCTTCCCAGGAAACAAAGTGAGGGTTGCTGGAGTGGTGGGGGGTGGGAGGGATGGGGTGGCTGGGTGATAGACATTGGGGAGGGTATGTGCTATAGTGAGCGCTGTGAATTGTGTAAGACTCTTGAATCACAGACCTGTACCTCTGAAACAAATAACATATTATATGTCAAAATAAAAAAAGAGAGAAGAAGAAGAAGAGAGCAGGAAGGGAAAAATGAAGGGGGGAACCAGAGGGGGAGATGAACCATGAGAGACTATGGACTCTGAGAAACAAACTGAGGGTTCTAGAGGGGAGGGGAGTGGGGGATGGGTTAGCCCGGTGATGGGTATTAAAGAGGGCACGTTCTGCATGGAGCGCTGGGTGGTATATGTAAACAATGAATCATGGAACACTACATCAAAAACTCATGCTGTAATGTATGGTGATTAATATAATAAAATAAAATTTTAAAAAAAGAAAAATACTTTGATTGTTTTGTCATGGTGACCTATTCTCAATTAACAATTTCACTCATATGTGGAATTTAAGAAACAGAGGAACATAGGGGAAGGGAAGGAAAAATAAAATAAAATAATACAATTAAAATAAAATAAAATAAAAACAGAGAGGGAAGCAAACCGTAAGAGACTCTTAACTATAGGAAACAAACGGAGGATTGCTGGATGGAAGGTGGGTGGGGGATGGGGTAAATGGGTGCTGGGCATTAAGGAGGGCACTTGATGTAATGAACACTGTTTCTTATATGCAGCTGATGAATCACTAAATTCTACCCCTGAGGCTAATAACACTTCAAATGTTAACAAAATTGAATTTAAACAAAAAGTTTAAAAAAAAACAATTTCACTATTTTTAGATAGGTAAGAGTTTTTTCTTTCAATAACTTGCTTTTATTTTAAAAATGTTTCAATTAATTTTTACTCCTCATTATTTTCAAAAAATGGGTCAAGTGCTGCAAATTCTTTTAAAACTATTGAATGAATATATTGCCAATACACTTCCTAGAATGCTTTCCAGGAGAGTGACATTCCCAACATAATGCATGAGAGTGACCTGCTCCCAGCACCATTGCCCATAATATATTAGAAGTAAAACCTGTTTCTAATTTCACAAGTGAAAAATTGCATATTGTTTTTTTAACTTGTATTTTTTTGATATCAGTAAGGTTGATTTTTTTCATAGTTTTTTTGGTCATTTTAATTTATTTGTGAATTACCTAATCAAGTTCTTTTCACGTTTCTATTTGGATTTAGTGATTTTTACATTGAGATTTCTAGGAGCACATTACATATCGCTAATATTAACAGGTAGTAGATGTCTTAAGGGCAGGCAAATGTACAACATTGTTGTAGCCTTATAAAAAGCTTGAATGAATAAAATGAGAAGCATCTGCATTAATGCACATAAATTCGCAAACATATATAGTGTGCTTACCATGAGGAAAGGACTATTCTTGCCACATTCATTAAAACACATTCTCTGCTCTCAGGAAACATCTAATCTAGTTGAGTATTAAAAACATAACAGAATAAAGAGCAATAAGAGATGCAATATGAAAAATGCCAAGTGAATGTTCAAGTAAGCAAGGTCTGCATCAGGAGAGAAAGTGATCATTGTAATTTGTGTCTCATGTGAGTCCTTCTATACAGGTGAGGTAGGACTTGAGTGATTTTGAATGAAAGGAAGAAATGAGAGCAAAGCAAATTAGAGGAAATCATGAGAAAAAGGTAGGGATCAGAATCCATATTGCTTTTCTAGGAAACTATGAATAGATACCCCCATACTGGAGGGGAAGACCTTTAATGTCTGTCTAAAGAGTTTGGATTTTAATAAGCTTTCATCATAGTTGCAAATATGAGACCTGGTTTTAGCACTAATGCAGTATCATCTATCATAAAGGTTTGTCTGAAGAATGTTAAAAATAAAACCTATTTTATTGTTTCCCTGCTCTTTAGATCTGATTCTCAGATGAAAGATTCCCTCTCAATTCAGTGGGACATTTGGGGGCCAAATGTATCCAATAGTATTCATATCAGTTTATTTGCAGCTGCAAAGATAAAAAAACTTGCCACAGAATGGCTTGAATTCATAGATGAGCATTTTTCTCACAGGACAAGAAATCTAGAGTTGGGGGGAGGCACTTGGCAGTAGTTCCAAGGCCCAGCTATAGCAAAACCAGGATGTCGCTGATTCTCAAATTTGTCACCTCATTGGCACAGTAAGGGAAAAGGGAATTGAGAATGGATGTTAAAATGGCCATCCTCATGTATGGTGATTAACATAACATAATAAAAAAAAATGGCCATCCTCAGGCTCTGCCATAATAACACCACATGAAGAAAAAGCTCAAGACATAGAAGCTTCAGAGTTAGCCCTGTTAGGCCACGGAAGAGAAGAATATGGATAAGAATGCTCAATAACTCATATTAACAGCTTTCCCACTTGAGTTGAATAAAAAACAAGTTTAAGGATTCAAATCATTCCTATAATATAGTTAAGGAGGAGGAGATTTCTAAATTACCAAAGCACCAAATATTTAGATTCTAAGGTACCAAAGAGTGAAGAGATTCTTGAAACGTTTTTATTCTCTGTATTTGTAAGTGAGTTTAGTGCTGGCAAAACCCCATCACTGCCTACATTATTGATGGGGATATCTGCAAAGGAGCAGATGTTTTGCCAAGAAAGGGAATATGAATCATTGTATCTAATAAGATGAGAATCTTAGGAAACAGTCTACACAGCTCATGAGTGAAACCAGCAATTAATCTTGACATGTTTTGTAAAAGGTTTGGTTGCTTAACATTTCTCCCAAGTAATTTTTTTAAAGTTTGCTGTAGGCAGGAAGGTAAGAAGACTGACATGTGGGAAACTGAATTTTTCTTTCCTCCAAAGGCCAACTGTACCAGTTGTATATTGAAATATGAGGTACATCATGATAGGAGATTAGACAGAGGCGTTCACCAGTGTGCCCTCAGTCCCAACTTGCTAAAGGAAGTGATGAAGTGGCGCCATAGGAGACAAGAAGTCATGACCAATTTATTGCTCCATTCTGATATTGCATATGTATGCGAAGTTTTATTTATAAAGGTAATTTATGTGGCACTTGAGTTATGTGGTAATCGCCAGGACATAGTGTCTAAAACTACATAATGTCATGCTGGAATGTAGACAGAAATTCTCTTGTATTGATCTACATATGAAAGCCCCACAAGAGATTATGCTACAATCAAAATGTATCATTTGTTTTTCCATATACTTCCTTGAAGGAGAGAAAATGAAAACCTGATATTTCTAAAAGTCATTAATTATTGCTACTCCCATTTCGGTCTACATTTTGCTAAAAATAAATTATAAAATCTTATATCAATAATTCACTGTGGCTTTCTTATGTTCCTTTAATTCTAAGCTTTTAATGTATCTTAAAATGTTGATATTATTATTTAATATCTGCTCGATTCATATTTAACAAAAGTTCAAATGGAATAAGCTCAGTGTTGATCAGAGACCCAGGTTAAATGAAGTCAGAGTCACAATGTCTATATTTGATCTCAGAGCCAATATATTTATTGACAACTTTTCAATGAAAATTTGTATTTTAAAGAGAAGGGAACAGCTTAGCAATTTGAAACCTAGAAGTCTGTTCTCTCTCTTTTAAATCCAGTGAATAGATTCTTACAATGAATAATCTGCACCGTTTAATTGTTTCCATCATATTTAAATTTACACACACCACTTTCTTAAATTTACATATTCATTCATAATCAACAAAGCACAACAACTAGAACCATCTCTAGATTTCCGAAGACAACGACAGGAAAACAGAAAAAGTATTTAAAGGCTAGAATTCTATAAATATCCTCATTATTTATTGCTTTCTTTTCTCCACGCTTGCTCCACCACTGTTCTCCTTTGGACTTCACTCTTATTTACCCTCTCATTATTTCCAGCTGTTACTTCTCTGTAAAGCATTTCACAGACTTACACACATTACATAAAATTTGAAGAGAAGGGCATTTCCTAACATCTTCAGTTGTCAGATGCATGTGAATTTAAAACCATCACAAGATACTACTATATACCCACTAGAATGAATTAAAGAAAGATTGACAATATGAAATGTTGGAAGGATGTGGAAAAACAGGCGCTCTCATATTGTTTCCAGAGAATACAAGCTAATACAATGAGTTTGGCAATTTATGATGGATTTAAATATAAACTTTTGATATGACCCATGTGTAACTTCAGATCCTCTAAGAAGCAGATGTTATGACCTCGTTTAGAGGTGCAAGAAATTTGTTTGGGAGACACCTTGGAACAATGAAGGGATGGGATGCGGAGAAGGTGGGATAGCCCTCAAACCATGATGTAGGTCTGACACCTGTGAAAGAGAGGGGGGAGGAAGAAAGGATTGACAGAATCACTGCACAGTTCCAAAAAAGCAGTCAAGAGTACTCAAGTCAAACTCACTGGTCAGAGAAGACCCACATCTTACAGCACAGATTCTCTATAGTTCCCCTGCTGTGATGAGTTACCAGCCAGGAAGTGTGGAAAAGCATTGAGTAGCATGGCTGCGGTGCAAACTTGGTGGTGCAAACAGAGGGCGACAACTAGAACTGTCTGTCACTATGCCTCTCACAGCAGGAGGCATGACTAGCAGTTTCAGGGCAGCCATGACCCAGCAATTTCAATCATAGATATTTACCCAAAAGAAATGAAAACCTATCCACAAAAAGATTTCGTATGATTTAATAGCTTCCTCCTCTATTCTCCAACACTTTATGGATACTCAGAGAACTTACCAGCTTGCATTAATTGCCAATTATTATGAATCTAGTTCCGTTTCTTGAATGTGAAGTTCTTAAATCATCACTTTATTTTATATCTTTTACTCTCTAACTGCATTACCCAGTAATTCTGAATGTGCATGCACGAGGACTTACACACAAGTGTTGACAGAATATTTATTCACATTAGCCAAAAACTGAAAATACATCCGAAACAGCTATATAGCGGTATATCCATACAATACAATACTATTCAGCAATAAAACAAAACTAACTATGGGTATACATAAAGAAAGCAGATCAGTGGCTGCTGCAGAGGCTGGAAGGAACTTTTTGGGATAATGATGTTTTATATTTTTGATGTGGTAGTAGTTACATAGGGAGATGTATTTTTCAAATTTCATTGAACTACACTTTTAAAATGGTACATTTTATTATGTGGGAATTATATCTCAAAAGGCTGACATTTAAAAAGTAAACTAGAATTTTATAAAATAACGTTTTTTAGTATTTGCTTTTCTGTAAATATAGAAGATTCAAGAGACTGGTTGTTCAAAAATGCAAAAGATAAACAAAATAGAAATGGATTATTTCTTTACCTTTGGCCATACATTAAACGAATAGTAGTATATGGTCATGCAAGGTGTTTCTATCATAAGTGATATGATGAACAAATAATTGTATATTTAAATCAATTTTTAAAACCATCAATACTGACCTCTTAAATATCAGGAAAAGTAAGGAAAGGCCACAGAAGTCCCTGATGTAAAACAGGTAAGTAAAATTCACAATTATATTTTTTGAAAATCCTAACATGGGAATGAAACACACAAGTTACCTGTTTTATTCATGAGTTCAAGGTCTCCCACTTTTGTTACAGTCATTGAAGATGGAACACCAAGAGGTACCTCATTCCCAGAGGAGACAGAGAATAAGAGGGATATTGTGTAGGTGACTGGCTTTAAAAAGAAGTTCTTGTGAGAGTATTATTAACAAAGTCAGTGCTATGGTTGAAAATATAGTTATTTTCACAGGAAGGAAAATGCAGCAACAAGCCTTTGCTGGCAACTTTATCCTCAGTCAGCATTTTATCAATAGTAACTGAAGGACAAATGGAAACCATAAAAAAAATATGGTTATATGTGAAAAAAAAATAACAACTTGAAATCCACATCCCACTGGATGTGGGTCAGAAGTACATTTCTAATGGAAATAAAAAATGAAAGTGCCTGGGGGAGCCTGGGTGGCCTAGTCAGTTAATCGTCTGCCTTCAGCTCAGGTCATGATCCCTGGATCCTGGGATGGAGCCCTGCATCAGGCTCCCTGCTTAGCAGGGAGCCTGCTTCTCCCTGTCCTCCCTGCTTGTGCTCTCTCTCACCGTCTCTGTCGCTATCTCTCTCTCTCTCAAATAAGTAAATAAAATCTTTAAAAAAAAACAAAAACAAAGAAAGAAAAGAAAAATTTGCCTGACCTAAAGAGTGGTGTATGTTAATAAGAAACTCTCTTTCATCCTCTGCCTAGCAGAGTATGAAACCACCAGTACAAATGAGGAACAGAAATCAAAGGAAAGATTTTCTATGAATATTTTCATTGAAATCATTATATTGAAATTATTACCCAAACCATTCAAGCAAAAATGATTCTTCTTATACAAATGACTTAGATAGGGGCATCTGGGTGGCTTAGTCAGTTAAGCGTCTGCCATTGGCTCAGGTCATGATCCCAGGGTCCTGGGATTAAGTCCTTCATCGGGCTCCTTGCTCAGCAGGGAGTCTGCTTCTCCCTCTCCTTTTGCCCCTCCCCCTGTTTGTGCTGTCTCTTGCTCTCTCTCTCCCCCTCTCTCTCATGAATAAATAAAATCTTTAAAAAAACAAAAACAAATGACTTAGTTAAAGAAAACTAATTATAAAATATTTATCATAATAGGTCATAATGTATATTTCTTTTTACCCTCAAAATTCCTAAAATTATGGCAAATATATAACATCTATCATTCATTAGCTTTGTAGTGAAAGACAGATTGAATAAAAATGCAATTTTTTTCTTGAATCACTACATGGTTTTTGTTCTACTTCCCATTTCACTGAGTTCTGTCAGAATCAGTGTACTTTTGTATTCTTTTTTTAATTAGAAAATTCACAGTTGTATATGTTTTTGCACATCCCCAAATAAAATAAAGTGACATATATTTGTTTATTCAACATTTATGAAGCAACTACTATGTGCAAAGAAATGTGCTACTCATTGAAGATAAAACAATATACTATATACAGACATCTTTTCTACCCGCATAGAGCTTAGACAATTAGAATAATTAGAAAAAAATAAACAAATTGTAGTAAGGGCTATGAAGGAAAAAATGAGGACATTATGAGGACAAAAATGATAGAGAGTAGTCAAGAAGGTTTTCTAGAGGTGGACCATTTAAACAGAGATCCAAAGGAAGAGAGGGACCTATTCAGGTGATGAGAACTAGGGTGAATTTCCCTGGCAGAGGTGAGAACATCTACAAAACTTCTGGAGACAAAGGGCTCAGACCTTGCAACAAAGAAGAAAATTAGCTAGATTGTAACCTAGCAAATGAGGAAGAGAGTGTTGTTAGGCAAAGGCTGGATCACAGAGGGATTTTTCAGTCCTGATGAGAAGTTCCAATGTAATTCTAAGTGCAGTGGAAAATCAATGGAGGACTTTTACAAGGAAAATGATGTGGTTCTGTTGACATTTTGATAAAGTCACTTTTCCTACCAGGTCAAAATTGGGTTGAAAGAGAGGAAAAGCCTGTGGAGGACACCCAATATTAGACTATTGCTGTCATTCAGGAGAGAAATAACAGAGGCCTGGGTTAAGGTGACAATGGTGGAACTAGAGAAAAGAGAATGGGTCCATATCTGCTTTGTAGAGAGTAGAAGCAGGATTGCTACTAGACGAGTAGGGCATAGGACAAGAAAGAAATCAACATCAGCTTCTAGCATCTGGCTTCAACAATAAAATGGAGGATGGTACTATTTACTGAATCAGAAATGACTGGGAGAAGTAAATGGGCTTAGTGGGATAAAGAACCAAGATTTCCATTGTGGAGATACAAAGCGCAAGGTGACTATAATACATCTTAAAAGAGATGCTAAGTAGACAGTAGAATGCATGTGACACAGGTGAGGACTAGAGAAATACATGTAGGAGTCATCAAAACAAACTGGTGCATCAGACTTAATGAGATCATCTATGGTAGAAGTGTAGAATAGAAAAGTGAACCCAGCAGTAAATGTAGATGAATGCCAATATTTGTAAGTTTGGTAAAGGAGAAACCAACAAAAGGAACTGATAGAGAAGGGTCAGTTATCGAGGAAGAAAACCAAGAAAAAGACATGTCCATGAAGGCATGTCCTCTAAGCCAACAAAAGATGGTAAGTCAAGTAAGAAAATACCAAACTGAGGACAAAGAGTCATCTAGAAATGGTACAAGCAAGTCATCAGTGACATTGACTAGAGCAGTTTCAGTGTGGTAGTGATGACTAAAATCATGAGAAGTGAATGAGAGGTAAAAAAAAATAGAGACGTGCAGATAGCTCTTTTGAGAAGTTTATTCAGACTAGGAGAGAGACTTTAAAAATTTTTGCTGCAATGAGAAATATTACCACATGATTGAATGCTAGTGGTAATAATCTAGAAGGAAGTGAGAGAAAATAATGTGAGAAAAATTGTACCATCAAAGGAATGAAGAACTTGAGGCAGAGGCTGCAGAAAATTTTCCTCCGTTGTGACAGAAGTGAGGAAGGAGAACACGGAACCTCGCATCGGCAAGCTGTAGTTCTGGAGAAAGGAAGATTGAAAATTAGTGTTTGATGATTTGTCTTTCTATATTTTCTGTCCAATTCTCCCAAAATGTTTAAGTATTAAAATTTAATTCATCCTGACTTGGAAGTTTAGCTAAAGGAACAGATTAAATAAACCTCAAATATAGCACTCATCCTTCTCTGTGGTAACTCCCTAAAAAATTGTCTCTGAGTACAAACGAATCATTTTTATGGAAAGTTAATATATATGGGTCACAACTAATATGCTTAAAAACACATGAAGTTTTTCCAAAGATAATTACAGACCAAATAGAATACCATTTACTCCTTCCTCTCTATGCAAGAGAAATTTAGGGCATGTTAAAACACAAACATATATTATAGTTATCTGTATCATATATCAGTTGAAGGAAGCACACATTTTTGTTATTACTTAGTTGAATCCACTTAGATGACATAATACTGCAAATATCTATGATTTTAGAAGTATGGATAAAAGGTCATGGCAAAACAAAAATCACATGTCTCATGTACAGGCGTGCTACCAATCAACGGCTGAACCAATCCATTTTTCAAAAAGGCTTTTTTTCAGTCATCCACTGCTGTATAAAACAAGTAGGGCCACCCCTCAAAACTTTGGAACCTTAGGAGTCAAGGAATAAAGTTTTGGAAAGTGATAGAATTACCACAGGATAAAACTAGAATGAGTTTTTGAGATCATCTAATTTCATGGTTTTTATAATTCCTCTCAAAATTTTTTTTTTATTTTCCAGTGAAATATCATGTGAAACAGATGAGAATTGTGCTCAGATTCTGATGCTAGGCCTATCCCGCATACTCCTGGTAGCCCTCAATGAATCTCCAAAGAACCACAGAGCCCCAAGGAGACAGAGAGAGAGAGAGAGAGAGAGAGAGAGAGAGCAAGTGAGAGACATAATAGATCTGGTTGGTGACAATGGCATTTGGACAACCCAGATCCTCAGGCTGACAGATTCACCATGGGAGCCAAGTCATCTTGAGAGACTCTAAATATTTATATTGGCTGTAAGACATTGACCCCAAGAACAAAACCATGGTGTCTGGGATGACTCGAGCTCAGAGAATGTGTCCTAGAGACCACATGATGGGTTTCTGTTGTGCTCTCCCATTGAGATAATCCTCCAAATTGTGAGAAACCCAAACTAGCTCAGAATGAGCAAGTAAGCCATGGACCATACATCACACAAGCACTGTGCTTTGGCACAAGGCACAGTGATATTAGTGGGACTTTTTCTTCATACTTTTCATAGAAAATGGGAAGTGCAATTAAATGATAAGAAAATAATAATTTTCATTTTATGTGGCACATATATTAAAATATATAAAAATTTAAATATTTAAATAATACACCACATATGGAAAATGGTCTTGTATCTGTCCATATTTAGAATATAAAACTCACTTTAAATCCATAGCATAAAGAAAAATTACTGAATTTTTAAAATTGCTCTTCCCGTCAAAAGATGATCATTGAAGGAACCGATCCTACTAGTTGTGTCGGCGAAAAACAATTCTAAGACAAGGATTACAGCATTTTATTCAAGACTAATGCAGGTTTTGCTATATTTTGTCACTGTATGGTCTACAGTATCTCCCTCCCTCCCTCTTACATACACACACAGACTCAAAAATATGTTCCTTCAGTGTGAGTGTGGTTTGCTTGCTGCACTGATTCTTAGTGACAAGGGACTCTGCCAGCATAGTATGCTTCAAAATGTCTCTCTTGACATCATATTTCTGCACCACAAGCTGCCCTTCTTCACCTCCCTATCATTGAGAACAGGGTACATTTTTATAGGATAGATCTTCATTATCCATCATATTTATAATAAAATATAGTAATGAAAATAATATAGTAATAAAAGGAAGTCTACATAACCATATAAGATGTTGCAAAAAGAAAGAAAATATTAAAACACACATATGCCTTATTAAATCATCTGTATAATTTAGTCACATACCAAAGTAGAGATGGTATCTGCATTTCCTATATGGTTGCCCAAATTTCCTTTTTTCTCTCTTATATGCAATTTAGCTCTAGATGTTTTTCCATATTTGTTGGAGATGAAATTTCCAGTGTATACATGGGAATTATGGGTCCAGCAGGAGAGAAGGAAACCCCTCAGAACTTAGTCTTCTTCTATTACACACCTAATAGGGAACTCTGACTTTAGCACAGCAGGGGATCATCCTTGAAGACTATAATTTATGTATTGATGTTCTTTGGAGACACTGTAGTTACTTCAGGAAAATGATACATCACTAAAATTGGCATAACTTAATATACAAAGATTATAATGATGTTCAATAGACTGACTTCAAGGAATGTGCTTTCTAAGAGAAAGGTGAAATTAAGAAATGATCTGGAAGGAGGAGCTTGGGTAGATGCAGAGTAGGAGGACACTGAGCTCACCCCACACCACATTTATACCTAGATATCACCCACATCCAAGCCCATAAACCACAGAGTGATCTGAAGACTGGAAAAACAAACTCCACAACTAAATATAGAGAAAAATCTGCATCTGAAAGCTTAGAAAGTTCAGAAAGTCAGAAGGAGGCTGCCTGCAGGAGGGAGGTAGCTGTGTGCTCAGAGAGGGCAGAGAAATGGGCTCTTGCACCAGTGAGTTCCCACAGGGAAGACTAATCCCCATAATGTTTGGCTTTAAAAACCAGAAGGTCTAGGTGCCTGGGTGGCTCAGTTGGTTAAACATCTGACTCTTGATTTCAGTTCAGGTCTTGATCTCAGGGTCATGAAATCAAGATCCAGGGTTGTGAGAATAAGAACCCTGCTGGGCTACCCACTCAGTGGGGAGTCTGCTTCTCTCCCTTTTACACTCTCTCTCTCTCAAATAATAATCTTTTTTAAAATAAAACCCAAAAAGGGCTGAATTCCATGAGTTTGTAAAACGAATGGGATTTGGAGCCTGGAGCTTTAAAAGTCATCTGACTCAGCACTGGGCAAGCCAGGAGGGTAAATGATAGCTGGGTCACTTCCTTTAAAGAGACAGTAGCCTCTCTATAGAAAGGAAACATAAAAATGGCAATTTACACAGCACTGGAGGCAAACTGGAGACAGATCTGTTCATTCTAATTTCAGAGCATGTTGGAGGACTTCTTTGAAAACAAGGGAGCTGGCAGGTGCCATTTTCCTCCTCTACCACCTGCCATAAACACAGTGCCACCTGTGGGAAGCAGTGCTGCCCAGACAATTGTAGCTTTGGCCCGGGGCTCAGGGAAAATTTTATTAAAGCTGTGCACTTGCCCCACCGAGCAGTCAGGTGCACAGCTGCCTCTGCATGCCCTGCCCAGCTGCAGCACAGTGCCCAGCCACATGCCCAGCCATGGTCACATTCTGCTCCCAGCCTCATGCCATCAGCCAGCCACCCTGGTGCACAGTCCCCAGCCACCACAGTTCTTTGGGGTATCTGGCATAGGACTAGTGGCCCAATGCAAATTTTGCTAATACCTCCGCCCTGCTCCCAATTCCCCAGAAAGTACACTGCCCCCCTCCAGATCTAGCCTGCTGGGTCCCACTAACACCAGAGAGAACAAACACAGCCTACAACAGACAGAGTCAGTGCAGACAACTGCACTGACAGCAAGAGTGACTCAGACACAACAGCAAGGCATAAACAACACAATGAATGGCTCAACCAAGAAATAAAAGAAGAAATAAAAAAGTACAGAGAAACAAATGAAAATGACAGCACATCCAAAACCTCTGGAATGCAGAAAAAGCAGTTCCAAAAGGCAAGTATATAGCAATATAGGCCTACTTCAAGAAGAAAGAAAAATCTCAAATAAAGAAGCTAACTTTATACCTAAAGGAGCTAGAAAAAGGACAACAAACAAAATCTAATGCCAGCAAAAGGAAGGGAATAATAAGATTAGAGCAGAAATAAATGATATAGAAACTAAAAATCAATAGAACAAATGAATGAAACCAGGAGCTGGTTCTTTGAAAAAGATCAATAAAACTGACAAAACCCTAGCCAGACTTTTTAAGAAAAAAAAGAAAAAGGACTCAAATAAATAAAATCACAAATGAGAGTGGAGAAATAATAACCAACACCACAGAAATAGAAATAATTGTAAGATAATATTATGAAAAACTATATGCCAACAAATTGGACAACCTAGAAGAACTATATGCCTACAAATTGGACAACCTAGAAGAACTTATTCATGTATAAATTCCTAGAAACATATAAACTACCAAAACTGAAACAGGAAGAAATAGAAAACCTGAACAGATCCATAATCAAGGAAATTGAAGCAGTAATAAAAAATCTCCCAACAAACAAGAGCCCAGGACCAGAAGGCTTCAGAGACAAATTCCACCAAAAATTTAAAGAAGAGTTAATACCTATTCTTCTCAAACTATTTCAAAAAATAGAAAAAGAAGGAAAACTTTCCAATTTGTTCTATGAGGCCAGCATTATCCTGTTACCAAAATCAGATAAAGACATCACTAAAAAAGAGAAGTACAAGCCAATATCCCTGATGAATATAGGTGCAATAATCCTCAATGAAATACTAGCAAACTGAATTCAACAATACATTAAAAAAATCATTCACCATGACCAAGTGGGATTCATTTCTGGGTTACAACGTTGTTCAATATTCACAAATCAATCAACACGATACATCACATCAATAATAAAAAGGATAAGAACTATATGATCATTTCAATAGATGCAGAAAAAGCACGTGACAAAGTACAACATCCATTCATGATAAAAAACTCTCAACAAAGTAGGTTTAGAGCGAATAAACCTCAATATAATAAAGGCCTGATATGAAAAATCCAAGGTTAATATCATCTTCAATAGGGAGAAACTGTCTGATCAATCATGACTAGCACAACTGTAAATTGATACATTTCTAGAAGGCAATTTGACAATATAAATCAAAGACTTTACAACTATATACATTCTTTGACTCAGCAGCTACAAGTCTGGAAAATAGTCGAAGGAAATAATAAGACTGGTTTGCAGAAACCACTCAAAGCAGTTTATGTATAAAGATGTCCCAACACTGAGAAGCCAAATAAATGACTAATCAGCATGTGGAATACTATGTAATTATTAAAAATGATGAAAATCTATACTCCAAAACAAAGTAGGGAGGAAACCAAGTCAGCATGCTGAAAGCTGTTGCAACAGCGTCTTACCCTCCCCTTCAACAGGCCAGTTCCTGACAGAGTTCTGGGGACATCAGTCCCACTAAACATCATTGCAAGCAGAAAAGTATTTGCTTGGTAATCTTATATTGAAGTTTGTCTGCAGGAACAATGGAACAATGTATTTAGGAACTGTGTAAAGGTTTTATTGACTTTGAGGATTTAGGGCAGGAACAGAGAAAGAACTTTTTACTTTCCAGAAGACCTGGTGCCCAGAGCTGAGTGTCAGGCTCTGTTGAAAAGAACCATCAAGTCTCCATTCATGAGAAGTTTGTACCTCAGGAACATGTTCTATTGTTAGAAATTTCATTATCAGAAGTAATTTTGGGAGTAAATGAGTCTAGGTTACGATGGCAGAACAGGATGAAGTGTAATGAGTAATAATAAGAAGAATTGCCAATCAAGACAATTTGCTACCACTCTGATAAAATACTCCATTCTGTAGCAGTTCTAGTGTTCAATTTCCAGGGACTTTGTGAAGTGATTCTGATATCCATCCATACATACGTGTGTGTGTGTGTGTGTGTACACATATATATAATATATATAATTAATATATATGATTATTTAATAATTAATTAATAATTAATGTAGTAAATATAAATATAAAATAAATAATAATTAATTTATATATAATTTAATTTTTGTGTATTTAACAGATTTGAAGCATTGGTGAAGCAATAGTTTGTGTGAGCTAAGGAGGGGATTAAGAATCATGGTTCTGCAGTTTCATTTTCATGATGATCTGGTAGTGGGATGGCAGACAAAATGGACACACCAGAAGAGGTTGAAAACCCCCAGATTTTCTCATGAAAGAATCACATTAAAAAAAAAAAATACACCTCACTTGAAAAGAACATATGATGACTCACATTTACCCAGAATCTCCCCATAACTTTTATGACTCCTCTTCCTCCACGAGCCAGTTCAGACAAAGCCAACTTCAACTGATAAATATGTGCTCTGAGATATACATATTAATGTAATTTTTGTCAATGTCAGCATATTTTTCTCATTGTTATTTCAGATTGACCTTTACTACAGAGGTTTATAAAGTGAAATTTTATATTTCTCAACAGCTGATCACTCTGTCAAGGAGGTAAAAACTAACTTTAAATAAATATACAAGGAGGTATTATAATTAAGCCTGCCCTAGGAAAATGCAGAAATTTTTTGTGATAGAAAGAAAATCCTTCCATATTTACCTAGGTTTTCAACATATCACAACAAATCTTCTGAAAACTTATTTGTGAGCCATTAGGGCCTCAAAGATAATCTTTAAAGATACCCCACAATCTATATTATTCTAAATAAACAAAGGCTGTCTATTTAACTTTTGTTATATTATTCACAATTAATGAGATATATATTAGAAATTCAATGGTAATGAACATCCACAAAAGTTCAGACTCTAGCAACCATTAATATTCCCAGGAAGGCTAATTACTATGTGGCCAGAAGCACACAGAATACAATGACTGAGGTCTTTGATTGGAAGAATACTATACCGGTATAGGCTTGTTATTAATGCTGCCAGGAGTTTTACTAAATACTATAAACATGAGCAATAAGATTGCCTACTTCATGAAGTTCAGAATTTGAGGGGGAGGACAGACATATGAACAAATAACTATAAGCAATGAGATAAATGGTGTAAGAAGATGAACAGGTGCTTCCAAATCACAGCATTTAGCTTTAACTGGTTATCTGACAATAGTCCCTGAACTATAAAGATATTTGGTTGAGAACTAAAGGATAAGACTTTTCCAAGCAAGCAGCATAAAAGCATATGAGGTAGAAGGGTCAGCATGCTCAAGAAAAAGCATGGCCCCTTTTGAGAATTCCAAGTATAATTCCGAGAGACTAGATCACTAAGGAGCTAAGGAGTTTTGTCAGTCCTGTAGGTAATAGAGCACTTTTGAAGAGTTTTTACACAAAAGTGTTATGCCATACCTGCACTAGTCAAGGTTCTCCAGAAATAAGAATACAGTAGCATGTGCAAATATGTAGTAAAACATTTATTAAAAGGAATTGGCTATATGATTATGGAGACTAGCAAATCCAAAATTTTCAGGGGGAGCGGGCAACAGGCTGGAAACCCAGGAGAACTAATATTCTAGTTCAAGTCTAAAGGCCATTTGCTATAGAGCCAGGAAGAGTTGATGTTGCAGATGAAGTCCAAAGGCAGTTGCTAGAGAAGTCTCTCTTGCTCCAGAGAGGTCCACATTTGTTCTATTCATGTCTTCAACTGATTGGATGTGGTCCATCCACATCTTGGAGGACAATGTGATTTACATAAAGCCCACCAATTTAAATGTAAATCTCATTCAAAAACACCATCACCAACACTGAGCACTGGGTGTTGTATGTAAGTGAGGAATCCCTAAATTCTACATCAGAAACCAATATTACACTGCATGTTGACTAACTGGAATTTAAATAAAAATTTGGAGATATAAACAACAACAACATTAACAAGTTTGTAAAAAACAAAACAAAACAAAAACCCCATCACAGAAATATCCAGAATAATGTTTGATCAAATATCTGGGTAATCCATGGCCCAGCTAAGAAATTAAGAATTAATTCTTAACAGAATTACACAAAGAATTAACCATCACAGTACCATATCTCAAATTTCAAATCTCAAATCAAGTTGGAAGGAGTTATACCATGTGAAGTAGACCACCCAGCACCTTTTATATATTAGTGCACAGCCAAAGTTTAAAATATGTTTCTCTTGGGGTGCCTGAGTGGCTTAGTTGGCTAGGTATCTAACTCTTGGTTTCCTCTCAGGTCATGATCTCAGGGTTGTGAGATGGAACCGCACATTGGGTTCCACAGTGGATGTGGAGCCTGCTTACAATTGTCTCTCTCCCTCTTCCTCTGCCGCTCACCCCTGTGCGTGCACATGCTCTCTCTTCAAAAAAAAAAAAAAAAAAAGGACTGATTTTTTTAAAACTCTGCTTTTTATTATGGCAGCCACCTAAAATCTCTTTGTAGTTCTGGTTATCAAGAGTCAGTTTTGTTATTTGCCACAAAAAGCCAACAACCAATATAATATTATTCCCCACCTAGCAAAAAGATTTCTCTCTTATCCTCTATTAAAATCTGACCTTCATGTGCAACCCAAAGTAAGCCTTTATTGACTTCCATTGATCTCTTTCAGTTTGGAACCCACCTAGGAATAAATCTGATACAACAACACTTTGTAAATACAGATGTGCATGCTAATATTACTCTGTAATATAGAGTTATCCAATATGTTAGTATTCTTTCCCCAACTATACTCCCATCCACCCAACTCTATCATATAACATGGTTCTGGGTGTAATGATAAACATTGAACATATATATATATATATATATATATATATATATATATAGAGAGAGAGAGAGAGAGAGAGAGAGAGAGAGAGAGAATTGAATCATCACTATCAAATACACATTATAGGGGCACCTGGGTGGCTCAGTCAGATAAGTGACTGCCTTTGGCTCAGGTCATGATCCTGGGGTTCTGGGATGAAACTCTGAGCCAGGCTCTCTGCTCAGTGGGAACCCTGCTTCTCCCTCTCCCTCTGCCACTCCCCTTGCTTATGCTCTCTCTCTCTCTGTTAAATAAATAAATAAAATCTTTAAAAAATATGAATTATAATTGTGTATAATTTATTCTATATAAACAGTCTCATCATAATAGGAATCTTATTTTGTAGTACACTGCAAATATCTTTAGCAGAGGACTAGATGTTTGTCCTTTGCCAAGGTAAGAACACTTTCAAACTAGACATTATGTTACAGCAGTAAATTCAACCTTATCTCAAAATGTATAGATTTTCTTTAGAGCTTAAACCTCATAAACAAAAATTTTGACCACATGCTACCTTTCACATTCTCCGGTCTGATCACCCCACAGAATGCTGAGATACAGTAACTTTTCAGTTATGTTAAGACCACTTGCCTTGCCACCCAGCCTAAGATTAGCAAATAAAGAGTTCTGGACAGAAGCCACAAAATCAAGGTAATAGAATCTTGGACAAGTTAGTTCTTTTCTTTAAATTTCACTTTCCTCGATTGTAAGGTGAAAATTGATAATTATTCTAATCTGCAGTGTCGTATTAAGGACTAAATGGGATAAAGTTACTAAAGTGTTTATTGCAGGTGGTGCTGCAAACATCAATATATTTGAGAATCAGGTTGAAGCAAAACAAACTCAGGAGTTTTACTTACAGAAAAGCCTCTTGGACTTGCTCAAAAAAAAAGTTTATTCGTTTCTTGTACATAGTTTTTACAAACCCGGTTATGCATTTTCCACCCTACAACAGATTAAGAGTAGCAAATTAAAACACTGGTAGGGAAAATCTCCAAGCAACCATTACAGTGGCTGGCTCACAGTGACTCATCTGTAAGTATTTATTGGTTATTGTTGTCCATGTCAGAAGCAAGGAAGCTGAAAGCAAGACACATTTAGAGTTACCTTGCTGAAACTGAGGAAGCACATATAAAAATCTATTTTAAAAGAAATATCCACAACCCCAAAAAGCAGATATCATGCAAATATAGCCCTGGACACTTATACAGACTGGAGGGCTTCCGAATATTTTTTTGAGGGCCTCAGAATATTAATACACAATATAAGTGTGTTGACCATAGCATAAAAAGCAGAGGGTTTAAACTTAGGTTCAAATCATAGGCTGTGTCTATTATCTATTGTCTTTGTAACCTCAGTGGCCCCAGCTACAAAAGGAGATAACAGTAACTATTTTGCAAGGTTGTTTTGAAGACCAAATTTTACATATACATGAAACATTTTTATGATTTTGTGCAGTACATTTTGTACAAGGAAGGAAGGAGGTGGATTACACAATTTAGAATGATTTTTCATTTAAAAATTGTCTTTCCATTATAAAAAAAAAGCCTCAATTATTTGGACACTCTATTTAGGTGGTATTCCTCATTCGTTGACAATACCAGATAAATAAAACACTACCTATGAATTGAAAATGTGTACCTCATTTTTAAAATCATCAAAAACATAATTTAAAAGCAATGAAAAAGTGGGAAAGTGGGAAAACGTATTCACAACACATATGAGAGGGATTAATAACTTTAATGTACAAAGATCTCCTAAAAATTATGAGAAAAAGTTGGACCACCATCATGAACAAGCAATTTAAAAAGAATTACAACTGGACTCTACATATTGGTTTAAGTGCTAATTAAAAAGTGAGATACTATTTGCACCTATGACCTTGATACGGAGTTTTTTAAGTTATTGTAATGCCCAATATTGATTAGGATGTGGGGAAACAGGCACCTTTACACCCTTTACACACTGCAAGGAAAAATAGAAACTGGCAGTCAGCCTAGAAGGCAAGTTGGCAATTTATATTAAAAGGCTCAAAATGCTATTTACTCTTTCATCCAGAAATACTAGTGAATGTATACAAGGAGTAATAGAAAAGAATAGTCATCTCTTTGAGAGATTGGAAACTCCTAAAGTCTTTCTTCAACTAATAGGGAAATAGTTAGGTAAATTATAATTATGGTTTATTCACATAAAGGAGTATATATGAATTTACACAATCCTATGAAGTACATGTATTGTCCTAAAAACATAATCATAATATAATGTTAAGGGAAAAGGTACAATCTACTTACTGCATATTGTGCACTGCAATAATAGTGTATACTTTTAAAAACTATATGCAGAAGTAAAAGTTTAGGTGAAAATTTAGAATGATGATGGGTGATTCTTAGTTCCTTCTTTTTGCTTTGTTTTAATTTTCTGTTTTTTATATTTCACCTTCACCAGGTATTGCTTTTTCAATGAGGTAATTGAAACAAATGTGTATTAATTTTTATAGAACTTGAATATAAACAATAGCATTTATTAGAAAATAGGGAATATCATCAACAACCTTACATTTACATAAGATTTTGTTTGTAACACTTTTCCATGCATTGTTGTCTTAAGGCTCTGTGACATATCTATTATCATACCAATTTTAAGGATGAAGAAACTAAATTATTTGAGCAAAGTCATCCCATTGATAAATGACATGGCTCTGTCTTAAATGCAGCTCTTCTGAGTTTAAGGCCATGGTCCTTTCCACAGCACCAAGAGCTGCCTCCCATTTACTCCCTGCCGGCAGTAAAAAAGCTGACTGAGCATTAAAATATAGTATCTTTAGCACTTCTATTCCAAATGTCTGTAGGCACAAGCCAGCAGATCATTATTTTTCATTTCATTGAGTTTTTTTAATGACAAATTTTGACTGCGAACTCTTTTCACACTGGAG
Source organism: Callorhinus ursinus (assembly GCF_003265705.2). Classification (NCBI taxonomy): domain Eukaryota; kingdom Metazoa; phylum Chordata; class Mammalia; order Carnivora; family Otariidae; genus Callorhinus; species Callorhinus ursinus. The sequence goes on from NW_027397065.1 coordinate 56,130,785, forward strand.
AGTTCAAATTAAAATGTCAATTTTGATTCAGTGAAGATGCTTTACTTTCAAAATATTTAAGGAAAATATTTTCATGAAAACCAAGATGATTGGATGTTAGAGTATATAAATGTCATGATGAGTTCCACCATTTAGTAAAAAGACTTCAGGCCTTATTGGACAAATCCTGAAACTTTATAATGCAGGAAAACACTCTCGTTTCAAATATACATGTGCCTATGTATAGTCACGTAAATATTTTAAATGTATGCAAAAGTTCAAGATCTTTATGCTACAATTTGTCAGTGTCTATGACAAACAATCCAATTTGTTGACAAGCAGTCTCCAACAATTATTGACAGATAGCATCCATTAGACTTCTGGATACTAATATAGCTCTCATTGATGAATTGCTATGCATTTTGCTAAGCCTCATTTCTTTCCATATATACATGTTAACTCCTTTGTAGTCATTTTATTTTACAGGAGATCAATGAAGACTTTTGAGGTTTGCTTTAGTCCAGGTTGACAGTCTCTAGACAAACAAAACAAAAATTTTATAGATCTCTCATTATGCAGAAAAATCTTACAATTTATCATAACCAATCACTCTACTCCCCAATGACCAAGCACTTCACTAAAACCTATTAGAGCCACACCTCACAAGCAGTTTTAGTTTTAATGTAATTCATCCATAGTTAGGTACTGATCTCTTCAACCGGGGATCACTACTGGCTTAAGAAAAAAGGCTTTTGCACAAATCTCCTTTACCTCTCCTTTTTTCTGTCTTCCAGAACCAAAAACAATTCTGCCCCACCTCTCTCTCCCTCTGCCTTCACTCTTCTCTGAAATTTCCAGTGAAGATAAGAAGGAAGGGATGTCTTTATGCCTTCCTCTTCTGAGAACTCCTGAGTACTCTTCCCCAAGCCATAGGAAGATAAATCAGAATGAGAAGATGTAAGTTGATAGTGCTGTCCTGTGTAGGACATAGGAAATAGCCTTTCACTATTTTCTCTCCTCTCTTCTACCTTCCCTCTTAGCATTCATCTTTATTTTTCTGCCTCACACAAATACAAGCAGCTCTCCTTGAGATCTCCCCAACATGACTTTTTGCTAAAGGAAATTAAGAGGTTTTCCAATGACACACCCTGGATCATCACAATCTTTGTTGCTTGTTTTGTTTTCACTACTTGAACCACTGAAAGACTCCTCAGCCATACACACGGCCCTAGCAGGGGTATTTTATATGTCTTACTTGTAAGTGGTCTTATTGCACATGTCAAGTAATTCCAAAAACATAATTACAAATATTTTATTTTTAATGGATTCAATCCAATTGTCAAAATACTTAAAAAAAAGTAGTCTGCTGAATTTAACCAGATTTCCTTAGCCATTGTTTTTAGACATAGTAAATCATAAGCTGACAGATCCATTGGAAAGCAAAATAAAGAGGGCTTTGGTAATATCCAGTTTCAGAAGGTTTCTCTAGGTCAATCCAAAATTCAAGTTAACAATTATTTATAGAGTACTTATATTCTAACACTATTCTAAATTCATTGAAGTTACAATAGAAAAATAAGACAAATTAGTTGAGAATTCAGGAGAAGTATACACAAAAAAAATTAGAGAACAATGCAAAAATGTAATATAAATATATATTTTAAAGTGTAAAATTAAAAGGCAACCACCAAGGCAAAAGCCAGAAGTACTAAAGAAACTCTCATAAGTGAAATACTGGTAAAGAGAGGTTTTGTGGAAGATACAGAATGCAAAATGGACTATGTGGCTGAGAAACATTTCAGAAAAGTCCATAGAAAGGACGCAGAGGTGTAAATTAACAAACGTGTGTGGACCTAGAACTAAAAGCTGTAGGAAATAGATGACCTTATTCACATGTTTCACATACATTCCACACTGGAAAAATCAAAATGGCTGTAAATTCTCTTCTCATCAAGAGCTAGAGTCTGTCTGGACAACTCCTGAATCAGGGCTGTTATCGTGGCTTCCTTTGGCCAATGGGAACTTGGCAAGCATGACACAAGCAGAGGCTTGAGAAACACTTGCACCTTGTATAGCCTTTTGCTGTACTCGGTACCCTGAGACTACCATGGATGGGAAAGAACCCAAGCTAGTCTCCTGAAGGATGAAAGAGGAAATACCTCAAAGAGAAGTGAGGTGACACAGACAACAAACACAGTCCCCTTGCCAAAGCCTGCCACCAGCCAGGGATGCAAGTGAGGCCCGCTGACCACAGAAACACAAGTACACCCAGTGGAGATCGATAGAGCCAGTCCAGACAGCATGCTCCCAGTCCACAGAGTTCAAACATATACATTCACGCACACACACACACACACACACACACACTTTTTTTATTTTTTTCTTTAAAATTGCTATCATCCACTTCACCAAGTAAGTCTCCAAATTAGTCACCCAGTATTCAGTTTTTCCTTCCAAATTACCTTAACCATTACTGTCAGATTAAGTTTTCAAAAAAGGACAGCTTTGATGCTCTCACTCTTCTGCTCACAAACATCTACTATGTATTCATTCATTCATTCATTCATTCATTTAACACATATTACCAACCATCTGCTAGGTGCCAGCGACTAATCTAGATGCAGGAAATACAGCCTTAAAAATGTTGTACAAAGTCCCTGTTCCACAAGACTAACAAACATTCTAGCTCATCATTTTCTACAGTAAAGGCTCTCTAGTCTGGCTCCACATAAGTTCACTGGGACAGATTTACAATTATGTACTGAACATAAACAATAAATGACAAACCATACACTATTTAAATGGTCATCCACAGGGAGAGGAAGCAGAGAGGCTGATGGGACAGGCTAAATTACTTTGACAATAATTTGTTTTGTAAATGTAACTTGGAAACCATGTAAATATTGCACATAATTACAAAACAAAATTAAATTTATAAATTTATCTCTAAAAATTGAAATAAAATAAAACAAATGAGCCTGAATATGTAACAAACTGCTGGTATAATCAAATAGATGAACTATTCAAAGTAACCTTAAGATGGAGCAAACACCTATACATCCTTAGTGGCATATACACCAAGAACAAAAACATTAAAAGAAGAGCATTTCAGCAGTAATATTATTAGAAAAGGTGTTAGTACTTTTTAAGGGGTTTTTGTTTGTTTAATACATCTGAAAAGAATGCATATACAAGAAACTGAGACATGAGAAACACTGGTTCAACAGTAGTGAATCTACAAGAATTAGGATTTGGGGAAGGGGGACAAGATTACCTAAACATTTTAAAAAATTGGAAATTGCAACCAAACTAAGCAAATAAGGTCCCTGCTAACACAGAGTTATGAAGTCTTCGTAAGACTGCAGGATCTTTTTATTAAACTACAGAGCCTTAACTAGCTACTCTAGAGTTCCTCATATACAAAACAGAAATAAGGGGATTCTCCTGACTGGTCCCCTTGTTGTTAAATGTTCTCCCCAACCCCAGCTTCTTCATGAAGCAGGTCTCCATCCTCCCAACTTGGACGATGTGCATCATTACATAGACCTCTGTCTTCTGGCGCCATCCCTCACATTTTCTCCATTTACCAGATCTTCAGCTGTGTTCTAGGAACACCATATCATATGCTAGTAAGCTGGACATCTATGCTAAGCATATAAGACAATGACTGAGAGTGAAAAAAGATGTTTTTTAATTATGTACTCAATCCATCTGGTGTATTTCAAAAGGTGAAACACTTTTCTTCATTGATCAGTGAAAGAAGTTAGAAATTAATTTTAAAAAATTAGCAAATGGCAAATCATTCTTGAAAGTCACAGTCACATTTATAGTGCACCCTAGAAAAAAGGAGGGGAAAGACAGGTTCCACCCACTTTCATGAGTTTCATCAAATACTGGACCTACTTAAGGGTGGAGAGAAAAGGCAAAGTTCAAAAAGGAGTATGATATGAAATGAGGCATTTACTATACTCCTTCTAATAGCCCCAGGTGGGGAACAAGTTTCCTAAACTAGATCTAAGAAGCGGAATGTGGAATGAATCCGTCCTTCTCCCATTCAGGGTTGCCCCATCATTAATGAATTTTAAAAACATGACTAAATAAAAACAGACCCCACACACCCTTCCTACCCCCGCAAAAATAAATAAATAAATAAAATAAAAAACCTAAATGTCCCAGATTATTCTACAGAGTGGATGGAGACTGGGAGCAGCTTCAACAACCCAAATAAAATGAGTTTTAATCTTTAATCTTTAGTTTGATTTCACATTGCCTTTAGAACAATGCTGACGCCAGCTGTGCAGAAAGGGCTCTGGGAGACGTTCACAGCAGCACGCAGGCACCTGCGGCTCTTCCACGGTTCTGGAGGCTCCAGGGCAGCCAATACTGCTCCATCAAATACATTCTTTAGGCCTTTCCGTGTGAGTGCAGAACAGTCCACATCCTCGACTGCCTTCAGCTTTTCAGCAGTCTCTGCAGTGATAGGCTTTTGTTCGTTCTTGGCAAGTTTCTCAATCGTAAAGGGGTCATCTCCGAGACCAATTTGAGTCCCAACAAGCAAGAAAGGAGTCTTTGGACAATGGTGAGAGATCTCTGGCACCCACTTTTCCCTCACATTTTCATATGAGGTTGGGGAAAAACAAACTGGAAATACATCTGTTTGTGGATAGCTCAGTGGTCGTAATCTGTCAGAATCCTCTTGCCCTGCAGTATCACAAAGTCCAAGAGCATATGGCTCTCCACCAATCATAACCGTGACTGCATAGCTGTCAAAAACAGTAGGTTAATACTCAGATGGAAATCTGTTTGTTGTGTGGGATAACAGGAGCCGTGTTTTACCAACGGCACCATTGCCCACAACAACACATTTAATTATCTGTATTGCTGAAACAGTTTTGTATCCACTTTAAATATTTCAAATTCAATGATGTCATCAGGTACTCCACCAGGACATTGGTGGCACTATGCAGGGTCCCCTCGGCTCTAGTGTTGTTAATCTGAAACATCCATGTGTGCACTGTAGGGCAAATGATTTAGTATAAACAGTTTCATTTTAATATTCCTGATGTCATTGAGAACTGGGATTTGGGGGAAAGCTAGGGAAAAAGAGATACCCTGTGGTTCCGGCTTTGAATTAAAAGTATCAGTATAAATTTGTGATATGAAGGTACCTTAAAAAAGAAAATCTCCCTTAGCTTTTTGTATTGAAGAGGCTCAGAAACATTGCATAATAGCAATGAGAACCACTAGCATCTAGACTGCGGGCTTAAAATATGGTTTCCTACTAAAGAGCTCTTTGGAGGAATAACTGTAGGTTTGGGGCAGGAAATGTATGTGATGTATGTGGTGATGCTGGAATATCTTGTCTTACCAAATAGTAAATAATATTTTAAATACTGTTAGGGTTATGTTAAAAGGACTCAGGAGCCATATTGAACAGGTTCCCACTAAGCAAAGAGAAAACAATCTGAGCATCAATAACAGTAACATTGCAATGGACTAGAACACCCCATACATGTTTAAATTCATATTAATAGCAAGTCAAATAATTACTCTAATAATTGAATTCTGTTACATGATGCTAATGAACAAATTCATTATTTTGAAAACTGATAAATAAGGAAGTCATGTATCTTGCCTTTCCTATTTAAACTGTACCACTTTTTAAGCAACTAGTAGATGAGAGAAAATGTCTCTACAGAAGTATTCCAGCAAGTTAATGAAGATAAGATAGAATATCATCATTTTGCAATTTATATTAAATGGCTCTAGGCATTGATTATCAGTGGTTGCTAACACCTCAATAAGAGAGACACATAGATATTATATGCTCCTAATGAAAGAACACACCTAGAAAATGGTCTTGCAAAAAACAAAACAAACAACAACAACAACAAAACAAAACCCTGGAACCTAAATCTTATTAAACCTCTAGATCCAAATATCTATAAATGATTAGAAAATATGTTACATGATACCACAGGAATGTAATCAGTAAAATGCAGGGTGAGGGAAGCTGTAGGACAATCTAGTTTCTTGAAGAAAACTAAACTAAAAGAGAGAGAGAGAAATAGAGAGGAAACACATAGATTGAAAGAGACATATCAACCAATCATAATGTGTAGACCTAGTCAAAACTCTGAATCAAACAATCTGTAAAAATTTATATGCATACACACATTTATGAAACAGTAAAAAATCGAATGCAACTGGCTATTTCATGATATTTAAAAATTACTGGTTGGGATGCGTGGGTGGCTCAGTTGGTTAAGCATCTGCCTTCGGCTCAGGTCATGATCCCAGGGTTCTGGGATCTAATCCCACATCGGGCACCCTGCTCGGCGGGGAGTCTGCTTCTTCCACTGCCTGCTGTTCCCCCTGCTTGTAGGCACGCTCTCTCTCTCTCTCTCTCGGCAAATAAATAAATAAATAAATAATCTTTAAAAATTATGTTTGTTTTTTTTTTTAAGATGTATTCATTTCTTTGTAGAGAGAGAGGGAGAGAATATCCAGAAGACTCCCCACTGAGTGCAGAGTCTGACAAGGGGCTCGATCTCAGGACCCTGAGATGATGATCTAAGCTAAAACTGAGTCGGATGCTCAACTGATTGAGTCACACGGATGCCCCTAAAAACTTACCTTTTTTTTAAGTGTTTTAAGAGTAGTATGGCACTTTTACATCCTTACTTAGAGATACATACTGAAATGCTATAAATGAAATTTTGAGGGAGGCAAGATGGCAGAAGCGTAGGGGACCTCATTTCATCTGATCTCTTGAATTTAGCTAGATAACTATCAGATCATCCTGAACACCTATGAATTCAGCCTGAGATGTAAGAAAAGAATTGCTGGAATTCTATAAATAGAAAAGCACCACTTTTTGCAAGGTAGGAGGTATGGAGAAGTGAATCCAAGGGGATATATCGAAAGATAAACAGCAGGGGGAGGAAGCCTCTGTAAGCCAGCTACGGGAAAGTGATATAGCCCCAGAGTGCCAAATCGGAACCTTTAGAAATCTGAAATGTTATAGACAAAATTTTGTAATGTACAGGATTTTTTTCAAAATCATATAGAAGGTGAGAAAACTGATAGAGATACAAATGAAATACAACTGGTACAGTTGCTGACATTGGGTGGTAGGTGCATCGGGTGTTCACTATAGTGTTCTGCTTACTTTTATATATATTTAAATTTTTCCATAATAATACAATGGAATATTTCTCAACCATGAAAAGGAACGAGAGCTTGCCATTTGCAACAACATGGATGGGTCTAGAAAGTATTATGCTAAGTGAAATAAGTCAGACAAAGACAAATATATGATTTCCCTCACATGTGGAATTTAAGAAACAAAACAAAGAAAAAAACAAAAAAAAAGAGACAAATAAAAAAACAGACTCTTTAATACAGAAAACAAACTGGTGGTTACCAGAGGGGAGTAGGTGGAGGGGGTTTGGGTGAAACTGCTAAGAGGGATTAAGGGTACACTTACTGTGGTGAGCATTAAGTGTACTCTTATAGTGATGTTAAATCACTATACTGTGCTCCAGAAATTAACGTAACACTGTATGTTCCTTATACTCAATTTTTTAAATTCCATAATAAAAAGTTAAAAAATATATACATTGATACATAGGCCCCATGCTCAGAGATTCTAGTTTAATTGGCCTGGGGTTTAGTTATGAAAGAAAGAGAAAAGGAAAGAAGGAAGGGAGAAAGGGACGGAGAGAGCATGGGAGGGAGGATGAGCCACCTCTCTGCTTGATTCTAATGTGTGTGCAGCCTGGGCTAAGAACCACTTGTCTACCCTCCAGCCATTCCATTATTTCCAGTTACTCAGCCATGTCTGTTTCTCAGTGGTTCTATCCGAATGAACTGGGATCCATGTTAAACATGCTGACTCCTGGGCCTCATCCCAGAGGGACTTTCGGGAGGCTAAGAGGGGCTTGGGAGTATGTGATTCTGCTCTAAACCCATGGCGAAATGCACATCAGAGGGGGACTGCTCATTGTTCCCTGTACACAGCCCTCACGCTATCATTCACGTTTTTGTTCATTTTATTCCTTCCTTCTTCCACCTGAAATGTCTTCCGCTTATCTTTATTCAAATCATACCTACTCGATAACCAAGTTCAAAAATCACCCATTCGTGAAGTCTAATCCCTTCAGCTGAAGGGATTCTTCCTCCCGTGAACTCAGCTTTTCGCCCTTCCACACGTTTATATCTGTTTATATATAATGTTTCAGCTCCCTTACTCAACAATAAGCTGCCGTAGGTCAAAAAGCCTTTTTTACATATCTTTGTAATTTCACAGAATTTAGACATACTTAAGAGTTCAATAAGCCTAGGCTAAATTGATGAAGTAATGAAAACGTAACCGCTGAGAGTGTCCAGGATATTTACCCAGTAAGCTCTCTTAAGAACTAGTTAACTTCCCCATTCCACCCTCAGTATGCAAAGAAGCTTCTCTAGGAAAGGTACTGGGAGGAAGGCAGCTCAAGATAAATGGCTATCAGCATTTCTCAAGAATCAGCCAAATAAGCTATAAAATCTTAACTACTATCTAAATAAAAAATGCCAATCTTACCATTTTTACAAGCTAAAGAAATTAGTTTAAAGGAAAATATTCCGAAGTACTATTTTACATATAATAACTGTGTCCAAAAAGTGTTGACTATCCTGAGAGGCCAGGTTTTATAAAAATGTAAATAAATATGCTTTTATGGATAAATATGCTTCAATTTTATGAGTCTTCTAAAGAAAAGGGGTATGTTTTTATAAAGACCTCTATTTCAAGTTCCTGAAGGAAAGGGGGAAAAAAACCTTTCAAACTTTGACTGGGAGGCTTATCTTTATAAACTAATGCATGGTGCTCATCGAGGGCCTGCTATGCTCCGCAGCTGATCTGATTCTCTCACTCAGTCTTCCATGAGTTAGGATTATCCACAGCTTGTCAAGGAGAACAGTGAGACCTGGAGAGGTCAGCTAACTGCCCAGGTCACTCAACTGGCAGAAAGGGGATTTAAGCCCCCATGGGCTTGAGTTTTTCTTGCTGTAGACCTTTGTTTTCTTAGAACTTTCCTGTCTTTGGGAGGAAAACCACACACGGCCAGGGAAGGGAGTGGGAAAAGAGGGGAGGGTGGATTAGAGGAGGAGAAACAAGATGGAGGGCTTTTCTGTCAAAGAGATCTAGGTTCCCATCTTACCACCTTCTCTGTATTGGACTTCTCTGATCTTCAGCTTCCTTCTCTGGAATAACATGAACCGTTTGGAGCTGTTGTGAGGACTGTGTAAAGTGATGCATATGAGGATCCTGGATCAATAAATGGAAGGTATTGGTAAAAACAACTGGTGTGGTCAACTTTGGTCTCATCCTGAACAGGGTGTTCTTGTAGATTTCCCATTACTGGGTTATCAACTCTTTCAGTGAAATGAACTGACTGACTTTTCACCCTACACAGATTTTGCTGAAATCACTATCTAATTTGTTATTGTTCTTTGGGGAGTTTTCTTGTCAAATATCTAAAAGCATTATATATGTATGTATGTATACACACACACACACACACACACACACACACACATATATAATATTCAAATTGTTGCAGATCTTTGTTGAATCCCAAACCCACCAGCTAAGCTGCTCTCAACTACCTCACCTCCCATGATCTGTCATATAAGCAGAAGCTCCACTCTGTGCACAAATCTTGCCCAAAGGGATGAGACCCAGGAAGGGTCAATGCAGTACACCTGTCACAATCAGCCTCTACAGCAGCCTTTCTGCAGCTTGTTTTACGTTACCCAGGCATAATGATCATTATTTTTTCCTAGAGCAATTCTTTCTAAAGGCTCAGACATGACAGAAGGGAATGGTCTAGGGAGGACACTGGGACATGCAGGATGACATTTTTCCCTATTTCTCTTTCCCTAATTAGATTGGTTTTATCCTAAACCAATGGGTAGACGTTGATTTCTTAGGATACACAAGTTAGAAAATATATATATATATATATTTTTTTTTTCTGGAATCAATTTGTATCACCCATCCAGAAGGTAAATAGGGATTTTATTTTATTTTTCTTTAGGATTTTATTTATTTATTTATTTATTTATTTATTTATTTGCCAGAGAGAGTAAAAGCAGGGGGAGCAACAGAGGGAGAGGGAGAATCAGACTCCCCACTGAGCAAGGAGCCCGACTCGGGACTTGATCCCAGGATCCTGGGATCATGACCTGAGCCGAAGGCAGACACTCAACCCATTGAGTCACCCAGGTGAAATAGGGATTTTATGGAGTGTCTGATTCCATGGTTAAATTCTGAGGTGACCCAATACTTAGAGATGCAAATTTTTCTGCCTTCAAACTGGTGTGAAGCTTGAGCGATTGAGACAGTAGTGAAGGGTACTGAAAGAGATTAAAAACCACTGATGAATTATCTTTTTATTGACCAGTTATAGCCACAGATATTATTTATGGAAAAATGTTTATAATCTCTACATTGCTTGTGAGAAACATAAGTTACTAACCAATATAATCAATTCATAATTGTGTACAGTCTTTAGTCCTCAAAACAAGGCTATGCCTTCTTATACCTGACTTGAAGAAGAAAGTAATAAAATTGTCTATTTATAACTTAGAAATAACTTTATAAATATTTTGACAGAATGATCCAGATACCCATACTAATGAGCATACATGTTTTTCCTAGCAAATAGTGTGGTTCTCATACCTCTACAATGCTGAGAATCTCTTGCTCTCTGGGGGAATATTCAACATACTAATTTATTCTCCCTTTATTCACAGAGAGCTAAGATTGAAGAGGCTACCCTTTTAAGGTAGTACAAACATTTCTTAAAACTTAAGATCACTCATGTTTTTCTAAAAGATATGTTCAGATGTTTATACTTTTAATAATATGGCTATTTTAAACATAAACATAAAAAACATAAGACATAAATACAAGATTAAAACTATAATCTTGTTGTGGAACCAGCACTAAAAAAGGATTTTTATTGTTAAAATCTTCCTGAAAGCACTCTGCATTTATGAGATTAAGCTGTTGTGAAGTCTGTTTTATCTATCCCTGAAATTATTTTGTCAGTCTTTTTAACTATCTAAGTATTTTTTACAGTTAGAATTAAAAACACAAACCTATCATTAGTATTCTTATAAATCCTTAGTAGAAAATCTGTTTACCAAGGAAAAGAAACAGAGAATTTCTTCTTAAGCAGGGGATGCGCTATAACCAGAAACAAAGCATAAACGATGTAAATTACACATTTTTCCAAATTTTTATTTTCTCTATTAGAATGATAGAGAAGACAAATTATAGCCAAATACGCAAGGAAAGCTTGGTCATGTTTCCAGTACAAGGGATTAAGCTTTCTTCAGTGCTCCTGTACCATTCTACACTGGTTGCTGAGTAGCATTAGCATAATCCTGAATTATTAAGAAAATTAGAGGTCAGATTTACTTTACAGGAGAATTCGACCTATCTGAATCAGAACTGAGAGGGTCGTAGCATTCCAGATGTGAGCCTGGTGGTAGGTGTAAAGTGCACCACATGGAGAGAATGTGCACAGTAAGGAAAAAGACAAATTACCCAGAGCTATTACTGTCATTAGTTCCATCAGCCTGGGAAGCCCTCCCACCGCATTTTCAGAGCAGTGTGTGGAGAGGGCCTGGGGCTTATCACATCTCGCAGGGGGTTGTCTTCTGCCGGGCATAGTCACATAGCTTGACATTTCAGTTAAAAAAAAAAAAAAAAAAAACTCTGGGCCTTCATTCTCCATGCAGGCTTCTGTCTCGCAGCTCTACAACCAGTAGCTAAAATAAAGGGAGCCAGCCCACTGAAGGCTGCAATCATTTATCTGATGGCAGAATTGCTAGCCTTTCTAGAGGTGCACACTGTTCTTTCACAGAATCAGTTTTAAGCCAGGGACAATAAGCCTGGGGAACTATATTGTACCAGGGGCTTCTTTGGGGGTTGTTTCATTAACCTTTTGAATATTTTGCCATAATTAAAAGGTTAGGAATCTATGCCATGAGAAATGCGATGAAATAATAGAACATACACAATAATGTTAGATGGACTATTACATTTAGACTGTACAATGGTAATCAATGAGAAGGGCGTAAGGGACCAATTGATGTAACAAAGCCTTTTCCCCAGATGTTTTCGATTCTGGAAGTACACATGGATAATACTTATTATGACATATTAAGCAAAAGAGCAGAATATAATATATACTTATGCATATTATATACACAACATATATACACACAATAATCATAACTAGGTAAGAATCTGTGCTTGTGGCGAGTTGTATGCAAAAGAGAAATGGGTTGGTCTAGGGTGGTATGATTTTTTTAATTGTCTTTTAATTATTTGTTAAATCCTTTTAATGGTGCATATTCTCCTCAGTTAAAAGAAGCCATAGGAGTATAACATATACAAACATTCTCATGAAGGAAATAGGAACAACAGAAAGGAAAACAGATGTAAAAATATAAAGCATCTTCCACCTTGCCTAAAATCAAGAAAAAGCATAAAGACTCAGCATCCATCTCAACAGGGAACAAAGAAAAAGATGCACAGAACCAAGTAAATTTATCCAAGAGAATAATACTTTTCTAATACCCTTCATAATAATAATAATAGTAATGCCACATACAGGGTTTTTTACATAGTAGGCAAACATCAAACTAGCCCAACAACCCTTTCTTAAACACATGAAAAAGTAGTTCAGAGAAATTAAGTAACATGCCCAAGTTCAAAGAGCAAGTATTAATATCCAAGACTGCTTGATTCCAATAAATTACAGCATTCTCTCTCTTTCTCTCCACCTCCCCAACCCTACATCTGTCTATTTGTCCCTGTTTGCCTCTCTCTCATTATTTTATTAAATTCCAGTCCTCATTCTGAAATAGCCCTATTTTCTGTTTCTTCCTTGCCTTCAGCCCTTAATAAAGCAGTGCAGTTCTTTCCTCTGACTTCGGCAGGTCTGATAGTCACTTATACTTTAATGTATATACAGTAAATAAATATTTGAGTACCTGTTCTGCATTGTGCTGGTTCTGGGGTTACAAAGCTGAAAAAATTATATACTCTGGGCACCCACAGGCAAGTGGGGGTACAAGCATGCAAGCAGGCAAAGGCACACAGCTGGGGCACATGACCTCGGCTTCTTGAGGAATTGGCATCTGAATTGAGAAACCAAAGGCTGAGTTGGGATTGGGCAGATGGATGGTGCATCACAGGAAATAATCCCTGTAGAGGGCCAAGGGGGGATAATCAAAAGAAGACAAAAACAAGACAAAACAAACATGGTACATTCCAGAAACTGAAAGTGACCCATAGAGCTGGACTTAGAGAGCCAATGATAACCACACATTGTTGTACCTACAAGTCTTATTTTCTGAAGACCTGAAGGGTTTGCTTTTCAAGGAAAAAAAACGATTCATGATGTCAAAAAGCAACACTTAAAACTTTTTAGGTTTTCCTTGATTGCGTATCAATAATAAAAATGGCTTTGTGAATAAACACACCAGAATTAAGTGTTACAAATGCAATTAATTTAAATATAATTGTGTCTCTAGCCACATATTCTGAGACACTGAGCAACTTCTCTTGACTGGAGATTACTTTCCTTTTCTGCAAAATGGGATACACTTATCTTACATGTTTGTAGATGAGAAAGAGAAACAATATAAGGCTAGCACCTAGTCTGGTGCCTGGTACATAGAAGACAACTATTAAATGGTAGTTACAGTAGAAGAGTTTAGACAGCCAAATGCCCATAAGTCTCATTTTTGTGACAAGAAGAAGAAAGTGCCATTTTCTCATCAGCCTCACACTTGGTTCCCAGTCCTGACTGGCTGTTCAAATATAAGATTATTTCACTCATAGCAAACTTCAACCGGGTTAATGATTCTCAAGCCTTCCTGTCTTTCCCTACTCCCTATCGATTCCTGTTTGATATAAGAATATGTGCTATGGATCAGTGGCTACAGGTCACAACATAAGGCTTGATTCATTCAGGATACAGCCTCTGGGGACAGATAGGACATTACTAAACTAAGAAGAAGGTGTCACAAAAGATCTCACTTACTGCCTCTGTCATCCAGTCACCCATCTGGCTTATGCATGGCTTACTATAGCACTAATTAGTTCAATGCAAGAGGTTTGGGGACTCTTGTAGAATTCTAACTTCATGAATTTATGCTGTTTTTTTGTCAGTTGTTAATTGCATTATGTCTTATAAAACCAAGACCTTCAATTAACTCTACAACTTTCCAAAACATGTTGCTTATGTATTCTTGCTAAGCAATAGTGAGTGATTTCAGGCTGCCATTCTGATTTAGTGGGTGGTGGGGAAGGAAAGGATTCTCGCTAAATCTCAAATATAAAAATAGATTTATCATCATTAATTTTGAAGAAAAATGTTTTTTCTCTCTAGAAGAAAAACAATTTTCTAAAAACAAATGTAGCTTGGTTTGTTGTGGCATTTTTTTCCCATACAGACAATCAAGACTTTGTCTTTGAAAAAAGACAACCAGTGTCAGGTGATTGCAAATTAATCTAACTATAAGAGGTAAATTATGTTTCCGCTATTAATATACTTTGTACATGATGTGCATTTTAGAAAGTACACAGGGTAAACACAAATGCTAATTTTTTCAGAAAAAAAATCATAGGTTAAATTGGAAAACATTTTATGTAACAATTCTGGATTCCACAAGGAATAGAGTAACTAAAACCTCTACAGTTATGAGGTGTCTTCGTTTTATTGCCTAATGCACTTTAACATAGTCCTAAAATTAGAGCCTGGGGGAAAAAAACGGAATCCCCATCATTCTGAGGGAAAAACCGCATTAAAGAAATCACCATGACTAAACATTTTTACAACAAAGTATCTCAACTATCTTCACCGAAGTCTTTTGCTTTGTCTAGTCGCACTTTTCCATACCACACCTTGTGCATTTACCCATCAGATGAGTGCTTCTTCCCTATTTCTTTTGTGTTGGCCCTCAAATCAACTAAGGCTTTTTTCTTCTTCCTCGATTCATGACTACTCTTACCAAAGATTTTATGTTTTATCCTCTTCTGTAGACTCTAAAGTATTGGGGGGGGGATAGTTGATCTTCTAAAATTATTTTGAACTACAAATAATAACTAACCTCATGTGCTTGCATGTGTTACTAGGTTTGGTTTTTATTTACTTGGGCTTGCAGTACAGGCAAACCTACAGTTGTATATGCCCTATTATTTCACACAGAGCAAAGTAAAACTCAGAGAAACTATAAATTATTGGGAAGATTCCATTTCCAGAGAAGCAGATTATGGCAAATTTTATCACCGATTTTCTCTTGCCGTGGATGCCTTGGAGATGCAAAGCTGTATGCCACCTGATTCTCCAGTGTTTTCAGACTGGCCAAGCATCAGCTGGATGATGGCTCACAATCCAAAATGCAGGAGGATTTTGCTTCTTGCTACCTGAATTTCTAAGGCCCAGCTGATTTCTTTACTTCCTGTCATTTTCACATGTGTTGATTTTTTTCAGAGTCTTTTCAGCTGAGTTTTTAATAGTATGGTAATAGAGAGCCCAAGGAACATCACCTTCTGATGAAACACATATTTTAGCCTAGTGTCAACAAAACTAAGCAAATTGTTAACCTCTCAAACAGTTTTACAACATGCCAATAGACCTTTTTTCTCTTAGATTTTTGCCTAGTTTCTTATAATTGCTGGATGATTACCTCTCTACCCTCACTTTTTTCTGACAGCTTAGTTGTAGCCTCTGGGATTTTAACATCTAATTGGTTTGTCTGCTTAGGTTGTGGATACTTGAGTCTTGCTGAATTCAGCAGAGCCAGGCAACCAAAAGGGTTAAAAATATTTTGTAATTCTGTCCTCCAGAGCCCTTCTAAAAGGGTTAACAGAGGTGCCAGACTCTGGTACTTCTTCAGTTATTCTTCACAAATGTGGTAACTAGACTCAGTGAATACTTTGGTTATCAGAGTAGAGCTCTATAGAATCACTGCACTCAATAAATGTCCAATAACAATGGTGAGGAGTTAGATGAACTATATTTAAAGTATTTCCCCCCCTAATTCCCCTCCTAAATCTGGCTTCCATCTTTGCCTCTTTATGGTATCCAATGATCTCAATTCAGCCAAGTTCAAAGGCATTTTCTCTGTCCTTATCTTCCTTGATCTTTCTGATGTATGGGGCACAGCTTTTCATACCTGCCCCTTTGAAGACTTCTGGCTTCAGTTCCTGAGACATTTCTATTGTCTTTTATTTTTCTTCATCACCATCCTGATCTCTTCACCTATTTCTCACATTTATAGGTCTTTTTTTCTTATACCTTCCCAGTCACTTTTCTTCCAACAGATCTTTGATAATTACTATATTCATTGTGTCCTCTTGCTTTTTGTTTTTACTCTTCACAGATTCCTTTGTTTTCACTGAGTTATATAGGTGAATAATGTACAGATACCCTCTAACATTGATCCATATCTTTTTGTACAGTCCCAGCTACATCAAGGGCACATCAAAACTCAAATATGCAGTTTCAATACAGAATCAGTGCAGTATATACAGATATCATTTTCACTCTCTCAGGTGCTCATCACTTCTTCAAAAGTCAATTCTTCAGAGAAATCTTACTTGATTACTCTTCCCCAAATTCTCTGCGCCCTTTATCTGCCTGAGTTTTCTTCCTAGCATCTGTCACTACTCTCATCGTATTTATTTGCATGGCATTGGAAGGCGACCACAAAAATATAGGCTTCTTGAAGGCAAGAACTTTTTGCTTTGTTCACTGCTGAATAGCCAGCACATAGAACAGTACATGGCAAATAACAAGCACTAGATAAATATTTGAGTGAGTTAATGAATAAGTGAGTAAGGAAGTGAACACATGCATGATTTATTCAGAATCTGTCATTCTGGTTCAGAACCTTAGAGTTATCCTTGATTTCTTACTATCTCAAAGCTCTACTCTATATCCTGTTGTATGAGGGTAAGGCTAAGCTAATGTAATAAATGGGGCCACTAATAATTCAGTGGCTTAAAGCAGGTAAAAATTTGTTTCTCAATTTGAATGTAGGCTGAATGCTTCAGGTGAATAGGCAGCTGCATTCCCCAAAGTTATTTAGAACATTGGTTATATCCATCATGTTGTTCCACCATACGCATAGGGCACTTTCATCATCTGCCCAATTAAAGCTGGACTTTCATGGGTTCTAGCTAATGGGAAGGCAAAAGAGAACGTAAAGGAAGCACATCCCCAAGGCTAGAATAACCTACCATTATTTCTGCCTAGATTCTGTCGGCAAGGATGAGGTCATGTGCACCCACCCTCCAACCTGTAAGGGAACCTGGGCTACATGGCCAATCCATGTGCTTGTGAAGAAATGGAAAACAAATCTTGATGGGCCACTGCCAGTCTCCTCCACATCAGTCAATTTCTCAGAATATCTCTCAAACCAATGCTTTTCTTTTCTTCTCATGCTGCCTATAAAAAAGTCCATCCTTTGCCTGAAACCACTATGCTCCTTGACTTGCTTTTTTTCTAGCCTTCGTCTTTCATCTCACAAGGCTATCTCATTCCAAAAACCACATGACTTCTCCAAATTATAACTATTTTTAATTCCTTGTCTCAGAATGCTGTGGTTAACAATTCCTACCTATGCCAAGTCTGAATTATTTGTTACGGATTTCGGGGCTCATTAGCCTCCATGACTTCACAAGGATAAAGGGTAAAAAGATAAAGGAGTCCAGCACATATTACATATACTAGTCCACATCCATAGGTCTGTCTTTCCTAGAGTGTTTTTTTAGAAAGGAGACTTAAATTTTCAGTTAAATAACATCACAATATTTTTTTTCTTCAAGACCCAGGGTATAAATGACTTTCAGATCAGTAGTTGATGATGGAACTTAAAAGACAAAATAAAACTGTGACCCAGACTTGGCTTAAAAACAAATCTGTATCACGAGAGCATTATTATAAGCAATTAAATTCCCTCAAACAATAGTTTCTCTATAAGCCTTCTGTAAAAGTCCATTTTTAAGGCAGAAGTACTCACTATGTGTTCTGAGGACCTCTCAAGGGGTGTCCCTGAAAATTTTTCAGGAGGTCTAGGACGTCAAAACTCTTTTCATAATAATGCTAAAAAATTATTTACCTTTTTACTTTCATTCTCTCACAAGTGGACATGGAGTTTTCCAGAGGCTCCCTGATGTGTGATATTGCCACAGATTGAATAATGAAGCAGATATGAGAATTAAGCTCTCTTCTATTAAGCCAGATACTTAAAAGATTTGCAAAATTAGAAAACTCTGCCACTCCTCTAATTTTTTTTTGTGACCTATACTTATTTTTCATCAAAAAGTTATTTATGGTAACATGTTATTTTAAATGAATAATAAATATTGCAAAGCCCTCATTTTTAACTTATCATACAGCAAATATTAATAGATATGATTCAGATAAACAAAAGCTTTTTGAGATCCTCAAAAATTTTGCAGAGTATAAAGGGGTCCTGAAATCAAAAAGTTTGAGAGTCATAGCTTTCAGGGGATAAATTACAGTTCTGCTAATTTATTGGATCCACTGGCATCACCATTCAGCATCTCTCCTCAACTCCTGGAAGTAAGGAGAGTGGGCATCACTGAAAACGTCTATAAAATAGTTTCCATTCTCTGATCTAATATAGTCCCCCTTGCAGTCATCAAGGACAGAGCATTGCTTCTTTGATGTTCTGCTCTTAAACATATGAAGGAAAGAAGAAGGAATTGAGAATTGTGCTGAGAAACAGGTACAGAGGTCATTAGGAAAACGGGCTCTGTGGACTCTCATGCATAACTAATGACTGTAAAGTGCTTTACAGATAGAAAAGTGTCATGTCACGGCAGAAACTACCACTATGCATCCTTTGCTCTAGGAGAAACTGCCTCCTTTCTTGATATTCCTTATGAAGAAGATTTAAAATATTCTTAGTCTGTATAGTGATTCTGGAAGATTTCAACTTGAATAACCAAAACAACATCCATGATGAATAACATTCGTCATTTACACACTTGGACCATCGCTCAATTCTGTAATGTTACAGATTCTATTCTGATGCTAGCCACTTAGCTTTGCCCTAGAGAAAACTCTACACCATGGCCAAAGGCTGCCATAATACACATTACAAATGCATACCTTTATCCACAAGAATGATTTCATAGAGTCCATCACCACTACAAAATGAAAACAAATAAACAAAGCATCACTCAAATTCCAGTAAATAATTCAATGGAAACAACTTCCTATATGTTGAGTCAGCAGTATATAACCAGGTTTGCTCCCAGGTCTCAGTGGTAGAGAAGCTACTGGATTTGCCTGGAAGGAGTATCTCTGAACTGTTAAATAGGGGTTACTCCAAAAAATTCTAAAAGATGGTGGTGGGGGGTTGTTTTCAGGCCTTTTTAAAAAATAATACACCTATTTTTAAAGTCAGTTCTAATCCAGCCACTTCATATGCTCATTTGCACCTGCAAGACTAACATTATCTGGGCTTAGATGTGATGGGAACTACTTTTTAGGTCATTTTAGCCCTAGCATACTTGCTATAAAGACATTGCTGGGTGAAGTATCTCCAAGCCCTATTTTGCACATGACACATATAGATGTTTTCCATTAACATTAATGAGACCTATGAATCCGTTGATGGGATAATAGAACTAAAAGGTGAGGTTTTATTGGTGATGTACCATCTTTCATCCAAGTGTTTAACTTCTCGTAAATAGGCAGAAATTTGGCTGTGCGTAAAATACAAGAGTGACTATTGTCTCTGAAGTTGTAAAGACTTCAAGGACACATCAGAGTTTTAAAAATATGAAATGTACATTGATACAAATACAGAATTCTAAGTAGTGAGCTCTAAAATATTTCCATGTATTACTGTAGAAAGTGAAGGGTTTCAGAATTTACTAAGCATTTTCATTCTCCAGAAACTGGTAATCTATATGTTCCACATTTAATCATTTTAGACATCAGCATTCATTGTTAGTGGGAGCAATTACTGCATTTTACAAATAAAGTCACCCATCTTGTTTTATGAATTAAATCTTTAAATGTATTTGGGTTGACAGGCTATTTTAATTTCAAGTATTTCTTTTTGAGAACTGATATCCCAGAATAAAAATTTTTGACTGCTGATATAAAATGTTAAATAACTAGCAGGTATATATTGTGAGTTTAAAATGAGATTTTTCACTATTTGGTCCATAAGTATTTTTCACTTTATTGCTTACGATGCACTGTTTCAAAGTATATATGCTTTTTTCACAAATCTATCTCAGTTTTTCTGTTTCCTGCTAGTCCTCTCCTAAAATAAAATACACTTTTTGCTTTGCTAAAGCTATTTTTAAAGTAAACTTCCTGTATATACTTAAAAACAAAGTAATAGTTGTTCTAATAAGTAATCATTGAAATTTTTAAGACAAAAAGTGTTTTTACCTAGGTGTGGGCATTTTTTTTAATGAAGGAAAAGAAGACTTATTTAAAACTAATTAAGAATATAGGTAACTTACCGAAATGACTGCAGGATAGAACCTGCATAAGGAACATGTTGCCAATCATACCTTTACTGTGCACAGAACAACTAGTTTACTGCTGCTATTACAGGACTATGAGCAAAGAGATATAACATTTTGTAGAAATATTAATTAAAAAACTATTAGAAAAAAGTAAAATCCTTCATAGCCCTTAAGTTAATTCCCACCATATTTTACTTTATCCTATTCAGTGGCCTGTCTAATATTATCTCCATATACCTGCTAAGTATAACAAGTTTCAAACAACACATTGTATTTGTGACAGGTCAAAATAAACAGCAACCCTTACCCATGAGAACAAGACAAGTCAGTGCCTGAGTACAGTTAAGAATTATTTTCTGGAGAAAGAATATTTTTCCCAATCTCCTTACTGAAATTCGTCAATTTTATGAAACTTGGGTTTTTGTCTTGCTTTGTCTTTTTTTCATCTAACACACAGTTGTGAGGCTGAGACTGGGCAGGGAAAGCATGATATGGATTTGTGGTGCCTCCAAAGCTGGGAGATGGTGGTGTTTGTATTACCACCACATTAAGCACATAACCAAATTACTCTCACCCACATCTCTGATTAGTTTTCAAACAGAGGCAATATTATCTATTCCATGCCAGGGACACGCACGTACACAGAATGTTGTTTGCAAACTACAAGAATAGTGAATAACAAGATGTAACTAGAATCTCTCCCTCCTTTCTGAAACAAGAGAAAGATCTCATAGGGAAGGACCAAAATTATAATTAACTTAATCTCAATTAATCTGAAATGCGAGCCACAAATCCTTGATTATAAATCCCCAAGCTTGGCTATTTGTCCTTCCAAAAAAGAGCACTGCAAGCAATCCCTGCCCCAATGGTCCCCTTGCTCCCAAGTGATGGCAGTGCCACCTTCTCCGTGGTAGAAGCCAGCTGGAGGACCAAGGAAGACCCATGGTCGGCCCGATGAAGCGGTCACGAAAACACTGGACAGTCACGTCACTTCTTTGTGCTCATGGGGAAAGAAAGGGCGCTCCGCCGCTCTGGGACACCCTGTCCAAGATGGTGACGCATCTTTCTCGGTCTATTGAGAGGTGGGCGGGGGGGAGGGAGCAGCTTATTACTGAACTAAATGTTTTTATTGATCGCCCTTGAGTCAGAGCTCACTGACCCCGCAAACCATAAATGGCTATAGCGCAGAACTGCCATTTCCAGGCAGCAAGAAGAGATACCGGATTAGTCCAAGACACCTCGCCCTAGGCTTTCTCCACAGTCCCTCCACCCACTCCGCCTCGGGGGTTCAGAGTAAAGAAAAGGGCAGCAGCGGGTTTCCCCCGGAGGCCCTCCCGGGGGGCCTGGATAGAGGGGAGGCAGGACGGAGCTGCGGAAAGCGCTCTCCCTCGCGGTGCCGGAGCGGACAACCGGGCGCTGGTGCACACCCCACCCAGAGTTGGTGGCCAGAACGCGAAGCGGCCGGGGCGCGGGTCCAAGAAAACAAATGACTGTTCTGCAGCATTCCCATTAAACAATAAAGCAAGCTGTAAAGCCTCAGGTGCTGTGTTTGTTGTGCCGTCTGTGCTGAGCGGTGGCTCCGGCAAGGGTGAGCGGAGCGCATTGGGCCGGGGGAGCGCCTCTTCGGCTGATTCCAGGGAAAGATAAGGAGCCGCCGAGCCACCAGCTCTGTCTAGACTCGCGACCTCACAAGTCAAGCGCCTTGTTTGGATTAGCCCTCCAGATCTGCCAACCTGATCAACTCCTGAAAGAGAAGGGCCCAGCAACACCCTTTTTTCCTCTTACGGACCACGATTGTCCCTTCTTTAAGGGATCAAGGGTTGACTTGCCTGCAGGAGTCGCGGGGCTGGTTAGACCAGTGTCGGTCCCCGCTTCTTAGCGCCCACCCACAGGAAACGCACCAGAAGGAAGAACCACCAGGAAGATCGGCAAAAATAAGTAGCCATCTCAATCAAATCCATCAATAACACCACCCTGAAATAAACACGAACTTTCAATCAATGGAATGGAAAGAGGACCCCAGGCAAGGAGAGGGCTAAGTAGAATCTCCCACAGGACTGTCTTAAAGCGCCTTCCCCGCCCCCCACGCCACCTGGCGAAAAGCAATCTTATCCACGTCTTTTTCTCCAAATCTAGGCGTCCTCTTTTGGAGGCGGGGGGGAGAAGGTTTTCTTTTTAGAACGCTTTGCTTATCATCGCCGAGCGCTTTTCCAAAGGATAATTAGGCAGAAAGGTTTGGAAAATAAATTTAAAAAAAATAAAAAGAGTCAAGTAGTCTTAAGTGCGGCTCTGGGGAGAGACTGGTTTCTCCAAGGCACAGAAACTGGCTTCTCGGAGCTAACAGCTTAAGCGCCATAAAAATTAAAGGATGTGATAGTAACAATGCTCACAGCAAACACTCAGCAGCGTTCCCTCCCACCCCTCCCCCTCCTTCGCTCCCTGTGAACCAACTTCTCTGTCTACACTTCAGAAGTCTCCGGGAGGTGTGGAGAGATCCTCCATCACGACTTGGGACATTGTAAGCTGTGAAGTTTATGTTTGTGGCGCCTGGGCTCAAACAGCCATTCAGTGGCTTGCTCAGTTATCAAGAAAACAACAATCAGAAAAGATCAGTAAACAGAATCGGCTGCCAGCGCCCTGAATTAACCACTTGCATTTTAGTTTAAAAGCATTGACCCACACTGTACAAGTTAATTGTTTTTATTTTAAATAGTTAATGAGAATTTAAGATTTGGGGGCATTTTTGAAAGTAACACTTTTTAAATAAATGCACACACACAAAGAAATGCTTTAGCCTTTTTCTCCCTGCACATCAGTCCAAGGAAAATTTGACTTGCCTTGTTGTTGTGACTAATCTTTAATTGTTGATTAGCAGAAAGGAAGTAAATAGCCCTTAATGAATAAAACTCAAGCATAATTTGGATTATAAATCTCCCTTACAAAAACTGACTAAACTTTACAGATAAGAAAATAAGTACTTTCTGCTTAGTTTACTTGTACTAGGGTTGGAATTAAAAACCCAAACTGATTGAGTTCTATCCAGATTTAGCTCTTCTGGTGGTTTGGACAGAATTTTTAACTTTTTCCTTCTTTTCTTAAGAAAATGGAAAAGACTAAATAAATCCACATGGGATTTACAAGAGATATTTCATTGAGAACGATCTTATGGCTTAAAGATTCAAGGTGCTAGGGAAATGCCAACTACTTGTAGGTACCTTAAAAGCACATTGTCTTTTAGCTAATAGTCAAAAGACCAAAAAAAGAGGTCAATGCAATGAGTTTAACAAGCTTATTAGGGTGAATTGCAGCAGAGTATTACAAAGTCATCCATTTAATCTTGAATTCCAAAAAAAAAAAAAAAAAAACTTGTGAATTGGTAAGTGGGTACACACACCCACGAAGAATGTCAAATAACCAGAAATGTTATTTCAATGAAGAAAAAAGTCTCTTCAAATATGATTCTAACTTAGAAAGGACCTTTTTTAATGGTAAGGAAAACCAGGCCCATTTAATGAAAAGGAAAGAGAGACAGTAGACTGAAATAGAAGATGTTATTGCTCTGAAACAATGGAGGGGGGAAATCCTGAGTATCGACATTGATATGGATTGCCTGATTTAAGGAGAGCATCCTGGATGTTTTTAGGTGCATTAAGTTTTAGCTTGCAGAAGCTGGAGGAAATGAGTCATAATGTCCAGAAGGAAGAATTCAAAGTAATAAGGGGAAGGAGGATCAAAGATAATAGCAAACAGGAGGAATTTCATTAGAAGAGCACAGCTCAAAGCTAGGTCTCCAGAGGTGTGCAGGAAAAAGGAGAGTATGTGCAAGAGATGGTTTGCAAACAAGGAGACATTTCAGCTACACATTTTAGAGCGCGTGCTGAGGAGTCTAGAGGGGAACACACCTTTCATATGAATAATACAAGAACTAGAATGCTATCGACCCATCAATCCATTCTCAGCCATCAGGCAACAAATATCTTGAATCTAGCAAGTGAAACCAAATCGTTCATCACTCCCCTCCCAAATTACTGTACTTAAATTCAAGCTGTGGACCTCAGAAAAGTCTGACATCTATATATGTAAAACATCACCTCCTTCCCCACCCTCCACCCCCCTAATCTAAGGAATAAATGTCAGGATGAGAAAGCATCACAAAGATGTGTGCCTCACTTAAGTCCCTCCAGTGCATTCAAATCCTAAATAAATTTTTCCCATCTAACCTCTACAGAGTCCACCAGAGGCTATGGCTGGGGAAGGGCATTTAATGGTTTCCAAACCAGGGCTTGGGCGGTCAGTAACTTTGCAGACACCAGTATTCACGTTAGACCTGCCATCTTTGCAATTATCAGTTAGCCATCCCAGGTATGATGGGGAGAAAAAGGAAAACTGAAAAGCAGGCAAATAGAAATAGTGAACAGAAAGGTAAAAGAGCCAAGTCTGATGGGGGACATTAGAGAGAGATGGGAGAGGGGAGAGACAGAGATAGATGATAGATGATGATAGATGATAGATTGATAGATGATAGATAGATAGATAGATAGATAGATAGATAGATAGATAGATAGATAGATAATAGAGAAAGAGAGAGATCTTTCCAGGAGAGGATCTGTGTAAGATAAGACGTAACTCCTGTTTTTCTCAACAGAAGACCACAAGCCATTATTACCGCCGGCCAAATTATTACCCCTCTGTGAAGAATTAGACACAACAATCAAAGTAATCAACTGGCATGTCTAATGCACTGTAACATTTTCAATGCAAAGTTTGTTTTCTCTTTGCCCCCACGTTAGAGCCTGTAATTAACCCGTTATGTAGAACGATGCCAAACAAAAGGCTAATTGAGGCTCGTTTCCCGACTTGCGGCAGGTTTGGAGAGTGTGAAAGCAACTGAAGAGCCCGGGAGCGCGGGGCTCACCCGGTCTCCAGCCAGGCCTCCACGCTGCCCTCTGTCAGGGGTCTGAAGGGGCACGCGCCACAAGACACACGATTAGGGTACGTTAGCTCTCGTATTTATTAAGAATTGTCAGATACTTAAAACGGCATGACACTCGAGCATACAAATGAATCCAGTTTCTAAAAAGTCAAAGTATCATCCTGGGGTGGAGAAAGGAAAGGCGACAGGGTGGAGCCCCAAATCCTAACTCTACACCCGCAAACGAAGAAGCACCAAGAAGCCTGATTTCGGGCAGGGCCCTTTATCTAACCCTGGGTTCTGGCTCTCACACAGAACTACTGCTAAATTCAGGGGCGGGAGACTGGTTTGGGGGAGTGTTAGAGCGCAACTCAGACCGCGGAGGGGGCCTGCAGAGCACGCGACCCGGCCCCAACCCATAAAAGGCTTTTTCCAAAGGAGCCTCCGCCGCGCTTCTCTGCCCTAGCCCGACATCCTTCCAAGGTTTGGGGAATTAGAGTTGGGGGAGAAAAAGGAAAGGAGAGGGGGGTTGGAAACAAATTGGGGGTGGGGAAGAGAGACAAGAAAAAAACACACGCTGACTGGTCTGGGAATTGCTGAGAAAACTCTCCCCTCTCGGCCTGCTCTTCCTGCGCAAATAAAGCAGCATTTCCCAATCGGCTGACAGCCGCCACTGGTAAATAATGGTCATACCTCACTGACTAGGCAGAAAGGCTCTCTTTTAGCAAGAGCTTATACTTGAAATATAGGTCATTTCAACAATCCTAAGCAGGAGACTTTGGTATAAAGCACTTACTCCCAGAAAATAAAATAGTGACTCAGAACCAAAACCCATTTTAAGCAGGACCCTCTTCCTATTTAGGGTGGGGTGGATCGGGCAAGAAAAGAGACAGGAGGAAGGAGAGGTAGGGAGCAGAATGGGGGGGATAGCATCTCATTTTCAAAAAAAAAAAAAAAAAAACAGGAACATCATCACAGCTGAGAACCGAAGGCTTCCAACCAGTTTTGATTAGACTATTAAAATGCAAACTGGCAAATTCGACCTTAACTATTTGCAATAAAATATCATACCTATTGTATGTCAGTTTACCCCATTCACATGCAGTCCTTAATTTCAGACATTTTAATGGCTTACTTGTAAACATATAAAAGAGGGACCCTGGATCATTGCATTTATTTATTTATCTATGCCAAACGTTTATTAGTGAAATAGTCCTGAAGATATAATTCTACATATGGCGCTTTGATTTCACATAATATTTAGGAAAAAAGACAAAACACATAGAATTAGACATATAATTCAAAGACCACGGTATAACCTTTATCTTTTTTTTTTACTTCAGCAAACAAAAAATAATGTCAAATGACATGAAAAGTGGCAAGTCTTTCGACAATAAATAATAAATTACTTTATAATTTTTGCAATGCAAGAGCAAACAAAAAAAAAAGTTTCCTTTTTTTTTTCCTCTTTATTTCCAGAGAGAGAAAACAGTCATTTTAACCAATAACTATACACATCTTTGGGGGAAAAGTTCATGGATAGACACAAGTCAAACACAATCCCGAGACGCTTGTGGCAAAATAGAGGTAACCTTGTTGCAATGCTTTATAAGTTGGTTTTTAAATTTGAATTCAAAAACCTTTAAAGTCGCTTCAGACTTCTTGATAGAGGATGGATCTCAAAAAAAAAAAAAGAAAAAGAAAAAGAAAGAAAGAAGAAGAAGGGGGAGGGGCAAAAGTAAAAAAGAAACCAGCTACAGGACATGCTAAGAGACCCAGGATTTCACTTAACCCCTTGTTAAAGTCAACTAAAAACATCGCAAACCAACGCAGCTCCACCTTCCTGAAAGGACTCTTTCAGCCAAGGAGGCCAGTTTCTCTTCCTGCTCATTTGCTGGAGCTCCTGTTTGGCAAGGCAATGACCAATATAGAAACAGCACCATTCAGAATAGGATGGACTAGAAAATCTCTATTTCTGCTTTTCTCTAGATGTGCAGTGAAATGAAAATGCTTTTTTTGAGATCCTTGAATATAAATCCTCTACGTTTTAAAAACGTCTTTTTTTTTTTTCAGTACTCCTAAGGTCATTGGATAGCGTATGTTGGGTTTGGGTTTTGTTTGTTGTTTAATTCTAGTAAAATCCCATGATTGTCTTCACAGTGTTGCTACCATATCACCTTGTCATTAAAACAGACTTCGTGCATTTCATGGAGCATTCATTTCTCGATTCAGTTTTCATTGACTGGGTCGTTAAATACTTTTGTTTCGGAGTTCAACATTATACTTTCCCACTTTCTCCAACAGGGAAAAAAAAAAAATACATCTGAATGAATGTTCCTCATGCCTCAATAGGACTGGCTACCATGCTGTTAGGTGTATCTGGGAGCTGAGAGGACATCGACGCCACTTCACTGCCAGTGGAATTAGAGCCCGGTCCTCCTTCTGAAAAATTCACCTGCATGGAAGGTTGAGAAATGAATAAAGGAGGCTGCGATCGTATTCTTAAAAGGATTATAAACTTGTCATATGTGTATACGTACGTGCGAGTGTTTGCGTGTGTGGATGGGTACGCAGATAAAGATATCTACATATATAAACTGAATTTTAACAGGCTTAAAGAAAGCCCACAAAGAAAAGAACTTGAGAAGAAATCTTATCGCTTTCCCATCTTTCAAGAGATCTCTGTTTTAACTGAAACTGAATTCCCAACATTGTGTTGCATTGAATTATTTAAGAACAAATGTGTTTCCCACTGTAAAATGGCATCACAACTCTACCATGCATGCTCGAAATAAAATTATCCTGCTGGCTACATGCTGCCCTGGGAGCAGGCGAGTTCTCAGTCTCTAGGCATCAAAGCCTCTCTTCTTGAGTTGGAAAATCCATAACATACGCTCAGATCGTGTGACAGGAGATTCAGAGGAGGCTCCACAGAACAATGATTAACTCCTCAGAGGGTTCACAGCGTGGGCTTTCTTCCTTGTTGTTGGTCCTACTGCCTTTTGGCCTTCCTCTGTCTTTCTCTTTCTCTCTCTCTCTTTAAATCAGGCTCTTCCTTCGGAGAAGAGACCCATATATTATAACGTCATCGCATTATAAATATCTGGCTCCTTCTTTTAAACCGAAAGTATTGTGTTGCTGCTGGAAACCTCCTTCTCCACTCTGCCTCCACATCCCCCTCCTGTCTTGGCTTCCCTCCCACTGCGCTCATCTAACACTAAAGTTTTAGAAGGTACAAACACTTGGCTGCCCTGAACCCTTCTCTTACTTGCCTTCTATGATCCAAGTTTTGCTCAAATAACTCATAAGATTAACCTCACTTTAAAATAAGTCCTTTTTCCTAATTCCAGCGTCTACCTTCCTTTCTATTCTATTAAACTTTCCCATGGTGAGGTCAAGGGGCTTCTCAAATTTGCCCAGCCTCTAGACTGGCCCACTTACAAATGTAAACCTGGGCCAAGTCCTTGTAACCACTGCCTCTGGCCTATTACCTAACTGTTGCCACAGAGAAAGAAAATGTTCCCCCGGGTAAGTGTGAGGGTAAAAAGCTAACCTCAACTAAAGTTTTATTTTCAAAGAAAGGAACAAGTTTTTAGAATAGATCTTGTTTTATAGAACAAGATTCTATAGGACTGTTGACTATTTAAGAAAAAAAATGATGTGTATATATGCCCTATCACAAAGTACATAAATTTAATGATCCTATTTATCTTGATCCTTAAGCCTTTTGTAGGCATAAGGTGAGTTAATTTTCTCTTCTCTGGGTCTGTAAAACATATTAATGCTAAAACAGGTGTTCATGCGCTATCTCTCTGATGGGTAAAACTCATGTTCCTTTGGCTAGACATGCCCCACAGTATGTGATTGTGTATGACATCTGAACTCATACACTTCAAATGTTAAAGTAGTCCTGCATTGTAGATTAAGGTGGTCCCAGAAAGGGATATTAATAACCAAAGGTATCCATCGTGTCTTCAAATAACTGAACTCTCTATTGATACATTTGGAAAATTGTGCTCAGACAGGTGCCTGCTGCCCATTGATAATAGCATTGATTATGTCTTACAACATCGGTTATTAATACAAACACCTTGATTTAGGTCTTTAAATATACCATTCTCTAGGAGCTGAGGAGGGAGTAAATTTACTAATTGCTGATCTAAAGCCCCTTCCAGCTCTAAAAGTTTAAGATGTTTGATTTTGCAACCCTGTACACCTTCCCATGCATGTCTAGGTACTTAGATACCTTGGAGGTTATCCCTCAAAGCAGGCCCAGTTGATAGAAAATTCAACCTGTATGGTCAAATTAGGAACTCACAGAAAAGACTCACAAGAAGTTTGTTTTCCTTGAGCACTTGCCTCATCTACACCAAGCCTTCTTCATCTCTCCTCAACCCTGGAGCCAGGGAGGCACCCTCTCCCTGCCTGAATCTTTCATTGTGTGACAGTTAAACCAGAATCTTCTTTTTATTGGAGATTCAGCCTCCTCACTCTGAGAGCTGACACTTACCAGTTGCTGAAAAGCAGGCTGATCTATGTCACTCTGCAAGGCGAAGTCACTCAGTACTTTCCAAGGCGGCTGGTAACTCTGCACCTCCACTGGGTTTGCCTGTAAGCCACCATCGTGTCTCTCTGGACTGGCAGCCACCATGGGAGTTCCTGTCATCCCCTGGATATTCTGTGAATAGGTCCCCCCAACCCCAACATGTTAATGACCAAACTCCCTCCCTCCATTGTCCGCACAGGCTAAGCAAATATACCCTGGCATTATCTTATCTATATAGTGGCCATTATTGACTCAGTTAATCTGCTGCATGTATGGATATTAGCCAGAGTTCAGTTTTGTTTTATTTTATTCTGTTTTTCTGCTTCTGCGGGTGAGACTAGTAGGTCTGCTTGGACCTTATTAAACTAAATTCTATTTTTTCTCCTTTCCCTTCACATTCACAGCTCATCCCAATTCCTCCCATCTGCCTTCACAGGCTATGGCATCACAGGGGTGGAGAGCTGCAGCCTCCAGACATGGTGGGTTTCGTGGGCAGTTTCAGTTACACTTTCTACAGGCACTTCTTTTCACAGCGCCAACCCCCACCCCCAAGCATTTGGGTCTGGCCGCTATTGTGTGCTATTACACACTCACCAACTTGAAAAGTGCCCCGGCTCAGGCTTGGCTGGCCTGCCAAGTTTAATGACAGCAGGGGTTTTATGGCATTTAAAAATAGGGCTGAAGCAGTAAAAAGAAAAAAAAAGAACCTCTTTAGTTTAACTCAACCAGAAATCCTGTGGCGTGGGTGCTGCCATGGGCCTGGGATGACAGTGTATAGTAATATCTCCGGAGGCCTGGGCTTGACCGAGAGCAGAGGGTGCCCTGTCTTCTCAGGTCACCTTGGTGGACCTCGCCAGTCTGAAGGCGCTGAGGCAGGCCTTGCTCAGAGTCAAGGGGCACACTCAGGGGGTCGGCGGCCAGGGTGACCCACCCACCAACCCCTGAATTAGATAGGGAGCCAAGGAGGTGTCTCTTACTCTGGTGCCTGAGGAACTGACACCCTGAACCCTGGCAAAACGGGGCCAGGCCTTGTTGCCCCCTGCCGGTGCAGTGCAGCGGTGACCCTGTCCTTCCGGTGCCTGCCGGAGTGGGGGCAAGGTTGAAGGGCACAAGCCCACCCACGTGGGCTGGGGGTGAAGGTGCCCGGCTCGGCAGGTGGCCCTTGCTGGCTTGGGTAGAGAGGGTGAGGGGCTGCTGGCTTTTGCCCTGGAGCAGGATGGAACGTACTTGCAGGCCAACCTGGGCAGCCCCTCTCCTACCTTGCATACTTGCTCTGCTCCCCCCTCAAGTCCCGTACAGACCCCAGGGCCACTCACAGTTTTGTCATTGGGCTGCTGCTGCTGGAGCTGCTTCATCATGATGCTCCGCTTCTTGTCCTTGCACCGCTTGTTTTGAAACCAGACCCGGATCACGCGGGGGCTGAGGCCTGTCATCTCCACCAGTTGCTCCTTCATGAGGGCATCTGGCCGTGGGTTGGCGGCATAGCAGGTCCGCAAGGTGTGGAGCTGCTTCTCGTTCAGCACAGTCCGAACGCGGGTGGTCTTCTCGGGCTGCTTGTGGACGTGGGGCCGCAGGGCCGGCTGCCTGGCAGAGATGGGCTCGGCTGCGAGGCAAGGGGTGCAGTGAGCGCGGGCCAGGCAGCTCACCCTCCCGTACTGCTCCCAGACAATGGCCAGTGCTTTGCAGCCTCGACAGACAAAGCAGGGGCAGCAGAGGTGGGGACCAGGGAAGCAAAAGGGAGAATAATATCTGGCTCTCTAATCTGAGAGGTCAGTGCTGAGTAATTCAGGCCCAGAACACAGCCTCCACCCTTGCTCTTGTCAACACAGCCTTAGCAAAGGGGCCCAGGTCTCAGGGGCAGCATCATTCAGCATTTTTTCTCCTCCTTCCTCGCCTGTCCTCATACCCAGACTGGGCCTAGGTTACACGAGTACCCACTACCTCCAGGCTCTTGGACAAAGGCCACAGATGGTACAAGGGGAAATGCAGAACACCCCAATGTCAACCAGAGACACTGTAGCAGCCCGGGAGGTCTCTAATGCAAAGGTCAAAGAGAATTCTGTCAGAAAGTCTTGAACATCAGTCCAGAGAGGGCAAGCATGTCAAGGGGCTAAAGAAATTCAGTATTCTGGCCATAACTCCAGTCCTTGATCTTTCTTACTACGAAATCTACTTGGCTGTTCCTGAGATGTGCTGACCCCATGCAAAAGAAAACTGAAACTGTTGAGCTGCCCAGGCTCTAGATAAATGACAGCTGGGGAGTGTTCTGTCTCCTGACTTCCTCCCAATATTTCCACCTCTTCTGTGTTTCTCCACAAGGAGAGCACAGGTTGCACAGAACAGAAATTGCCACTATGGCTTTGCCTCTGTGCAAGCTAGTCACACATCCCCCAGAACAGAAGTTTTACAGCCTCTGAGAAAGCGGAGTGGACAGATCTGTGTTTCCTCACCTTCAGTGTTTAGTAAGAAAGATACTTTAAAAATGCACCAGGTAGATCTATTCCTGAGGGGAAGTAAGTTTTGGAAACATTGTCTGCCTTCTAAGGGAAGGCCTCCTCCTGGCCAACCTTGCCCTGTTTCTATTCTCCTTCTTGGGGAAAGGGCTCTCGAAATGTATGGTACAAATCCTTCACCTTCCAGGACCCCTAGAGTCAGGTCAAAACCTACTGGGTCAATTTAGTGTTACAGTGACAGACCTGAAGATGAAATTCTTACCAAATCACATACAATGAATGGTTTAAAGAGGCAGGCTCCCTTTAAATGGCAATTATTGCAGATTAGCTTGTTGACAGTTTTAAATTACAGCTCTGTGCAATGGCCTGCAGTTATTAAGACTGTATCTTTTCACATCCATTCTTTCACAAAAGGATAAAAATAAATTTTAAAAATGTTTTAGAGTGTGGGGCAGTTGTAAGGAAAAAGGATTTGAAAGGCTAAATGACTTAGGGCCACCTAAGCTTCCTTCATTGGGTTAAAGGAGGAAGCTCCGGGCGACCGGAGCTCCACCCCTTTAATTAGGCAGCGGCAGGAAGAATACCTGGCAGGGAGCTGAAGCCCATTTTCAGGAAGCCCGGGTTTGGAGGCCAAGGTGAACTGGAAGTACTGTTTGGATGTGTGTATACATGTATGCACAAGAGGCGTACATTCATGTGTACTCATATTTAGACACGCAGATGTGTAGATGTGCTGGGGGCGGAGGGGGGGTTAGTCTGTGGACGCCGTGAGTGCACGGAATCTTGCGCAAAAGAGTGAAATACAGTGCAAACGGCTCCCAGAACATCTCCTTTAACTGCCAGCCACGGCCTCAGCAACTGCCCTGTGGCTACCAAGGTGACCGCGGTGGCCTACGCACTGGCTGGGGCTGCTGCTGGCCTAGCCCAGCGCCAGCCCCCGCCCCAGCCATCCTCCCTCCCGGCAAGGAGTACCTGCCATTTGCAGTGGCCGCGCCGGGTGCAGAGGGCTGAGTGGGTCACCGGCGCCCAGGCTGGCCCTCTCCACCACGTCGTGGTCCGCACGGCAGAAGAGCCCGTCCTCCCGAAGCGCGAACTCGTCCCCAGGGATGAGCTGACGGCTGCAGGCCACGCAGCGGAAACACTCGATGTGGTACACCTTGGAGCGGGCGCGCATCACGAAGTCGTTCTTGCTGAAGCCGATGCTGCACTTGGCGCATTTGATCCCGTACAACCTGCACGCCGCCGGGCAGGGACAAGGAGAAAAACACAGAAAAAGGGGATCACTTCAAGCCGGCACTGCCCTGGCCCAAGACTGCCGAGGACCCGGGCCACACTGCCCTGGGACGCTGAAATCAGCATTAGCCGACCAGCTGGGAATGGGAGGAAAGAAATCATTAAGTTTCTCTGACTTCTCCTCCCTTTCTTTTACCCCCCTTTTCTTTTCCTATGAACCTCTGTGTCTCCAACCATAGCTCTTAGTTCAGAACACCCCCAAAGTAAAAACGTTTGATGTGTTGGAAACCTGGACCTCTATTCTAGCCCAACCCCAGGGTAACCCTTGCAGCTTTTGGCAGAAAGGAGTCAGGGGGGACTCTGGTATCCACTGGCCCCACACTTTTGCCTTCCTATTCCCCAATTTCTGCCGCTAGAAATGTCTTTAAAACTGCTACAAAAAGTCTCTCCAAGAGAAAAAGGTTAGGAGACGAGACTGTCACCCCACTCTTTGGTAAATATACACAGATGCACAAGCAGAGTAACAAAATGAAACCTCTGAGGGTTTCCAGATTCCCTTCTGCACAATAAGCATGTTGCAGTTTTTCCACAACTAAAGATTTTTCCTCCGGTGTTTTTCCTCGGGTAACAATGTTAACAGAAAGTTTCCTCTCCATTCTTCCTTTTATTATTATCTTTAAAATCTGTTCCTGCTCCCTCAATCTTTTTCAAGCTGCTGAAGCATCTACCTCTATTTCAGTTTGCTTGAGAACCAGGACCAGCCAGAAAAATGAAAAAACCCATTTCTAAGGTCTTCCTCACGCCTGACCTTTCCTTACCAAAGGACAATCCTTGTAGGTTCCACCTAGGCGGCACTGCCCTGGCCCCCTCTCCATGTATCAGTAATAACAGAAGTGGGGGCATTCCTACAAACAGAGAATGGACCAGAGGAAAAGATCCACACATAATGGGAGGAGGGCACCTCACTCCCTCAAGGGGAGAAGGGCATTCAGACCTAAATAGTCTCTCTGTTCTGCTTTTACAACTACAGGAGTTCAAAGGGACACACACACACACACACACACACACACACACACACACAACTGAGAGAGAGTGAAGGGGAAAAGGCAAAAAGCAATTGGCTCCTTCTATAAATGTGTACGTGAAATTGGCTACATGAAGGTCTATATGCAGTTGAGGAAAACACTATCTCCATGGAGGAAAGATAGTCCTAGAGGTGCAAAGTGAGCTCTCCCTCTCCAGAATCTTGAGTTCACACACTAACCAAGTAAACAATGAAAATGGCTCATTTGTCAGAGGTTAGAAGGTAGATTCAAAAGTTTTTCTTCCCTCCGCCTACTCTATGTGAGATCTTCCATTTCATAGGATGAGGACTTTACCTTGCCTGTGACCAAACAATTTGGAAAATCCCTCCCCCTTCCTCCTGTTCCCCACTTCCCCTATTTCCTCCCACTCTCCTTCCCTCCCCACCCCCATTCCACAAAGTATTAATAAACCCTTAGACACACTGTTCAGTTTTACATATCAAGATTATACTCTCTATTTCATGATTTTACGCTAAGAAAAAGTGCTGGACACTAAGTGAACAGGTAAAAATTGTGACCACATACTTAATTCTTAACTAAACTTTAATATAAGTTCTCAGCTCCAGAAATTCTATACACTTACAAAAGCTAATTACTTGTTAATAGCCGCTGGAGAAATTTTAAAATTATATAATATTTTTATATTATTTAACATAAGAGTAAAGATGTTATCTCTTCTGTTTGTTATTAAAACAATAAAATTTTCTTTCGGAATTCTACTGACATCCTAAGGCAGAAAATGAAATTTCTGACACATCTCTGACACAGGTAGAGAAAATTTGAGATTTGTGAAGCATGAAGTTGAGACACAAAATAAACTGAAAGAAAAAAAAAACCCTCAGAAAGTCCCCTATGTGGTTTTAGTCTTGTCAGTATGGGCAATTCGCTCATTTTATCAGTTACCAGATTTTAATGTGAGAAAGGAAGCTGTTCAATTATCTAAATATACCAATTGTTCGTAGACAGATGATGGGCAATTTGATCTGCTCTGTCTAATTCATCAGCTCAGATAAGATAAGAAAGAAAAGATAGTCAGATGTCACCAAAGGGTTAATATTTAAAAAGATTAAATTTCCGGTCTTTTTTGCAGGGAATATTTGGATTGGTTTTGGAATTTTCCAAGAAAGGACTCTTATCCTAAAAATAAATGGGGCAATATTTCTATTTGCACTTTCAAGGTGCACGTCTAAACATCCTTAGGTCAAACTTTTATTTCACCTATTGCATTGACATCTCCACAAAATTTATAACTAATGAAACACTAAACTATAAAAATAAATAAATGAATAGGGAAAAACACTGCACAATACAATAAAAAAACAACCTTTAAAAAAGCAAGTGTAGAAAGCCCAATTATCCATCTTTAAATTTCTGCTTGTTTTGGAAGGGGGAGGGTGAAAGAAGAAAATAATTTGAGCATCACAAATTCCAAGGGCAATTAAACAAGCTTCAACACCACACAATTTATGAAAACCACTATTGAGTTTGTGGGGGGATTTCCCCTAAAAAGTGAGGTAAACAGAATAGTTTAATTTACGTTAACATACCTAAAGAATAACTTTTGCACACTGGACTCCACTAAGGCATACTTCGCAAAAAGACAAAGCCACATCAAGTAATAAAAAAAGGAGTAGAGAGACAGGGAAATCTCACAAAATTAAGGAAGCAATATAAATGGCGTACCTGATATAATCTCTTTTACAGTAGGTTTTCCCATCTCTAACAAAGCACGTACAGCTCTCATCCAAATACTGATTACACTCCGCACATTTCAAACATGCCGCATGCCATTCCAAATCCGGAGAAACCCTCAGAATATACTGATCGTGAATTTGATTGCCGCAACCAACACATAGGGAAATCAGACGTTTTTCTGAAATGAAAATAAATACATGATTGACTAACCGTTTACTTCCTACAGAGATAAACACACTTTTAGTGTCGTTCTCTTACTGGGCGTACTCTAGGAGTTTTTTTTTTCTCCCTTTCTTTTTTTTTTTTTTTTTAAGAGTATTGCACTTTGGGATGGTAATTGAAGTGTGCCATCAAAACCTTGACTCGTTTTAAAAAGGAGGTGGAATATATGTAAAATGCAGATTTGAATAGTCTACATTTGTAAGCCTAGCACGCAATCAAACCCGTTCATTTTGTGTTTCTTTTTCCTCCCTCCTCCCTCTTTGCCGTAATCATTGGGAAAGATTATGGATAAGTCAAGTCAAAGAAAAGGTTTTGACTAGAAGCGTTAAGTGAACGCTTATATTTTCCATGAAGCACGCTCTTAAATAGCACATAGGACTGGATATTGTTAGTAAGAGCAGACATCAATACAGTTGTCACTCGTTCTCTTTTGCAAGTCTAATGCTAATTCACATCTCCGGGTATTGTATGTACAGGCAGACCTTTGCAACGGAATAACCTCGGAGAGCTCAAGATTCCCGAGGAGGAAACCACCGCTTTAGCACCAGAAGGCTAGGGTTTTGGAGGGCACACAGGCGAATTCAAACACAAGGTACGATCAGTTTCCCGAAGATCAGAACCGACAGCAAGCATGCAGGCGTGGCGGCAACAAGAAAAAGCCACCTCTTCTCTCTCTCCAGGCAATGACTCCAACTGTGAAGAGCCCTTGGCACCCGTGCCTGAGAGAGACCCCCGCACAAGAACAGCACACCGAGCCCCACAAGGTAAAATAGCCTCTTACTTTTTGGTGGATCTCCCATGTCTCCCATATCTGTAAGAGGGAGTAATGTCCACAGTGAAATGGTGGTTGTACAGTTGGTGAACAGCCCACAGAGAGGATGCTGGAGCTGTGGCTAAGTGGGAAATAGTGGCCCCTGGGGTTGCCAAGGCTGAGAGAACCGCTGCCCGGCTGCGCCTCGCCCTCGCGGATCTGGGAGTCCAATTTAAGCCGGCGGAGTTGGCGGAGCAGAGGCGCTGCGGCGGCGGCGGACTCGGCGCGGCTCGGGCACCTCTCTTCCTTATCTCTTACTCAAACTTCTCAGCTCCAACTCAGCTCCATCGCCATTGGTCTGACGCAGCGCGCGGGGACGTCAGGCGAGCGCCGCGCCCATTGGCTGTGGGGCGCGCGGCGCAGCTGTTCTGATTATCATATTTCAGCCTCGCCGCTGCCGTGCGCCACTGACCGCTCGGCGAGCCCGCGGGAGAGGATTAGGGCTCCCGAGGCAACTTACTCTGGGCTCAGGCCGCTCTCTCCCGAAGCTCGGGCTGCCCGGCTGCTCTGGCTTTTGGCCTTCCTCTCCTTCTCCTTCTCCTCCTGCCCCCCCTCCCGTGCTCCTTCCCGGCGGTGCTGTCAGCGCCCTCGCCTCCTGTCGCGCTGCTCCTCCGCCCTGCGCTCCTGGGGTCCCCGCAATCCGGCTGGCCGTGTTGCGCGCGGGGCACTTTTCTGCCGCCGGTGGCGAGTGGCTGGTGGGTAGGTCTTCCTGATGACGAGGTCCTTCCAGGCCTCTAGGAAAAGGGGCGACTTGGAACAGGCCGTTTGGCTCGCTTTGGTCTCGCGCTTTAGCGCTCAGCTCCGGGCTTGGCCCGGCTTGGCTGCCCGGGAGGGTGAGTTCCCGAACTGGCTGCGACTGGCGCGCTGGGAGCTGCCTGGGGGAAGAAGAACCGGGAATGGGATGAATAAACCCACAGGAACTGTTCTCTTTTGCTACCCCACTATCCCGTTACCACCGACCTCAGATCTCCAAAGAGCTGGGGTGGGAGGAAAAGAGTGCTTCTTGCCTTTAGCGGAGAATCAGGTTGGGAGTACACAGGTAAAACTAAGTTGACTCCGCGACTCCTCTCTCTTCTAACAGTCCTTGAGGTCTGCTTTTG
The DNA here is from genome assembly GCF_003265705.2 of Callorhinus ursinus. Lineage (NCBI taxonomy): Eukaryota > Metazoa > Chordata > Mammalia > Carnivora > Otariidae > Callorhinus > Callorhinus ursinus. The sequence goes on from NW_027397065.1 coordinate 56,169,411, forward strand.
CAGTTTAGCCCTAGAATTTAGAAGCGCACTAACCCAAAGCCAAAGACTGAAATGATCTTCCAGTAGCGGAAAGTTTGTAAAGCGATTAATATATATCCTGTCCAGTTCCTCTGTCTGCTGGTGTCCTGCCCTTTGTTTTTAAGCAAACGTGTGCAATTTGCTGGTGGTGTTTTCGGCAATTATAAGGACAGTTCTCCATGTCTGTAGTCTAGAGATTTTAAAAAATGTGTTAGTTTAAGAGCGTGAGGAGGAAGGGATCAAATACTGAAAGGCAGTGAAATACCTGTTTCACTTCAGCGGGTTTGTTTATCTGATAATTTTCTCTCGGGAAACAACCTGGAGAAAGATGAACATTGGCTCCAACTCGCGGGTAACCTTTTTCAATAATTTCTGACATGTTCCCGTCACCTTTTACAGTCTCCCAAAAACAAAGTCACGGGAAAGTCCACGAAGAACACCCACACGTCTCCCAAAGTTTCTAAATAGCTAATCCTTATGTAAAGTGACTGCCAGTTTTCTCTTAAAAGGTCCACAAACCCAAGCAGAAGGCTTAACTTCGGTGTCTTGCTGCCGCGAGAAAACCCAGTTGTGTTAGGAAACTCCTTTCTTTGTACTTTTCGCCAGATCCAACCCTTGATAAGAGCTCTGAGCTCTCAGCTGGCCTCAGTAGCTCAGTTTGCATGGATATGCTTTTCCAGAGTGCAAAAAAACCTAAGATGTTTGAGTTTCCTCCTGACCTAGTTGGGCTTTACCAAGAACACGTATCTGTTTCGTTTTGTTTTCTCTCGAGGAAGAGTTTTAACTGGATCTCATGCCTTCTATTTTTATTATATCTGTGTGTGTGTGAAATTGAAAGTTGGAATAGACATAGGTTGATAAATTTATCCAATTTTTTGTTTAAACTGTTTTGTTTAAAGTTTCTAGTCTCCGGTATTCTATGCATGGAGCCTTTTGTCAGGCTGCTTTTGCAAAGCTGCTGCTGGTAATCAAAACACGAAGCCAAGTCTTCCCGGTATAAGGGCATGTTTCCCTTACAGATAACCAAGTTGACTCTAGTTTAAAAAAAAAAGAAAAGAAAAAAAGATACCACTATAATGCCAGAAAGTAAATGGAGGATTTTAACCAATCAAATTGCATTATGCCACCTTTATAACATGGAATTAAACAACAGAAGCTGCAGAAGCCTGATGACATATTTGAGATCCACAAAGCGCCCTCACTATCCATTCTCCTTCAAACCAGTCACATACACAGTGTGGTATTTTAACTTCCTGAACTGATAACCTATTCCAAAGAATTATTGCTGATGATGGTAGCAATTCCAAATAGAAAAGCTGGCATGTGGCTCGGAGGAAAACGTTTACTCATGGGCAGTTTCATCATAATGGTGAAGACACTTTTTTTCCCCTTTTTTTCAGCCCACACTGTTACTGTAATCAAGTATTTATTTTCTTAGTAAGTTCCTAAGCTGATAGAGGTAAAGATCATGCAGAAGGTACTCCCTGTTAAAGGGAGAAAGTTGAAGGAACCCAATAATATGTTGTTCCATGATGGATGTGTTCCTGAGTTCTGTGTCTACTGCTAATACATTTTGCATCAGAATCAAAGTTAGGGGAGCAGCCATTATTTTTTTCACTTCACCTGAAAGTTTAAATGTGACCACAGATTATTCTCCTCTTTCCTTAGCTGATTGCTACATGTGCATTTAATGCATCAAATATATCGGTAAAAAAATTGTGTAATGTTTTTATAGAATACAACAAACTGTGATTAGCAATATTTTCCCCCAGTACTTGATCACAGGAGCGACCTCTTGTGTTGAAAGGGGAGATTAGACCCTCTCCCCTCTCCTGACAAAAATGGACTTACTTTGACCTTTGCATGTTCTGTTAGGTCAAAAATACATCTTTCAGAACAGGAGTTGTGTGAATCCCCTTCTGTGAGCTCCTCTATTGATAAGAGAAGAAGAAGAATATTGGTAGTTACTAAGTATAGTCCCCATTACCTCCAGGCCACCCCAGTATACTTCACAGTGTCTTTGAATATAAAAGGTATATTGAGATTAAGTAAGTTCCTCTTGACTCTGTGGCGTCTGCCCACGTATACTTGTACACACCTTCCAAAATGCAGCTATTACACTTAAAACTCCTGGTGGGCTCTTAAGCCTATGTGTTTGTGTGCTGTTACTTTCTTTCTCTGCTTTAAAATGTAAACATTCCACATCAAACTTAATGCCAGATTGCCCTGAATGAATATGTTCTCAGGCTACTTTTCAGAAATCTAAATAGCTTTTAATTGCAATTGAAAAGTGGCATTACACATTTAGAATGTATTTATTCCCCAACAAGTTCTGGCAGATAAAAGTGAATTTTAGCTCAGTTCTTTGGAAAATTATGTACAGTAAAGGAAAAAGCTTTCTCCTTCCCCACTAACCAAGATTGGGAAGAAAAGGGGGTTTTGATCAGCTTTCTCTGAACTATGAATTTGTTTTGGAACTTATTCCCAGGGAGGTGAAGCTCTCTTTAGCCCACATCAGAATCGGATTTGAAGGAGTAGAATAACAATTGGTCTTCCAGTTTCCGTGAAAAAAAAAAAAAATATATATATATATATATGACAGAAGGATTTATTTTTTCTGGTATTCAAAAAACATATAATTTGGAGGTCAAAATGAACATATTCACCTCAGAAAATAGGTATAGAATATATGAATATGTACTCCATTCCCCTTCTCATTTTTACTTTTTCTGTGTAGTCTTAATCATGTAGAAAAGGCTATATAACCATCAGTATCTTAAATCACATCCAAGGGTCAGATAAAATTATGTGTGTTTAAAGAGCGTAATGATTAACCATTTATATTCCTCCCAGAATGAGGGTATGGGTGTTTAGAGCCAATTTGCCCCTCTTCCAGTTGTTTTTAGGTGGTGGCTTACTGAGGATGAATCAAGAGAATCTACACTATAATTTCAGAGGAGAAGGGAAGAGATCTTTCTGTACCATTGGGTTTGAAATGATTGTCTCTCTTTCCTTTAATCGTCCATTAAAAAAATACCAAGCAATGATAATAATAAAGGCAGTTGTTAACAACAACAACAAAAAAAAACCCTTCAGTTGTGATTCTAGTTTTATTGACGGGGACTCCTGCTGTGAATGTGGTTTTGTTGAGTGTCAATTGCTTTATTAACCAGTTAGAACAATCTGGGTGAATTAGCAAGAATCTTCTTCTGCAGGCTGAACTTGTTAGCCTGCGTTTCTGGGTTCAGGTAGCTGTTTCTGTCACCAATGTTCCCGATATTCTTTACTGGCAGAGGCAGCCCAGGGAGGCAGCGTTCATGTGCGGTCTGCTGCTCGATTACCAGCCGAGATAGAATTCCATGCTCCCGGCAGCCGGGAAGCCACAAACCTCAGATCATTCTTGAGAATGCGAGGTTCGCTGTTCATTGCAGGAAGGAGTTCGACCAATAGAGGACAGAAATTTGCACCCTTCATTTAAAATTGTGCCTCTGGCAGTATGATCACACAGAAGCGGCTGGTAGTGTCAGGTGAAATTTTTTTTCTTCCCTTTTTTTTGGGGGGGGGGTTGTTTATTGTTTTTGGAACTGTAAATGACTAGGAACAGGTAATTTTTAACTGGACCAGAGTTCTGCGTGGAACCCAGGTTGGAGCCAGTGAGTGCTATGTGGTGACTGGGAGGTTCTGGCCCAAGGACGCACTGAAACCTACAGCTCGCAAAGCTTTCATTAAATGTATCGGATTCTCGCGAGGGTAGCTGGGAGTCTGGAGAGGAGAAAAAACTTCATCTCCCAAGTCCTGGACGATTCGGCTGAAAGCTAACATACCTGCACTGAAGCTAGCAAAACACCCACGGGCCCACCGGAGCTCTCAGGAAACCGGGAGCAAGTTAACTCGGTCTAGCTGATCAAATGACATTCTTTCTGAAAGAAATGACACCCTTTCCCCCACTACAATTTTGTCCAACGGACATCTCTGAGTTTAGCGCCAAAGGATTGATTTCCACCGCCCGCTGGAGGTTTACTGGGAATGAGTGGAGGAGGGGAGGCGAAGGTACCTTGGAGGAGGTCAAGAGGAGGAGAAGGAGGAGCAGCAGAAAATTACCAGCCAAGCGGGGGAGGGAATTGGAAGTCCGGAAATCTATTAGGATGCCTCAAATAACCTTCCCTTACTCTCAGAATTCAGCGCTCAAAAATCAGCCTCATAGAAAGGTGTCCTGGGCTGGAGTCCTCGGGTGGGTTGCGGAGCTGATGTCAAGAGCTAAGCTACTTTCTATGACTTAAACTGGTGGCTAGACTGTGTCAGGGCTGTTTAGTGAAGCTGAGAGATGTGTGGGTAGGGGCTTTTTTTAAGGGGAAGGGGCAACCATTGGTGACATCTACAAGTAGATTCTGAGAGTGGAAGGGGAGGTGGATTCGGGACTGGAGAAAAATCTTCAACTCTTAGTAAGCGGCTGATCGGTTCGAAAGAAGATTTTAGCGAAAATTTTGAAGGTGGCCGTCTGCTTCGACTCCGCGGACGTGAACGAGAGGATGGAGCTCTGGGCTTGTACGCGTTTAGAATTATCTGCGCCTCCGGATCCAGTCTGTTAAGAAAACTCCTCAATTCTTTGAGACTTCAGGTGGAGAGACGGATTTGCCATGCTACTGTACCTGCTAAATACCAAGAAAAGGGGATCTGGAGACGACCCCTTCCAGAAAGAATGTCATTTGATCAACTCAACTGAGTTAATAACTTGCTCCGGAAAGGGTCAAGAACGCCTACCCTTCCCACCCGCGCAGTTGCGCGGCGCCGAGGTCAACTTCCCTTCCCCAGGTAGCCTCTCAGCGAGGGCCCAGGAACTCCCGTCCTCCGGTTCTTTTCGGGCTCAGAGTCCTGCGATCAAGTTTCTGGTATTTCCAAGAACCTACATCCTTCTGTGTTCAAGCACATATGTTCAAGAAATTCAGCCTAGCCCAGGTCCCGGGATAAGAGAAGCTTGAAACAAAGAGACGCAACCCCCGCCCCCTCCGGATCCCCTGGGTCTCCTCCCTCCAGGATTTCCAATTTACCAACCTTCTAGCTGGACCCTCACCCCCACCCCCTAGTGTTCTGCGCTCAAAGGCATTTTTCGATTCCATCTTCCCTTTGGCAAAGGAGGAGAAATCGAACTGAATCTACACCCCTTGCCCTCCTGCTAGACTTAAGGAGAAAATCAACGTCATGCAGACCTCTCTCCTTCTAGGTTGGCGAGCGCAGCCCCTGGAGAGGCCACTCAGTTCCTTAGTGTGAATTTCCTTGCCACCCACGTTTGGGACCAGAGCCCGGGTTGGCCTCCGACGCGCTTTGGTGGGCCCAGGTGGGGACGTGAAAGCAAAGGTGAATGAATCCGGTCGCCCGCGGCTCCGATCACTAAAAGAGGAGGGGGTCCCTACGTGCCACCTGGGGGCTGTCTGCTGGGGGACCTTCCAACCTCCTAAAGGTGAAGAGTGGAGAAAGAAAGCTCAACCTCCGGCTGTGGCCTCAGAGATGCAACCCTCTGGGAAGGTTAAACTTTCAGTCTTAGGTTGCTCCCTTTCTTCTCTGCTCGTGCTTCAATACCCCGGGTTTCCCCCAAATGCATACACTTGTGGAAATGAAAGAATCAAGGTACCATTTTAATTGCTTCAAACTCGGTCAAATCACCTCAATATGCCATCTCCAGAAGCTCAACTTTCTCTGAGTGCCTACATTCCAGAAAATTGTAAGGAGAAACATTCCCTCTTCATTCGCCTTGTTGGTGGCGTCGGGAAATGACATTATAGTTAATGGTACACAATATTTAAAAAAATAGTTTAATTCTTAATATCATCCTCAAAATATAGACACCCCAAAGTATTAGTTGTCATTTTTTTCAAGTTTATTCTATTCACTTTGTGTTGCAAACGTTGAATTGGAAAACAAGAGAAACCCTGCAGCGTAGATTCACTTCTGTGCTCTACTGTCAGGCGGGGGAGCCGCCTGGGCTGATTAGCAGAGAGAGGGCTCCTTTGTTGATTTAAGAGTTCACCAGCCAAGACGTAACAATTACCTTGATGCCTTTTCTCAGTTGTCTATTGTTGGCTTATGTCTGCGGTGCCTCCACTGTACAAAATGTGATCCAAAAGAAGAAAAACAAAAAAATTTAAGTGAAAATATAATAATGGTAATAGAGGTCTATTTTAACTGGCTTTGTTTATGGATTGTATATATTTCACACACATCTAAATGAAAGATACCAAAAGTGTATATAGCACATATTTTATGTATAATTTATATGTTATAATTACATGCTAATGTAACATCATTTTTATAAGTTAATGCCATAAAGAAAAGTTTGAAATGCTACTTCTTATACACATAACACCCTCTGTCCAAGAAAATAATTAGCAGGCTTAAAATTGACATTGGGAGGTGTTTCTATAGAAAACAAAATCCGAAACTTCGAGAACAGAAATCCCAACAAATATGATGGTACATAACTAGGTTGCTACAGATTAATATCATAAGAAAATACTCTCCTGTTTTGCACAATCTCATTTTCTTGTAGCTGTGCACTTAAAATTTGTATTTTTTCATTTAACTGTTCTGAAATCTCTGATCACATGATATTAGCAAGAAATAAAATCTGAAAAAGTCATCGATAATGCTTAAGGAATTACTATAATTAAATATTGTATTTTGACCGTATTGTGCTCATCTTTATTTAAATGTAAATATTGATATATTAAAGTTAACATAACTGTATAACAAGATAATATCACCTCATCATAATTTACAAGAGTTAATATAAAGTAAAAGAGCAAGTGTAAACTACTTTCCATAGTGGCTAGTTAGGGTTTATTATCAAAATATAGTAATAATAATAAGATTTATATGTGTAACAAATATGTAGCTATCCATTCTCCTATCAGAGTGTTCAATCTAGTTATAAAAATATTGAACTATTATTATACGATGTATGGTCTCACTTGAATGTAGCTAAATTGATGTTTTGCCATATTTTAAGAATCCTTTCCCTGCTCCCTAGATACGTGTAACAGCCTAGAAAGATCACTGCATCTTGAACTGTAAGGCTAAATCAGAAATTATATTATTACCCATAACTAGCAGCCTGCTGACTTTCACTTAAATATCAGGACCCAAATTATTTTATATCTCACTTCAGAATGTGGTACAATGTGCTATTTCATTTTCTTGGCCTTGTCTTAGAATTTATTATACACCCTCCTTTTTATGAGCTCCACAAACCATTGGTGATAGTGATGAGAAGCACTGTATATAGTTTCACTGGCTTTGGATTCTTGTAGGGTGTATGAAAAAGAAAAATCTTATCTTTTAGGTCTTGATGGCGTATTCCTTCCAATCCTGAGATGTTGATTTAGCTGTCCCGAATGTCACATGATGTGCCTCTCCATACTGTACTCAAGCCATTGCAGAAATGCTGACGTGACTTTGGTGTGCTGTGCCAGGGCAAATATATTCTTTTGAATTATGCCAGCAGTGAGGAGGAAACATGAGTACAGATCTCAAAATGGAAGAAAAGGTGAGTGGATGGAAAATCACTCTTTTTGAATATGGTGGTAGAGGAAGAATTGAGTGTGCATGACTTTATCAGCCATCAAAAAAGAGGATGAGGGCGCCTGGGTGTCTCAGTTCGTTAGGTGACTGCCTTCGGCTCAGGTCATGATCCTGGAGTGCCTGGATCAGAGTCCCGCATCAGGCTCCCTGGCTCAGGGAGCCCCCTGAGTACATGAGCCCTCCCCCCTCTCATGTACACTCTTCTCTCATTCTCGCTCTCTCAAATAAATAAATAAATCTTTAAAAAAAAAGAGGATGAAAATAGGTGTTAGACTAAGATGAGGAAAGTATTCAGTTTTGAAAAGAGAAAGAGAAAGCTTATTGAGGAAAGAGACGAGTGGGGTCAATGTCAAGAGAAACAAAGGAAAGGAACCGGCCTCAGTGACTCAGTTCATCCTGATAGACTGTGCATTTAAGGGCAAAATCCTTATTAGTAGATGGAAGCTGTGAAAGTAGATGAAGACTAGGAAAAAGTAGCCTTTATAGAGTTATTTTTATAATTTGGCATTTAAAACTTTAAAACTCCAATTTAAGAGGTTTCTTTTTTTTCTTTTTGAGAAGTAGACTGGCAATTTTTAAAAGTTGCTTTGCATCCTTAAACGTATACTAGAATGCTTACAAAAGTAAGCTCACTGTTGGTAAACAGTAACAGCACAGAACATACAAACCAAAAGTGCTGGGAATACCATAAAATGGATTCCTCCATTTTTAAAAAATGTCTATGTAAAGTAGGCTCCTTTAGCAACAAGATTCAGGACTCAGAAAGGAGAAGAGACTAGATCTGAGAAGGAATTTTTAAAAAATGGCTTCAAAGTTTTCTAGAGTTTTTGTTAGCCACTATTTTCTCTACAGTTTGGATTATACCAGAAAGTGTAATTCATATATTTGGAACTGCTCCTTTAAACCACAATAAAAGCAGAAAGATGTGAAAACACTGCCTGATGCTCAAACTTGAAGGGCTGCCAGCGACATTGCTGTGACGTTAGCATTTCTGACCTGGCTTCACGTTCTCCCAGACCGTTTCTTCAGATGTGAGAAGAACGTAAGCCAAAACCACCAGGGAGCATGCTTCGCACCCATGCACTTGAGAGGGTTTGGGTGTCCAAAATGTTGAAAAGGTCCGATACAGTTGTTCTCATAGAATCAATTCTGGTGGTCACGGGGTCAGAATGTCTGCACATGTGCACGAACCGACAGGCCCATAAAAGCCTGAGAGGAGGCAGCAGTGCCCCATAAAAGGTCACACCCAGCCAGGATCCAACAACATTTGAAAGGCGTCTGCTATAGAGAAGAAATATGAGACTGACAGCATTGGTAGTGGCAGCGGCAGAGAGAGATGGATGGGGATTAATCACGGTAAAATACTGAGCAAAAGAGACAGCCAATTCTGCCAAGCATGAATACTTCTCTACTCACATGTTTCACAAAGTACACTCTTCAAAGTACAAGCCGATTGGCCAAGGTCAGGTTGATCTTTGCTAGGCTAAAAGAAGCAGCTGCTGAGTGTATATCCTGGCCAATGGGGAACACCTAGGGATTTTTAATGTTAAAAAAAAGGAAAATTAGTTGCGGTTTAACAGTAGAAAAACGCCTGATAGCACAGGTAATCAAAATTGCATTCCCTCTCTGAGCTCAGGCCATAAACTTTGGGGGTAGTACCCATTTATGAAGATTACTGATTGTCATTAGCCTGTGGATCTCTAGGACTTTTTAATGTATGCCCCTTGTGTTTCTTACATTTAGCATCTTGCCTTATTTCATCATCTCTCCTCATTGAGGCACCTTCTTTATAAGCAAAACAGGTTACAAGACAACCTTTGGAAGACCGAATAGGTAGCCCCACACAGTGCAGTTTACAGGACTCTAAGCAAGGGCACCACAACTGAAATAGCATTTCTCGGTTTTATCAAGGTGCACCGACTAACTGGTAAAGATTTACTTCCTTGACACTCATAATGGCTCTTTTTTTTTGTTTCGTTTTGTTTCTTTTTAACTTATATACTGAGGCTTTCTGTAGGTGATTTTTTCCTGTTTCTTTATCCTTTTATATGATTATGAAAGTTTTTTATAATAAGCATGTTATGCTGACAGTAAGAAAGAAAAAAAGGAATATGTTAAAAAGGAAACAAGAAAGACCTAAAAAAATGATATATGATGAAATATCACTTAACACTGTAAAGAAATGAACTACTGATACGTGCTATCACCCAGATAAAACTCAAAATAAATATGCTGAATGGAAGAAGTCAGACCAACAAATGGATACACAGTGTGATTCCATTAATTCTAGGACATACACAGATGAATGTAGAGTGACAGATCCATTGGGGCTTAGGGATGGGGGTTGGTGACAGGGAGAGGCAACAGTAAGGGATTGCAAAGGGGATTCAGGAAACTTTTGGAAGTGATGTATCTTTTGGAGGTTCATTATCTTGACTGAGGTGATAGTTTCACATGTACATATACATATATATCAATATATTGATATATATATATCAAAGGTTACCAAATCATACACTTTAAATATGTATAGTTTATCATATGTCAATTATACTTCAATAAAGCTATTAGAAATGGATTCCTAGAAGGGAAGAAACTGAGCATTGTGTTGCCTTACTCTTTTTTTTTTTTAAGATTTTATTTATTTATGAAAGGGAGAGAGAGGAGGGGGAGGAGCAGAGGGAGAGGGACTAGCAGACTCTGCGGTGAGAGCCAAGTCTGATGGGTTGGTGGGGGTTAAGGGGGCTCAGTCTCAGGACCCTGAAATCATAACTTGAGATGAAGTCAGATGCTTAACCGCTTAACCGACTGAGCCAGCCAGGCACCCCACCTTATTCTTTATTATTATTGTTGTTATGATTATTATCATTATTATGTACTTTTTACAGTGAGGTGATAGGGCAAAGGGCAAATGCACAGCATTGTATGCGATAAAATAAGTCACTTGAGAAAGAGAAGAAGAGAATAAGGGGAGAAAAGAGAAGGGGCGAGAAGAAGAAACTTACCTCAACCATTGGCCTGACCAATGGTGTTTTGTCAGTTGTTGCTCAAGAACACCAATCTGAATTTTCTGTGACCTAATCCTGTAATTTTAACACTTTTCTGTCCTCTTGTAGTATCAGCGTTAGGGATCCCAGCATACACTTTCAAGAAGGCATCTCAAATATCCTGCTTTCCCCAAAGTAAAATTATTCTCTAATTTCTAGTGCTTTGGGGGGTAACTTTTTTTTATGATATCATTTTCTACTTGTTTAGGCATTGGTCTTTCTACCATCTTCAAAAACTCAAGTTTTTAAGGAGAGAGTCCACTTCTACACCATTACTATAAACCTTTGGCTTTTTGCAGATCTTTAATGAACTATCAAATGATCTCCCAGCCAGATTGTTGGAGTTCTGCTGCCTTTGGCTGAACTTCCTCAGATGGCAGTGGCTGGTTCCTGAACACTCTGTCCTGTCACCCAGTGGGTCCTAGAGTCAGCCTGATTTACGTCTGAGCTCTTCATACACTTTCTTTGGGCACTGCTTCCAATACCTGGCCGCAGCCTAAGGCTTCCCAGACAGGTTAGCCACCTTCCTCTTTCTGCCCACTGTGGATGGGTCTCTAGCATGACCCTAGTTTATTCCTTCTTCCTTGTAAACTTAAGTTGCTGTGAAGTGACCTTTATACCTGATCTTCAAGTAGTCATGTTAGTTCTGTCTTTAATCATTCAGCAACACACTAGCCTGTGTGTTTCCATGAGGCAGGGAGAAAGGTAAAGGGAAGTGATTTAAATGTGATGGTGCTTAAATAGAAGGTTTATTTCTCTTCATGTTTTGGATTTGGGTTTAAACACTGATCAAGGAAAGGATCAGGCAGTGGCTCATTTTTGTGGGTCTTTCCACAGGACAGGACATGAACCCAGTGGGTGACCAAATGACTGTTAAAGATGGGGAAGGGTATAAGGCATTTGGGGGCAGAAGAGATGGAGCAAGATCAAGAACATTAGTGTTGATTAGAAACTTTTCTTTAGGGTGTCTGGGTGGCTTGGTTGTTAAGCGTCTGCCTTCAGCTCAGGTCATGGTCCCAGGGTCCTGGGATCGAGTCCCACGTCAGGCTCCCTGCTCAGCAGAAAGCCTGCTTCTCCCTTTCCTGCTCCCCTGCTTGTGTTCCCTCTCTGGCTGTCTCTCTCTCTCTCTCTCTTTCTCTGTCAAATAAATAAAATCTTTAAAAAAACAACAAAACATTTCTTTATACTCTGGTCAGAAGGTTGCTTTTTACTATGCTTCTGTGCTTCTATAGGCATTCTGCTTAGAAAATTCTCTCCTACCAGCAAACTTTCAAAGCAGAAAAAAAGGACATTGAAAGACTGATGTCAGGAAATGTGTTTTTCCTTTGTTTTTCTCTTTGTGGAAGAGACTGTTATTTACTCACCAAATGTCCATTCCCTCCCACCCATCTTCTTTCTTGCTAATAGAATTCTGGTTTTGTTTGCTTGTTTTTTAGATATTTCCAGATAAAACACTCTATTTCCTATCTTCTCCTGTAGATAGGAGTGGTCAGTAAGGTAGAAGTGTAGGTTTATGTGTAGGTCTTCTGGGAGAACTACTTAAAAGGTCAACAGACAACTAGCATGTACCTCCCTTGCTCCTATTTTTTTCTCTTCTTGATTAGAACCTGTGGCCAGAGCTCCAACAGCCACCTTGTGTCTTTGGGATAACCTTGAGGAGGAAGACATGCAAAACCAGTAGATGGAAGGGTTGCCTGGATCTCTGTTTATTTTCTAGAGCCATCTGGATCTCTGTTTATTTTCTAGAGCCATCATATCATTTCTGAACTGTTGTATTATCTATTGCTGTGTAACAAATTGCTACAATTTTATCAGCTTGAAACAACACCTATCTATTATCTCACAGTTTCCTTGGGTCATGAGTCTGGGCATGAGTTCTTTTTTTTTTTTTTAAAGATTTTATTTATTTATTTGAGAGAGAGAATGAGATAGAGAGAGAGCATGAGAGGGGGGAGGGTCAGAGGGAGCAGACTCCCCGCCGAGCAGGGAGCCCCATGCGGGACTCGATCCCGGGACTCCAGGATCATGACCTGTGCCGAAGGCAGTCGCTTAACCGACTGAGCCACCCAGGCGCCCCTGGGCATGAGTTCTTTGCTCTAGGTTTCACAAGGTTTCAATCAAGGCATCCGCCAGCCAGCATTTTCATCATGCGCCTTGACTGGGGAAAGATTCTGCTTCTGAGATCACTCAGGATATTGGCATAATTTATTTCCTTGCAGTTGTTACAGACTGAGGTCCCCATTTTCATGCTAGCTGTTGGCCAGGGACTACTCTCAGCATGTAGTTCAGGACTTCTCTATGTGGCCATCTCCATAGTTCATAAGATGGCTGTTATCTTCTTCAAGGCCATCAGAAGAGTCTCTCTCTTCAGAAAGGGCCCATTCCCCCTTTTAAAGATTTTGCTTAATGAAGTCAGGTGACCCAGGATAATCTCCCTTTTGATTAACTCAAAAAATGACCAATTTGGGACCTTAATTATATCTGTAAAGTCCTTTCACCTTTGCCATATATGATATCCTAATCATGGGAGTGACATCCCATCATATTCACAGGTCTTGTCCACACTCAAAAGGCATGTGTAGCAGAGGTGAGAAGCTTGGAGGCCATCTTAGAATTCTGCTTACCACAACTATCAACCCATGGGCTTCCTTTATATTCAGAGAACGAACCTCTCATTCCTTTGTCCAGATAGACAGGGACATCTCTATTGCTTGCAACCAAATACAATTCCTAACTGTTACAGTATCTGGAGATGTAAGGGAAAATATATAAAAGAATGAGTTAAAAAAATGTGATTTCAAAATTAATATAAAAAAACGTTAGTTAAACATGTAAGTTTCAACAAGAGTCAAAAATGAAAGCCCTCATATATATGTATAATAAAACATGTAATTATATATCTCTACACAGATACATCTATATTTATTAAAAATAGAATCACACAATATATGATATTGTCATCAAATGTTCACGCATGTTAATGCCTTCCATCCAATAGACCACTAGGAATTCACCTGTAGTCGAACAAGCTGGGTTTATTGTTCATTGCAGCAAGAGAGACTGCACACCATGGAGAACTGTAGTGTGTTAGTAAAATGGTGTTAGAAGGGATTTAGAGGATTCGTGCCTTGGTTTGGTGATTTTGGTGGGGGAGTCAAGGAAATGGAGGTTTGCTTACTCTGGATAGGGAGCTATCAAGAAGTGAGGAAAATTCCATGATTGGGTATCTTAATTATTTTTTTCTAGAAGGAGGGACAACTAGAAGGAAAATAAAGCTGTAAGGAAGCAGCAAGCACTTAAATTAGCCAGGAGATGTTTGATATTTCTGTGGTTTGTGCAGTGACCTGTGCTTAGCCAAACTTATGAAGTGGTCTTTTTCTTTACAGTGACAAAGAAACCTCGCCTCATGTTGATATTCTCTGAGATTGTTTTGGTCAGTCAAATAGGAGAAAACTGAGTCTTAGCTGGGAGGGCCAAGCCAACTCCTAACAACTAGCAATACTAAGGCCCAGCTGTAAGTGTCAGACCAAGTTTCTGGATGTCAGCAGCAGCTTTACTCTTTCTCCCAGAGAATCTCTCTAGTGAGAGAAAAAGAGACACAAATGAGGTAATATATTGCCTTTAATCAGTCCATTACACACATAATCATATATGTACGAATATAATGTAGTTAATAATTCTAGACTTTATTTCAAGACATTTCCATGTTGTTTGAAATGTCCAGTGTTGGTGGGTTGCACACACATATCACACATATGTACATATATGAAATATATGCTTTATATATGTATCATGTATATATACTTATAGATATATACTTTTTAAGAGAAAGCATTACTTTAAAGTTATCTATAGACACATTTATAATACATAATATATAACATCTACTATATCTACTTTGTTGAGAGAAAACATTATTAACTCTCACATCCAGAATCAGTATATTAGTGAGAACTTGTAGGGTTTATCTTGATTGGTCTTTGTTTCAAAATTGTATGAAATAAACAACTAGCTGCTGCTGCTAATATCAACAACGTTTTCTAAAAATATGTTGAGTATGTTGTGTCCTTCTAAATATTTATCTTTTTTAATAATCTCAATAAGCTATATTTTGGGAAGCTTTTTGGGTGGGCAAATAAATACTTCCAACTGAGACAAAATGAAGAACAGTTCAACTCTCCTCCAGCATTTACAGAGATTCCCTTCTTATCTACTCATCAAAATGTCCTTGGCCCAAAATAGGCCTAGTCTATAATGATTTTTCTCCCCAACTTTGGAGGAAGAGAGATTTGACCCACTGGTCGAACAACCACTCTGGCCTCTCATCTTTCTATTAGAGGAAGTGGCCCTTTCCAAATTCATTCTGAAGTTCCAGCTGGAATATTGTGCATTTCACACAATTCTAGTCTTTCAAGGGTTATAAACCTTCTCTACAAAGTAATTGCACAGTTATCTGAAAGGAAATGTGGATTGCTTGTCTACATTAGTAAGGATAATTTGTAATTTCTTGGGGAAAAAGTCAGAAAATGAAAGTTATCTTTGAGTGTATGAATTGGATTTCAATATTCAAAGGATGAAATCTTCCACAAATCTTTCCATTAAATGTTTTTGAAAAAGGTGTAATGTATTCAATACTGAATCTTCTTTCTGTAACTCCTGGAAAGGTTCCATAGAATATGCATTTACATCAAGTCTTTGCTTGAGGTGAGTAAGCAATTACCATCGATCAGCTTAGCAGCCAAAAAGGCACCAAATTCATTATTCAGTTTCTTGATCCTTGATCTTGCCAGGTATTCTATACACGTGCCTCCTGCAATCTGTAAACTGAACTGTTGCTTCATATCCAGGTCACCTGGTGAATCAAAGGGAAAGTGAAATAGCATTGCTGCCTCTTGAGAAGGCACCATGATGAAGCACCATGATCTTTAGCACCTTCCACATCTTATGGTACTGTTGCCAGGATGCTTGAGGAGATATCCTGCCAAACCTTGAACTCTACGAGAGTCATTCGGATGTCCATGCTGGTTCCGATTGAGCTCAAGTGACCAACAAGGTGATCTGGATTGGGCCATTCTCCCAGCTTTGGTTTGTCCATTCTAGATTTGTTCCCTATTCCTATTTGGCCACTGAAGTACCCTCATTGCTCTCAGTTGATGCCTCTGGTGGGTTGAGGCAGCCCCACATCAGCTGAGGTTTGGTTGGTTTTTAAGCACCAATCCAGAAAGTGCATTTTGAATATATCTGCTTCAGATTTCCTGAAGTCATGCATGGAAAGTCTTACTCACAGAGAAGGTAAAGTGCAAGTCTTAGCTGCAAGAGATATATGAGAGAAATAAGTCTAATCTTCCTCTTCTACCACCTGTAATGCATACCTCTATACCTCTAATATTAAAGAGTATATTTTAACATCACAAAGCTGATGTGAAAAAAACTAAGATAATTGATGGGAAAATAATTTGTAAATACCAAGCAGATTGATTCTATAGGCATGTAGTGATAGCAGTAATGATAGCATTATTATTATTATCATCATTACTATTATTACTACGGTTATTATCATTGGTGGTAGTGATGGTAGTAGCACTAGGAAGGATATAGTAGATCTGTTTCTGTTCAAATGGCAAAAGACTTAAGAATCAGAAGTACACTAAGGATTGAATTGCTAGTTAATAATTTGCTGATGATTATTATATTTTTCTAGCCATGTAGAAATATATAGCTTTATTTTTTTCTTAGAGATGCCAGGCAATTTATATATAGACATGTACATTATATATATATGTATGTACATTATGTATATATGTATGTGTACATGTACATCATGTATATATACATGTATACATATATATTAAGTATATATATGTAATATGCCAATAAACACTAATATGAGCACATATTCATTAATGTTGTATAAAGATTTTATAAGTACTATCCATGATGTAATGTGTGATATAATATCACATTATAGCTTAAATCTGACACATATAATACAGTATACATCAAGTTAAACAGAAGCTAATACCTCATAACAAAGACAGACTAATTATCATATACATTAGAGTTTCATCTTACTTCTTTTACAAAGTATAAATTATTTATTACAATATTGTGTAAAAATGTTAAATGACCTTGGAAATACAGGTATTTACACATATGTGTATATTTCGAGCATATTATGTTTTACTAACAAATACCAGTAAGTCTAATGAAGGCAGCTTAGTGTAGTTCAAACAAGTATTTAACACAGACAACATGAGCATAAATCTTGTCTGTTCTTAATATGCCTTAGAGATAGGAACCTATTTTATAGCTAAAAGCAAGTGCTAAAATTATAATCTTAATGTGGATATTTAACTAGATTTATATTTTTACAAGCCTTTGATTTGAGGCACTTTTAAAATATGCATTATCTAGAGAGTGAAACCTGTTCTTCTGTCTTTGTTTCAGTGAGAATATAGAACAGATACTATCATGTCTGTATATGTAAGACTCTTTGTGGCATGTCCAGGAGCAGTAATACGCATTGAACCATCCCCAGTCCTCTGTCCTTTGTGACATTCATCCATGAATACAGTGAGCAGAGGTAGAATCTATAGCAAAATGGGAACCAATACCAATTTTAATTGTTGTGACAAATCTCAAGCCCACTTGGTGGGGAACTTTAGCTTTATTTCCCAGAATCTTTCATCATCTGCCTGTAGCAAAAATTAATCTGTAGGGTTTGATTATTTATAAGATGGAAAAATAACTGAAGTACAGTTATTTAATTAGTTTAGGAGGACTGGTAGAGGGTTGTAAAAATTATGCCATTTTATTACTTTACGTAATTTATCAAATTCAATGAAGTGTGAATGTTTGTGATTTAAGTACATACAGAAGAAAGTTCCTTCTATTGGCAACTTTGACCCAGCTCTTACTTGGGCATAATTAAGTTGATGTATCTATACACACAGTATAAAAGAGCCAGATGTAAAGTGATAAATGTATTTTGGATATCAGTCATTTGGATATTTATTTTCCATATTATAGCAGATCTCCAAAAGATTGACTAAATATTTTTGATCAGTCCAGATATTTGGCATCGCATTGATATGTTTTCTAAAAACAGCCATGGTAATAGATTTAATAGACTGTAAATAAAACAAATGTGCTCCTGATGGGCACACACATTTTTTAAATTAAACTCTATTTACTATTTATTTATTCCTGTAATGATCTGTTATATCTAACTGACCTTCAGTATTGCAGTGAATTGTATTACCTCATGAAAAATGTCTCTATTCTTCTTTCTGCCTTTGCTAATTAGTTTTAAAAGTGCCTAAAACCCATTTTTTTCTCTTTGAAAAATGTCTTTTTGTGACATTTTTTGTAAATGTTATTTCTTATATGTAAATATGAATAACCACTATAAGTGTGTGTGTGTGTGTGTGTATGTGTGTGTTAATAGGTGAGGATTCGGTTTCTCTATAGTGGGGACAGATGTTATAATTCAATTTGGAAGATGAACAAATTCAACTTTTAATTACTGATAGACTGTTGTACTGTCAAACTTTCTTATGCTTGGAATTCCTTCAGAGCACCTCAAGGACAATTTAAAGACTCAATTAATTGAATCCTTTTTTTAAAAAAAAAATCTTATTTATTTGAGAGAGAGATAGCATGCATGCAAGCAGGGGGAGGGGCAGGGGAAGAGGGAGAGAATCCTCAAGCAGACTCCCCGCTGAGCATGGAGCCCCATGTGGAGCTGGACCCTACGACTCAGAGATCATGATCTGAGCTGAAATCAAGAATCAGATGCTCAACCGACTGAGCCACACAGGGGTCCCACAGTTAATTGTATCTTAAATGAATAGTTATGAAAAAGATATTCTGTGTTGAATTGGAGAGTGTACTGGCAGCAAAGAGATGGCACACTCAAAAGGCTTAACAAGAGTTATTAATGAAGGGACTATTTAGGGAAATATGGGTAGGGGTACGGTTAAGGGAACCAACAGGGCAGTAAAGCATTTGGGGCTAGCAACAGTGGGAAGCTGTAATCATTTCTATGCCTTGGATCCTGGAAGCTGGGGAAGGGAGGACGCCTATGGCCAAAAGGGCTGTCATGGTGGGTCACATAGGGATAAATACTCTAGCCTCTCTCTTCCAGGCTTCCCATTGCCTACCAGGACCTCCCATTCATTGATCTCAGCTAGAAGCCAAAGGTTAGCCTTCTGTGGCACAGATCAAAATGGAGAACAGAAAATGGATCTGGGGAGCCAGAGAAAAACAATTAGCCCAGACCCTGTATTCGATTTTTATTTCTGCTGTAACAAATGATCACAAATTTAGTGGCTTAAAATAACACAAATTTATTCTCTTATGGTTCTGGAGGTCAAAAGTCCTAAATTTAAGGTGTCTGCAGGGCTGTGTTCCTTCTGGAGGCTCTAGGGGAAAGTTAGTTTCCTTGCCTTTTCCAGTTTCTGAGTCTACATGCATTTCTAGACTCCCAGGCCCTTACTCCAATCGCTCCGCTCTCTACTCTGTCATCTCAGCTCCTTCTCTCTCTCACCCTCTTGCCTTCCTCTTCTAAGAACGCTTGTGGTTACACTGAGCCCAGCCGTGTAATCCAGGATAATCTCTTCATTTCAAAATCCTTAACTTAATCCTATCAGCAAAATCCCTTTTGCCTCATAAGGTAAAGTAGTCACAGATTCTGAGGATTAGGAGATGGACATCTTTGGGGAGCCCTTTTTCTGTGTGCAGATCACACACCCCAACTAGCCTATTAATGTGAAAGAAATTGATGTCTCTGCTATAGGGAGATTAAAACTAGAGACTGTGTTTACACATTCACAACTAATAATGAATTACTTTTATAATTTGAAAAGTATTTTCTTTTTTGAAGAATGCAAAAAAAGTCAAACTAATATTCTGTTTAATGTTAACATGGTTGTGTATATTTAGGGCTTTATGTTTTGAATATCTTCTAAATGTTCAACTTCTTGTGTTACCATCTCCACACTTCATGGCATGAGCATTTTGATATTTTTCATTAAAAAAAAAATGACTTGGAGAAACGATAATCAGTAAGGTTTATTGAATTGTTATGGTTTTGTTTTGTTTTTTTTTTTTGCCATTTTCATATACTACTTCCACAATGTCCCTGTAAGAAAGGTACTATTATTAACTGTATTTTAGGGATGATGAAACAGATACATAGATTAAGTAATATGTCTTGGAAAATATAACTAATAAGTGGATATGTTGGATATCATTTTCCATTTGCTTCCCTAGATCAATTTTCCACTCTGCTCTTCTCTGGGAGGCTGAACTATTCACACTGCCTCATCCAGGCTCTCTTTTTCCCTGGCCTCTGATTGGCTTCAACTAAAGGGAGAGCTCAGTAAGCTTGGCGGTGAAAAAAGAGAGAAATGGTGTTACTTTTCATTATTGTACTGTCACTCCCTCTCCCTTCCTGCCTTGTTGCATAGAGGGTCTGCTTCCCCATGCAGCTATAACTTCTATTGGGTGTTCTTTCCACTCTCACCAAATTCTGGGAATACCGTTCCTTGAGTTCTTGGGGGTAGTAATTGCTTTCATTTTTGCCGGTCCTGAGGTTCTTTGCCATCTCCTGTTGTTTCCTTCTACTTTCCCACACCTCTGTAAATAATCCCTTCATTATTTTCATTTAAAACCCTCTGAAGGTGCCATCCTTTTCTCTCCCTTTGGAAATTAGCTGCAGTTTGATTACAAGGATACTTGAATTAGAAGCTGAGTTCTTAATCATTTTAGTACATTGACTTTAACAAAACCATATCTCCCAAGCAAATGAATTTACAACTTGAAATGAATCAGTTGCATTTAGTCAACTGTTTATATACTTGTTTATAGTTGCTATTTTTTTTAAAGTGATTAATTCACTAAATTAAGCGAGTTTAATAATTTTCAGATGTGGATATGGCATACCTATGTTGGGTATAATGAGTATACTCTGTAATGGATCTATCTGTAAATATAAAGCCAATTCACCCTTGTTATTATTTTGCCATCAGTGAGCATTCTTTATAGCATCTTATCTGTCATGCTCAGATTTTATGCTTTGCAGTGAGTTTGGGTTCAATTCATTAAAATAGGAAACTCATCAAATTCTCTTTCAGAGAAAGGAACTCTTACCCTGCAATATACAATATATTTCTGTTCTTTTACGGATCTCTTTTCACTACTTCCTAAGTGATGGTGATGTTTGTTTCCTTGACAACAAGGCAGGGTGAGTGCTGCAATGATACCGAGTACATGTCAGATGTATTCATAAAGTGAGTTGTAGTTGTTCAGAGGAAATATATCAGAACAACCTTGTCTTCTTTTGTGAGCGAAGATGCTAATGAAGGAGCTTCTCACTGACAACAATTTCCATGGAGCAGAGGGGATAGGTACACGTGATACTCAACACCGACCTATCACGTTTTTGCATTTGTTTACTCGTACTGTTCACTTTTTTCCCCAGTTATTCTTAAGTCACACATACTGACCAATTAGTTTATAACTTGAAAGCTAAACAAGCACATCATCTATTTTTTTATAACTGTGGGATACAGTTAAAGGATAGCATGATGGTCTCCGGTGGTCTTTGCCCCTAGAATATGTAGTTCAAAATGGGTTGTGACAGTATAATAATCATTCTGTGGTCCAACAGTAGATGGATCAGAAGTCTTTCGTAGCAGTTGTTCCTGTGAGTCTAAATTACAATGTCTATATTGGTAAACCTGTAATGTAATAGGATCCTAAAATGACTTTGACTCATTAAAAAAGGTATTGGATTATTTTCATAGTCACCTGGATATTAAATGTGTATTGATGTGCTTGAATTATTTGAAAATTGCTCATTCAAACATAGTACATATGGAATCTCTATTAAGGGGAATATGATTAATCAACACTTTCCTCTTCCTCATCAGACAAATAACAGCAAGTTTGCGCTACTTGAATAATGAGCCTCCTGAAACTAAAGCCTGGGATATATTTATTAAAAATTAAATTATATATATGATGTAATCTTTGTCTATGATTATGGAATATAGACATTAAGGCCTTACAACATCAGTTCTCTTCAGTATCAAGTATATTTTCCCCAATAGTTAAGGATGTTTTGAAGTGCATATATCTACATTCCTATTGGGTAAAAATGAGAATCAGTCCAGAGAGCTTATACTTTTCAACTAGTTGAACACATTAATGGTATAACTAAATATTTATAATAGAATCAGAATTTCTTTTACAGGCCATGAAGGTTATCTGTTGTAGTCATTAACAGAAATGTATATCATCCATAAAAATATAGGATCCACTTACTATTAGTAGTTTTCTTCGATGGAGTGCCCTGGGAAGCAAACTTTAAAATGGAAGATTAGTATTCAGGAAGTTTGTTCTTTGAAAAGGGATGGAAGCACAGTTAGGAAGAGGCAAAAGTTGGGCAAGTTGATGCAAATGCAACAAAGACTTCAGCCAACCTTGTGAGCTGCTCTGGAGCTGGGATGGCCCTTCTAGCTTGTCCCAAGTTAAGGTGAGGAAGCCTAGCCCTTATAACTCCATATTTACTAGTCATTGGATATGGACTGCTCTGAGAGATGAAACAGGTCTCTTAAGCTGGTAGTAATTCTAAGGGGATGAGAAGAGATCTGAGAGCCTTCAATAAACTTCAAAGCAGCTGAAAAATCATTTTGTCAGTTTTGAAGATGGATTTGGGTAGGACAGCACAACATCCATGACTGTCCAACCCTTGAATTACTTGTTTCCATATGCTTTATACAAGGCTGAGAGTAACTCAGTCTGGACTCGGTTGGGACTCTTTTCCTTAGGAGAACAGAGAAAAGAAAGTTGAAAGGTTGAGCTACAGCCTCTGCTGCTGAAGTTGATCTTGAGGCTGCAACTGATACTTAGCATCTCCCTCTTCTATTATCTGTTCTGGATTTGCCTTATTCTCAGTTAGCAACTTTGCTGGTTTAGATGGCTTATCTGGTGGGATGACCAAACACTCATGCCCGAAGGGTCCAAGCTCCTGGTTACCATGCTCTTCTGAAGTTGCTGAACATATCCATGAGACATCCCAGTTAACAAGCTGAATGCCAAACACATCCATTCCCTCCTGTCCCTATTGTGTAACAGCTACACTACCTCCTCTCAGTGAGGTGAGTTAATTAGTCCTGCCTGGGTTTAATTTCTCTTCTTGCCTGCTGGTACCTTTGTGATGGTGGGGAGCCCAGAGCGTTTAGGCAACGGCTGTAGTTTAAAGTTCAATGTGACTCTTTCTGTATTCTCTGGTGACAGAGTTACAGATTTGGGAAGTATAAGTTCTCCAAGTAGGTCACTGAGAATCATGGTAAGCACTGCTACTTCTATCATTTGGCTCTCAGACCTATGTATTCTATCTCTGGCGGTTGTTGGATTCTATAATAGTCATTTGTTCACTGTGTATACACTGTCCTGGAGGATAATACCATCATCCTTGCATAGTAACATCTCCAAGCTGGCATCTTAGCTGTGCTTTGGATAGGTCATCACATGGTCTATGAGGCCATAAGCCACTGTGTGTGTAATATGTGACAGGACCAGTGGACTTCATGGTCATGTGCTCATTATCATACCTCCTATGTGGTGAAGTGGAACCATAAGTCTGATGCAAAGTTATAAGGGATGATGTGTTAGTGTATCAAATATCCTGGACGCCCTTGAGTGATGGTGCTAGTTAAATCTCTACAGACAATAAAGTCACACTCACACTTGGAATACATGTCAGTCACTGACAGCGTATATCGGTGCCCCTTACCAGGATAGAAGGGATCAAATGTAATGGACTTGCCACCAAACGATTAATTTGTTTCTTCAAGGGACAGGGCCATATTAAGTATTCAGTGTTGGTCTCTGTTACTAACAGGTTGGAATTCAGCTACAGCAGTAGCTGTATCAGCTTTGGTGAGTGAGAACCCATGGTCTTTAGCCCATGCTTAGCCACCATCTCTGCCACTATGGCTACTATATTTATGTGTCCATTGTATCAACACTGCGGTGGTTAATGATAGATTTGCACTGATGGCAACTAGCTGAATTATTCTATCTTTTCCATGGTGGATATTCTCAGAATCAACACTTGGAGAAGAGAATGAAGCAGAACTGGGCTAAATAAGACGTTGCACTGTGCTACCGTCTCAATGAGGCCTCAGCTGATACCATGAAGGGCTTGAAACTTTAATGGCTCTTCAGAGTTGCTCTGAGTTGGGAAAAGAGAGCTTGGCCTTTATAACACTGAATCAACTCGTCACTGGCTGTGGGCTGTCCTGTGTGTGTGTGTGGGGGGGTATAATTTTGGGCAAGGTGACACTTTTCAGCCCATTTCTCCTGGGTGATTACAAAATAGAGGAAAACAAACAAACAAAACCTTTGACCACAAAGAACTTGAGACTTTAGGAGAATCTTTCCACCAAAATTAATCTTCTAACCCAAGCTCCAAATCAAGCTAGGTTAGTATCCCAATAATTTTTAGGTTTATGAGAATGAAGCCTCCTCCACTGATGACTGAGATGTGACTAAACAGACTGAAGATCTATGCTATCAGATAGACTACCTTTGGGAATAAGGTCCATCTGAAAAGTTTCTAGCTGCCAGTGGTAAAAGTATACACCATCTGTCTCCTGTCAAGTGGAGACTGACATATGCAGGGAGCTCTCCCTGGTGCTGCTTAAAAATTGACCAAAGACTGCTTTCTCTGTTTAATCTTCTTTTGAATCTGATCTGTCTCTAGTATATATTCCTTGAAGGTGATCTATTTTGCCTCCTTACAATCTTGCCAAATCTTTTGGAAAACCCCTGTTGCAATTGCGATCTAATCTGATTCTAAACACGTGCCCAGCCCCAGCCATCACCCAGACCTGCCATTCTATGACAGTTCCTCTCTCATCAATTCACCCTATATTGTTTTGCCCAGTACCCAGAAATCATCTATTGAAATGCTAAAGTTATATCCATGATTCTTTTGAAAAAACATAAAATTCATTTGGTTAAAATGCAAAGTTAATAAGGAGATTTGGGATATCAAACAAAGATCAAAATGCTTGTTAAACTCTATTAGACAGTTGTTCAGTATTTTACACAAAACAAAAGCTATATAGCAAACTAAATTAATCAAAATAAGATATATGAGGAGCCACTCTCTTCTTTCATATGTCAACTTTTTAAAATGCCCTTCATTACCAATATGGATTTAGCTGTCTAGCTTGTCAAGTGAATATCCATTATCCCTCGTGTATCCCTTAAACATCCAGATTAGAATGCCTTTTTAGATTGAGAAGAACCATTTTTCTGAAAAAGATCTTCAAGTTTACTCTACTTCACTGCAGAAATGTTCAAACAAATGTTCAAACTCACAAAGATTTTGAAATCCATATATGCTGTAAGGGCATGCCAAAGAGAGTATGTATGAGCTTAGGAGCAGAGGTAAGAAGGCAATAGAGCATATTTGGGATGTAGTAAGTAGAGTATATGGCAGGAACATTGGATATTCAGCACACCAGTAGGAAAGAAGGCAAGGAACATACAGACACTGATAAGACTATTAGAGGTCATAATGCCTAAGACAGTTTAAATCAAGTAAACTGATTAACCAGGGAAGAGATGCAGTATTAGCAGTGGCAGTGGGGGAAGAAGAGACACTAGAAGCATAGATGTGGGTATAAGACTGTTAAAATGGCCTAGGTATGCAATTTTGAAGGCATAAACTAGGATTTTGTTAATAGAAATAAAAGAAGAGGATAAGTGGGAAAGACATTTAGGAATTATAACTTACAGAATTTGGTCACTAATTTTAAGTTGGAGTGGATTTTTATGGGAGATTCTTGTAATTAACTTAGCTAAAAGCTAAAATGTTTATCTTGGATGACTGAACACTATATGAGTGTCCCCTAATTTAAAAAGAACTATTATGAAGAATTTGGTCAGGAAGTTATGATATTTGAGGTGGCTGCAGAGCATCAGGTGGGCAAGTGAAGGATAGGTCTAACATTGAAGAGGGAAGCTG
This sequence comes from Callorhinus ursinus, assembly GCF_003265705.2. NCBI lineage: Eukaryota > Metazoa > Chordata > Mammalia > Carnivora > Otariidae > Callorhinus > Callorhinus ursinus. Next base: position 56,195,097 of record NW_027397065.1, read on the forward strand.
GGTTGAGAGTCTAATATTAAGTTGTGAGCTACATAGAAATAATAGTCAAATTAAGTGGAAATGAAATCTGTTGATCTATTAGTCTGTTGACTCCATCTGGATCTTGGGATCATGTGTCTGTAGTTTGAAGGAATTTCCACAAGGTGGTGATGCATTCTTACTAGGTAGCATAGACTTGAAACTTCAAAATAAATATTAACAAGAATCCAAAGACAACTATTTTTTTTTTTTTGCGCCTTCCTTGGTGGTCCTCTGAAACTATTATTCATTGTGTTATATGAAAATGTTCTTTACTAACAAAATATACTATAATTTATGTTATTATTTTCTAAGATTTATCAAAAGTATAAAGTTTACTTGGAGTAATAATTAAACAAATACTTAAGGATCACTTAAGTCTGTCTCAAGTTTCTGTGTGAAAATAAAACAATATTTTCTCAATTTCTTGGCATAGTTCATTATATAATCTCTCTTCTGTTTGCTTTCATGACAACACTCATTTAGTCATCTTATTTTCCAGATCAATCTTTGTTTTTCCCACTAATCTCATATTTTTAATTGTAAATAGTATTTTCTTTCTGGGTTTGAAAGCATTGTTCTACCGACACTCTCAAGAAATTCAGATTTGACAGCTGTATCCCACTCACACTTGCTTAGAGGTCCAAATAAAAACATGTTCTCTTCACATGTGAGTGAGTCACCAATGAATCATATAATGTTGCAAACACACATGTACCTCTCGTTATCATTTATCTCAACTCCTAACCACATACTCACTATGAATACTTGCAAAAATTTCCCCCATATTCATTATTGAAAACATAGTCTAATGTACCAGTAAAAACAATTATATTGCACTAAGAGTTTGAAAGAGAGTATGTAGATTGTTTGTCATATCTTAGGTCTTTTAATAGGATGTTTGTTTGAAAGTATTGTGCATTATCTATTGTCTTCTTTACATTATTAAGTGAAAAGATCTTTTAAGAAATTAGGCAAGCCTAAAGTCCAGGCAAGCTGTTCACTGGAAGAAAAGTTTTAAGTGCTAAATTGAATTGAGAGAGAAGAACTCATAAAAGACTTAAGCCAGGCAGTGCACTTGTCTTTGTTTACCAGACGTGCAATGATTTTTTGTATGTGAGAAAGTAAAAAAAAAAAGAGAGAGAAAAAAATATGAAAAGTGTTGTTGGTACTAAAAAACTAGAGAAATAACCATGCATTGTATATTAAAAACCTCAGTCTTTGTGGAATGCCATAGAGAACCATGTTGAAACAGCAGAAAGTATTAAACATCTTCAAAGACTTGAAAAAAGGAGAGGGAGGAGAGAGAGATTCACCAAAAGACCTTAGTTCAAGTAGGTTGAGGATGCTTCAACAGATTTTAAAACTCTGCATGACTATGTAATTTGAAGATCATGGGTGAAGCAGCTGCTGCTGATACTTCTCAATAAATTGCAGGAAACTTGATAACGTGGTTATCTGCAAAAGCACATTTTTAATATTGATGAAACTGGATATCTTTAGAGATGAATGTCATCATGTAGGTTTATTTCAAATAACTAGGAGAAGACAGTGCCACACACCTGAAGCATTCAAAGATAGGCTAGCATTGCTTCTAGGTGGAAATTATGGTATACTGTTAAGCAAAAAATTTGTTAATTTATCATTCCCCAAACTACATGGCCTCTAAGGGGTCATTGAAAAGTGCTTTGTGAAACAAGCATTTAATGATTATAGGAAGCATTATCTTTGTGCTTATTCATAATGGAATACATGAAGAAGGAAAATCTTGCAAACAAGCCTCTTTTGATAACAGATAATGTTCCCAGGCATTCCTCTATTATTATTGATTAGGAATATCCTATCTGAGTAGCCTTTTTTTTTTCTTCCCCTGTTGTGTTTTTAGTTCCTGTAGTTACTGATTGGGAAGATCCTATCTAAGTGGTCTTTTTTTGCCTCTCATATAGTATGTGTAGTGGATGGTGTGATACTACTCCATTAAAGGATTTATGGAATAGTTTTAAGATCAAGAAGGTCCTTAAAACTTACCAATCAGGTTTTGGCAAAATGCTCACAACATACAAAGAACAAATGTGAAAGACACTTTGTCTCACAATTTGTCACCCTTTTCCAAAGTTTCAGGAAATGGCTAATGCAAAGCAAAAAACCTTAGAGCCTCCAGGGCACCTGGGTGGCTCAGTTGGCTCTTGATTTCAGCTCAGGTCATGTTCTCAGGCTTGTAGAATCAAGCCCTGCATTGGGCTCCAAGTTAGGCTCTATTCTCAGCAGGGAGTCTGCTTGAGATTCTCTCTCTTCCTCTCCTTCCAACCCTCCCCCTGCTCATGCTGTCTCTCTAAAATAAGTAAATAAATCTTAAAAAAAAATCCTTAGAGTTTGCAAAAAGATTTTTGAAGTAAATAGTGAAAATGCTGAAAAGTTATTAATTTCAAATAGCAAAGAACTTTCCACCAAAGAATTAATTTAAATTGATGCTCAATATTAGACAGAAGACCCTCATATACTTGGTACCAGATTTTTTAAAATAAATTTAATATCAAGTAGAGAAAATGATTACTCTTGCAGGTGATCCTAACATGGAGCAATACATGTGGAGCCCAGGTCATCCACATTGGTACCTCAAATTATTATATTTCCCAGTTAAAACTGTGAATGGACATATACAGCAACCTTGGCCTGAGAATATGATTACCAAGAGCTCAGCCACTTCAGGAAAGAAGGTTTGAGTTGCACCACTGGATTAAGTCACTGTGATGACTTTTGTGTCAGTTTGACTAGGGCACACAGTACTCAGATAATTGATCAAACATTATTCTGGGCATGCTTGGAGGGTGTTTCTAAATGAGATTAACATGTGAATAGGTAAACTGAGTAAAGTAGATTGCTGTCCCTCATGTGGGCCGTACTCATCCAATCAGTTAAAGACCTGAATATAATAGAAGACTGACCCACCTGCAGTAGGGTACTGCTTGAACTGGGGCATTGGTCTTTTCCAGGATTTGGAGTGACACTGAAACAATGGTTCTTCTTGGGTCTTAAGCCTGGTAGCTTTTGGACTGGCACCACTAGCTCTACTGGTTCTCCTGCCTTCAGTCTCAGGCTGGAATTATACATCTACACATAGGCTTTCCTGGGTCTCCAGCTGGCTGACTGCAGCCTTCCTGAGCCTCCATAATCTCTTTCTCAGCCTCCATAATCATGAGAGACAATTCCATATAATCTCTCTCTGTTTATATATATACACGATCATCAAGAACCACAGAGGTGAGACATGAATAGATGCAGTGGGTAGTGGAGAATGGACATAACAAATACCGATTGTGATCCTGAGAGCAACTGCACTGATGAAGGCACAATAGTTCATCCCATTGATCTCCATCTTCCATGAGGAAGACCTATGGCCAATTCCTGGAGAGACCCCTTATTTAAAAGTTCATACAGAGAAAGACAAATCAGCCAAGGAGACTGGGGAAGGCCATAGAAAATCAGTGGTGTTTAGTACCATGAAAGAGAATGTTTTAAGAAGGAAGGTTCTCTCAGGAAGTGAAGTCCATGGGAAATTAGGAGGAAGATGCATGGAGAAGTGGGCCTGTGCATTGAATGGAATAGCCATGAAGAGAACCTTCAGTGTGGAACATAGCTAACTGACAGCATCCAGTTGCCATGCTATGGAATGTCCTGTGGTGTTCATGCCAATGTCATCCTCTTCCAGGGTTCTTCACAGCCAATGACCAAGCATGGCAAGGGAACTAGAACCTGGTCATTTTTGCCTGACATGGTACTCTTCTATGGGCACCTTTGCTTAGGAGATCCCCCATTGGCCTTGACAAGATTTTTTCAGAAATGCAGTGTAGTCTGAAGCTCTTCTTACCTGCACCCCCTCTCTTCTTTCTCTCATTTCGAAGAGAGGTATCATATTTGCTTCAGTCTGAAAACACTTTCCTTCTTCTGTACCCCTTCCTCCTTTAACCTTCATAGGCATTTTTCACACAAATCTCTTGCCTATCTGATCTCTCCTTGGCACTTACCTCTCAGAGCTTCCAAACTGACTGACACTCATAGATATGAAATTTAATAGGGATTATAGCACATCTATAGCACATCTCATCCAACTTGGTCCCAGCTAGTGCTACTCAAAGACCAGAAACTGGAATTATCTAAAGATGGGCTCACAGTTTTGACATTTGAAGTTGGCTCATGGCTAAGACCTTGGTTGGTGCCATTTCTTGGAACGTATATATGTGGCCTCTCTCTATGGCTGGGGTTTCCTCCCCTCATGATATCTGAGCTCTGAGTACCAAGGGAGAAAGAGTTGGGCAGAAGCCACATTACCTTTTACGACCTAGCCTCAGAATTCACACCACCTCTTATCTACTGTATCCTATTAGTCACACACAGGACCAACTCTGATTGAATATAAGAGGCAATCACACATGAACATTTACCAGGAAGTGTGAATCATTGGGGGCTCTCTTGGAAGCTGGTTTTCCTCAATCTAAATGTGACCCAGAAAAACTTCTAGATTTTGAAAATATTGTGTTAAAACAAGGTAAGAAGCAGAAGGAACTCTAGAGCAAAATATTTTTATAAATTTAGAACACACAAACACAAAACCACAATACACATCCTATAAGAATGTGTGCAAACAAAAGGTTATGCATCAGATGCATCAGACATTTTAGAATGGCTGGGTACAGGGAGGAGAAGCAGAATGAGGATGGGGAATGGTAATAAAATATTTAAAAACAAAATATATTTTGCTATTCTTAACAAATATATAATAAAAGAAGGTAGTTTCCATTTACATGTAAAAATTCTACTTCAAAACTATATCCACATGGCACTATGCTAAATACTATTAGAAAATAGAGGTAGATTACAACTTGATTACTTTCCTAGGAGCAAGAATTTTAGGCAAAACAAAATTCTCCCAGTGGAAACTTTACTTTAGTTTCTATTCAAACAGCTAATGGTGGTCTGGAACCTTTGCAAATGGACCTTGATTAAAATTTGTTATTTGTTGAAGATGGCCAATGTCTAGGCTCATAATCAACGTTAAACCCTTAGGAATGATGATTTCCTGTGTTTTGAGTTCAATTACTTGTATTAGGTACATGTAAAATTTTAAGATAATAAATATAAATGACATATTTTGCATGTGAGAATTTTCTACATTCAGCCTATAAATTCATTGAGATACCATTATTCATGGGTTATATATTTAATTTGTAGATTTGTCATTTGTTTAATTGAATAAGCAAATAGAAATTTAAGACTTTATTGGAAAAGATTTGCGGATTATAAGGACATGAAACTCTAAACTCAAATATTTTCTTGATTGAAGTTATTTCTTTTAAAGCAGAAAAAAGATAATTTATGTAAAATTATATTTTTTCATTTTTAAAGATTTAAATGAATAATTTTTTCCCATTGGCAATGTGCTTCTCTTTCATTACAAAGGTATAGTGTCACAGGGAATTATAACAATAAGTTATACTAATTATTTATACATATCTATAATATATGTATATATAATTTTAATTCCTCTACCTTTTTAAACCTCTGCATGCAGGTCCCTTTAAAAATTCCTTAGTCTGACAGTTGGCAGCTAGTCAATGCTGAACCAACTTCCTGTGAAAGGACATTATTTTGCATGTCCTTTGAGACTGGATAATTAATGTGTAACATTTTACTTAAAACTCTAATTAAGTTTAAATTAAAATTCTTTGGGGTTTTAATAGAGGAGGAAGCATTTTGGTGCCTTTTTCACTTAAGCATTATAGTTGCCAGCCTGTCTGGGTTAAAGCACCTCCATTTATATAAACTTAATATTGTTTTAACATTGGCGTTTGGTCTGGAAACTTTAAGAAAGCTTTTCTGATTTTTTCCTACCCTCTATTATACTGTAATTTGCGTTAAAGATATTATAAAACAAATAAGGCACTCATTTAATGTTTACTTCTTTCTAGAAACTAGAAAAGTACTATTTATTTACTCTTTCCTTATAACTTCACTTATAAACACTATAAATTAAGACTCATCTTCAAGAGCTTTTCTTTCTATTCTCCAAGAAGCCTAGTTAGCTACATATGTTAAATATGCATTTCTCCATCACCCTGATTTTCTCCCTTGTGTTCTCCAGGCACTGATTCCATTCTGAGGACCAGTCATATGGATATGAAAATTCATGAAAGAGCTTTATCAGCAAACATTGCCAATTGGAGAACTGCCTTGTCTCTAGCTTGAATATACACTCCAACCCCCATCTTTGAGAAGTGTCACCATATCCTAAACTTGAAGTGTTTTCAAATTAATTTTTACATTCAATAATCTGTGTTAGTTTTACCCACTCTGTACTTTCCCTCCTTCTCTACCTACAGTTCTCAGAATTAGGAAAGAGTTTTAACTTACAATTAATCACTTACTATTATTTCTACCTGAGAGTATTTTTTAAATTAAAAAAATACCTGAAGTAGTTGGTAATTTGTCCTATCTGAAGACTAGGCCAGGTTCACATAAGGCCATAGACATAAACAGTTCTTGAATATGAACTGATACATTTAATAAATCTTTAAGGTGGATGTTTGTCATGGTTATTGTGACTGAATGGTGGTCATTTCTGGAAAAAAACAGGTCAACTAGTTTATAGAAAAATCCAGTCACATTCAATTTTGGCTTTAGCATCAACACTTCAAGCAAGTGGTGGCTTACAAAAATATGTTGAATTTTACTATTTTTTATTACATTGTAGCTAAATGTTCAATAGGAAATAAATGAGAATTTATTAATTTATATTAATAAATATATTAAATAAATGAATTAAAATGTATTATTAACTTATCTAATTATTGTGGTCTCTGTCAAGATTGAATGAAGGATTTAAGAAAGTGAAATAAATGATAGAAGTGAAATAAATGATAGTATATTTAATGTATGTAGCTATTATTCTTTCTGATCTGTGTTTAAAAAAAACAATATTCCTTTTTTTAAAAAACATATGGGACTTCTTTATCCATTCATCTGTCGATGGACATCTAGGCTCTTTCCATAGTTTGGCTATTGCAGACATTGCTGCTATAAACATCAGGGAGCACATACCCCTTTGGATACCTACATTTGTATCTTTGGGGTAAATACCCAGTAGTGCAATTGCTGGGTCGTATGGTTAGCTCTATTTTCAACTTTTTGAGGAACCTCCGTACTGTTTTCCAGAGTGGTTGCACCAGCTTGCATTCCCGCCAACAGTGTAGGAGGGTTCCCCTTTCTCCACATCCCCGCCAACATCTGTTGTTTCCTGACTTGTTAATTTTAGCCATTCTGACTGGTGTGAGGTGGTATGTCATTGAGGTTTTGCTTTGGGTTTCCCTGATGCTGAGCAAATGGATAAAGAAGATGTGGTATATATATATATATATATATATATATATATATATATATATATATACACAATGGAATATTAGGCAGCTATCAAAAGGAATGAAATCTTGCCATTTGCAATGACGTGGATAGAACTGGAGGGTATTATGCTGAGCGAAATAAGTCAATCAGAGAAAGACATGTATCATATGATCTCACTGGTAGGAGGAATTCTTAATCTCAGGAAACAAACTGAGGGTTGCTGGAGTGGTGGGGGATGGGAGGGATGGGGTGGCTGGGTGATAGACATTGGGGAGGGTATGTGCTATGGTGAGCGCTGTGAATTGTGTAAGACTGCTGAGTCACAGACCTGTACCTCTGAAACAAATAATACATTATATGTTAACAAAAAAAGAAGAAGAAGAAGATAGCAGGAAGGGAAAAATGAAGGGAGGGATATCAGAGGGGGAGACGAACCATGAGAGACTGTGGACTCCGAGAAACAAACTGAGAGTTATAGAGGGGGGGGGTGGGGGATGGGTTAGCCCAATGATGGGTATTAAAGAGGGCATGTACTGAATGGAGCCCTGGGTGTTATACGCAAACAGTGAATCATGGAACACTACATCAAAAACTAATGATGTAATGTATGGTGATTAACATAACATAATAAAATTTTAAAAATGTGTTAATTGAATAGAAAAAAAAAATAAAATAAGGCTATAGCACTGAGGGACTCCACCTTGTGGTTACTCAAAGTTAGTGAGTCAAAGTGAGCAAATAGCAAAGTGGTCTTGGTATTAGAGTGTTATTATTAATATACTTTCCATTATTAAGATGTATGGAATAATCTTCTATGGCATAGGATGGAAATAGGAAAATAACGGATTTCATGGTTTTAATGCATGCCCTTAAACATGTTGCACATGTTTGTGGAAATTAGAGCAAACCGTCTTCAGGGTTGTAGATGGTTTGGAATCTATCTAATATTGTAACATAAATGACACAAATTAAATCTTTGTGAAAAGCACAAAAAAAAAATATGGGACTCATAAAATTGTTATAAAACACACATTCATTCCACCACAATAAATTAATTAATTAAAGCAGAGATAAAAAACACTATTTTTTCATGAATTTGCATGTTTACTAGGAAATTAAATTATATAATCCATAATAATAACTTGTAGCAAAGTAAATAAAGGGGAAAATCAATTTTTAATAGTAACTAGGGGCACCTGGGTAGCACAGTCGGTTGTGTCTGACTCTTGGTTTCAGCTCAGGTCATGATCTCAGGGTCATGAGATCGAGCCCTCTGTTGGGCCTGTGGAGTCTGCTTGAGATTCTTTCTCCTTCTGCCCCTCCAGCTCATGCTCTCTCCCTCTCTCTCTCTCTCTCTCTCTCTCTCTCTCCCTAAAATAAATAAATAAATCTCTAAAAAAAAAAAGAAAGACAAAGTAGCTAGTAATATAAATCATTTTGGAAAGCAACTCTTGAATTTTTTCTAAAATAAAAATAAAATTGTAATTCTTAATTTCATAAGAATTTATTTTGACCAATTGCCAAAGGATTTTTTTGGTCAATAATTTATCCAACAAATATATATCAACCAGTAAGCTAAATCAGCATGTTTTATTTAGTACTATTTATTTATCTCAAATAGTTCCTTTTACAGTATTTTAAGATACTAATGCAACATTTATGTTTTGTTTTTAAAAATGCCAAAATGCCTAAATTAACACATTTTTTAAGGTTTACAACATATATAGCACATATTATTTTAAGCCTTCTCTAACATTTCTTTCTTAAAGATTTTATCTTTAAGTAATCTCTACACCCCCAGTGTGAGACTTGAACCCACAACTCTGAGATTAAGAGTCCCATGGTCCACTGACTGAGCCAGCCAGGCACCACAAGCCTTCTCTAACTTTATAATATAAATATTTTACTAAAATTTTATAATGAATATTAATTATATAATTTATATGACACCATATATGTATTTCAAAAATATTGTCTAGCTGAGAATTTTTAGATTGAATATACATAAACAAATACATTAAAGATGCAGATTTAATTTAAAATGTTAGCAATCAGCATTTAAAAGTTTTACTCTATACTTTAAAAAATAATTGTATCGGGTGCCTGGGTGGCTCAGTTGGTTAAGCGACTGCCTTCGGCTCAGGTCATGATCCTGGGGTCCCGGGATCGAGTCCCGCATTGGGCTCCCTGCTCGACAGGGGGTCTGCTTCTCCCTCTGACCCTCTTCTCTCTCGTGCTATCTCTCATTCTCTCTCTCTCAAATAAATAAATAAAATCTTTAAAAAAAATAAAATAAAAAATAAAAAATAATTGTATCATTAAATCCATCTATATAGGAGAAAAAGAAAGGGAGGGAGGGAAATATAGAGAGAAACAGAGAGGAAAAGAGGAAGGGAAGAGCAGGGAGGGAGAGGAAAAGACAATATGAATGTATATTTGCAGGCAAAGAATTTAAGATTGTGAATAAGTTTAAAACTGTTAATTTGAGAATTTAAACCTAGTCCAAATAATTTTGAGTCTATATGATAATATTGTAATGGTTTATTGAAATAATTGAGTACTCACATTGCATGCCTATTTGATATTTTGCATGCATTGTATCTTTTGCTACATGTTCTCTTTTATTTATTTATTTTTACTTTTAATAAAATTTTATAAAGTAAAAAACAAAAATAATCCATTTGTGAAGATTCTTGCAAAATGTCTGCAACTTCAAACCGATTGCCTGGCATTCTCTTTTAATCAGTGTTCTTTAGTATTTTATTATCCTTGCAAATTTCCAAATTCTGAAGAATAAAACAAACTCACGTTCACTCAGCATGCTCTGAAAAGAAACAAAATTGACTTTTGATGTAACCATGAAACTGTGGCATTCTATAAATTGCAAATTATCAATGTCAGTTACAACACTAAATGTCCAATAATCTCTTGGCAGCTTTTTTGAACAGAAAATCTTTTTGCAAGTTAGTTATATTGAGGTCTTTGCTTTAGGGAGAGGGTGAGAAGAATTTTGAAGTCTTTTGGGATCCTAGATTTATAACCCCTGCTCTTTACCAGATTTACCATGTAATCTTTAATCTCTGGAAAACTTTGATTTAACGTGTCATCTAAAAGATATTACTTTATAATTTCAATGATGCAGCCAGAATGCCATGCATTTTGTGGTGCCTAGAAAATTACAAATATCTCTGTGTATTTAGATGAGAGCATCCTTTCATATCTGTTCTGTTTGTGTTTTTTCTTAACTCTATACATAAAAACATGAATAAATATGATAACATTTTTAGCAATTTGAAATTGTATTGAATTTTATATGAATACTAAACAGAAGAATTTCTACTTTTTGTTTTTATTAGAGGGGGAGAGAGGAGGGGCAGAGGCAGAGGGAGAGAGAGAATCTTAAGCAGGCTCCATGCCAAGCGCAGAGCCTGACACAAGCCTCAGTCTCACAAACTGTAAGGTCATGACCTAGCTGAAATCAAGAGTCTGATGCTTAACCAGTTGAGCCACCAGGCACCCCAAGATTGTCTGTTTTACTTTTTGTAATCAGATATGTCTCCTTTTAGGTTTATTTCTAACTATTAAATACATTTTTTCAAAAATAAGGATTCTTATTAAGATTCAGAGATGATCGCATTTTGGCTTTTTTCCCCATGACTTGAATTTAGTAGTCTTTGCCTAATATGATACTTAAGAGAGTTTACATGCTATTCATGTTGGCTAGTACTATAATCACTTTCACAATATTTGCTAATTTTCTTTTAAGAATTGGGCTTGAAATTCCATACTCTCAAGATGTAAAGCTGTCTGTGGTATAACATAAAATCCCCAGAGTAAAGAAATTTTAGAATGTTATAAAAATTATATTTCACTTTATAATGTCAAAGGATCCATAGAAAAAATGTTAATAATACTTAGGAAGTATGACTTTTAAATTAGTCACATGAAATTCTAAACATAAACGTTAAACTAAACTCATGACCAACATTTTCCTGCTAACAACAAATGCTAAAGTCAAATTTCAAAAGCTGTTAAATTATGAAGATGTTTAAAGAGCTGGTTATCCTTATATTTATGTGGAAAGTGATTCTAAAGAAGTGAATTGTGAAGTTTTGAATTAAAGGTTGCTAATGAAATGTTCTGACTCTTAATTCTTTTTAAAAACAGATAGAATTTCTTTTTTTAATAGGTAGATATAGATATAAATTCATACACACAGACACACACACACACACAGACACACACACATGCTGGATCAAAAAATATAGTTATATTGCATTAAAAAAATTATTTCTCCACTCCCTACCCCACCCTCTGTCTGTGGAAACTACTAATCTGTTCTGTATCTATAAGCTTTTTTCTTCATTTGTTTGTTTGTTCTGTTTTGTTTTTAGATTACATATATAAGAGAGATACTACAATATTTATCTGTCTCTGTCTAACTTAAATCACTTAGCACAATGCCCTGAGGTCCATCCATGTTGTAGTAAATAGCAAAATTTCATTCTTTTTTTTACGGCCAAATAATACTCCATTGTATATATGTACCACAATTTATCCATGCATCCATCAGTGGATACTTAGATTATTTCTGTATCTTGCTATTCTAAATTAACATGGGGGTACATATATCTTTTAAGTTGGTGCTTTCTTTCGTTCTTTCTTTCTTTCTTTTTTTTTGGATAAATATCTAGAAGTGGGATTGCTGGATCATATGGTAGTTCCATTTTTAATTTTGTGAGGAACCTCCATGATATTTTCCATAATGGCTGCACCAATTTACATTCCCAACCACATTGCACAAAGATTCCCTTCTCTCCGCATCCTCACCAATACTTGCTATCCTTTATCTTCTTAGAATAGCCATTCCTACATGTGGGAGGTGATACCTCACTGTGGTTTTGATTTGCATTTCCCTGATGGTGAGTGATGTTGAGCATCTTTTCATGTACCTGTTGGCCATCTTATGTTTTCTTTGGAAAGATGTATATTCAGATCTTCTGCCAGTTTTTAATTGAATTGTTTATTTTTTTGCTATTGAATTATATGAATTCTTTACATATTTTGGTTATTAGCCGTTTATCAGATATAGGAACTGTAAATATTTTCTCCCATTCAATATTTGCCTTTTCATTTTGTTGGTTCTATTTATTGTACAGAAGCTTTTTACTTGTATTTATTTTTTTAAAAGATTTTATTTATTTATTTGAGAGAGAGAGAGTACATGTGAGTGGGGGTGAGGGGCAGAGGGAAAGAATCACAAGCAGACTCCTCGCTGAGTGTGGAGCCTGATGCAGGGCTCGATCTCATAACCCCAAGATCATGACCTGAGCTGAAATCCAGAGTCAGATGCTTAACTGACTGAGACACTCAGGTGCCCATATGGAAGCTTTTTAGTATGATGCAGTCCCCTTATTAATTTTTGCTTTTGTTGCTTTTGCTTTTGGTGTCAGATTAAAAAGATCATCAGTAAGACCTGTGTCTAGGAGCTTACCACCTATATTTTCTTCTAGGAGTTTTATGGTTTTAAATCTAACATTCAAAACTTTAATTTTAATTTTTCTCAAACCCTTCTAAGAAATAGAAGAGGAGGGAACTCTTCTTAGGGAACTCTCATGAGGCCAGCATTACCCGGATAGCAAAACAAGTAGGATGCCACAAGAAAAGAAAATTATAGACCAATATCCCTGATGAACATAGATGCAAAAGTCCTCAACAAGATATTAGCAAACCATTTCAACCACACATTAAAAAGATCATACGTTGTGATCAAGTGGGATTTATTCTACAGATGCAAGGATCATTCAACATCTGCAAATCAGTCAGTGTGATATACCACATTAAAAAACTGAAGGATATGATCACCACAATATAGGCATAAAAAAGCATTTTACAAAATTCAGCATCCATTTATGATAAAAACTCTCAACAAAGTGGCTCTTAATTCTTGAATGTGGACACTATTATGATGTTCTTTAAGATGTTTTTCTAGTAGTGGTTGTGGCTGTGAACCACAACCTCCTATTGTCTCTTGTTTGGTTTTCCTTATTACCTAAAGGAATTCTAAAGCTGGTAGCTGAAGATTAAGAGTCTGATATCTGGCTAAAGCAATGTAGTACATATGAGAGGGTCAACATTGGCAGAAATCACAGATCTGATATTATTACTTCCTTGCTTAAAAACACTTCCAAATTTCCCTAGTGCCTACTGCCTACAATTTGAGCTTGGTAGTGTGCACAAAAGGATCTCCATGAACTTGTTTCTATCCATTGACCTGACCTAATTTCTCCAATCTCTCTCTACTCTCTACCTCACTCTTAATACTTTAGTAATGCCAAGTTTTATGTATCTCCACACACATATATTGTTTCACGCCATTCTGCTGTGCTCTTCCTCTTCTGTTTGCTTGCAGTGTCCTTTCCAAAGAATGACATCATAACATGGTGGTTAAGAGTGTGCACTGTGGAGTCAGGCATGCAGATTGATTTTAAATCTCTATTGTGGTTCTTTTGCAAGATTCCTTACCCTCTCTAAACCTCAGTTGCCTTATCTGTAAAATAAATTCAAGAGTAATTCATACCTTTGGGTGAAATGAAGATTGTGAAGGTATTAGTAAAGGTTGAGCACAGAATATGTACTCAATAAATATTAGCTTTATAACCAATTTATTAAGGAGTCATTGGGACATAATATGAGTTTCTAACAATTGACGATAAGTCTGCTCTAGTGGATGCTCCTTTTCTCAATATGTAATAGGTTCCCTTAAAGGTGCCATCTTAGTCCAATTCTATAGGTTTTTATTGACCTCTGTTTATTCAAATAGTCTCATTTACGTTCTTAAGGCTCAGTACTCTTTGCTTAAAAACTTTAATTTCATATTTGATCCAACCACCTTAGTACAGGATAATTCAAGTGAGAGGCTGAATGTAGTAGTTTGCTTGTGCTCTTTCTCTCATATTTATATGTACACACTCACCCCTCTTCCTTGAGTTCCCTCCTCTATTCTTGGCCAAAGAAGGCAAGTCTGTAGTACTGCAGTCTCCTATTTGGCTGACTATATTGCTGTTCTAGCTTGCTTTTTATGGGCTTGCTGTGGACAGATGCTGTTTCCAACAGAACTCACTGAAGACAGGTTCTTCCTAAGCAACTTCTTGACATTTTGTGGATGTCCCCTCACCCATCCAGCCAGACATTTCAGGTCATATGCCTCTGATGAATGTGCTTCTTTGCTCCATGCTGTGGTTGCCCCACTTAGACAACAGCACACAATCTCATCTAATTTCCATCTCCCCTCTCCCCATCTCTGGGCTTCCTATAACCTTCAGGATTCTGTATCCTATTTCCCAGATAACTTAAAACTCAGGAGTGAAGGAGGTGGTAGCGGACATCACTTTTAGAAAAGTCCCATTATGACATCTGTCCCAATCCTCTTTTTAGATCCAGGACATAAATTCATATACCACCAAGTGGTTACGAAGGACCCTTTTACCCTTGGCTTGGAAGGGAAAGACCCTGCTTTCTTACAGGGAGTACATAAGAGAAAACTGTCCCTCTTCATGAACACCATAATTCATCAAGAGGCAACATTTTATCCTTAAGTGGACAATGGTTGAAGTATAGATAGCATTGTGAAATAGCTCCCATCTCAGGAAGTCCTATGGAGAGGTGGCTGGTCTCAACAGTTTGTGGTTCTTTTCAATTTGTAGCTTGGGGTACTAAAAAACTGATATTCTTAACCATGATCCTTAGGGTACAGTTCCGTTCTGAGCATATAATATTATCTTCTTACACTTTTATTTTCTTCATTTGGACATAGTATTATCTCAGGAGTCTTCCCTAAATCCCGAATTTGATTAAAACATTTCCTTCTCTTTGCTTGTACATCACCCTTGATCTTAGCTCTTACGATATGTATTGGACACTTTATTCTCTCTGCTCCACCTTGTATTTCAGCTAGTATTCCAGCAGAAATGACAGAACCCAAGTAATCTTTGAATGGCTGGGTGCGAGTGTAATTTGGCTTAGTCCTGTGCTTTTTACCTATCCTTTACTGCCCTGGGCTTCTCCGATGTCTTTGCCTAGAATGGCTATGGTAACCTGCCAGCACTTATGCACATACAACCTGAATTTTCTTGTAATTAATTACAGTGGAGTCACCCTTAATCAATGTATAACTGGAGCTGATAGATAAGTGCTTCCCCCTTTTGACCATTGGAACACACACTTCTGAAATCCACTTTATAAGGCTCCTGAAATGATCCCTGCATGTTCACTTCCTTGATCCTGTACATCTGCTACCAGGAATCATATGCCCATGCAAACTACTAATACTCAAGTTTTCATCCAAGGTTATGATTTTTTGGGAGAAAACTCAGCTAAGACACGATATTATATTGAAATAGTTTAATTTTGGAATTATATTCCCACCATTACACTGTAAGGTACTTTCCTACCTTAGCACTGTACCTGCAGTCCATCAACCTTTATTGAATTAGCATCATTTACAACTTACTCTTTCCAAAAAATATTAAAGAAATATCATCTTATAATCTATCTGAAGATTCAAATGATCATGTCCATAATCATTGAAAAGCTAAATGTCAGATTTCTGCAAACATATTGAATAGAAAAGATTTCTCGAAAATGCTTGAACTTTGCATGGATTTAGAATAGCTCACAGTGTCGGAAGTCTGTCATACAGATTTACCTTAATTAAGAAGAATACGTCTCCTACTGAGTTTAGAGTATAGAATTAGATACCTTGAATTGAAGAAATGAATTCATTGGTTTGAAGGGCTTGGGGTCTATGAAAAGAGGCCAAAATGTATTCATGTTAAATTCCTGGGGACAAACACTAGTGAAACATGTCAGAATTTACAAAAAAAAAAAAAAAGTGCTATTAATCAAAAGCTCTGCATAAAGTCTTCTAAGAGGATACCAAATTGTTTTAAGTTAGTATGGGATCATCCACTTCATATTACTACTCGTAAATTGATCAATTGTTCTGTTTATCTATATCAACGCTCCTGTCAGTGTCCCTTTATAAACTGTTCAAAGCCTC
This sequence comes from Callorhinus ursinus, assembly GCF_003265705.2. NCBI lineage: Eukaryota > Metazoa > Chordata > Mammalia > Carnivora > Otariidae > Callorhinus > Callorhinus ursinus. The sequence goes on from NW_027397065.1 coordinate 56,211,571, forward strand.
TTCTGGTCAGATGTAAGCTAAAAATTCTATTTTTCTAAAATAAAAATTACTTTTCCTCCAGCATCCATTGATAGAATTTTCTGGATGGAAAATGAATAAATTAAAAACCTATCTCTGAAATCTGGCTTTTCTATATTTCTAAATAAGTTGAATACTGAACAAATTGATAAGATTTAATAATTCATCAGATTCAAATGATGAATGGCACATTTACCACATTGCTTTGCTAGCTCAATGAATGTGTTGTACTTGATGTATAAATGAAAAAATCTATTCCTAAGATAAAATATTAAGCACATGCTGAGCACTTATAAACATACCAGAAAATTATTCTAAAAGAAAATGCTCTTGAAAATATGGATTTTAACGGCAGCACATTTCATTCCCTTTATTTGTAAACTGGAAGATTTAGGTTTAGTTGAGCAACAGGGCACATGGTAGTTTTAGAGCTTGTGTTAGGTCTCAAATAAGAAATCTGAAAATGGGAAAAGTGTTCTGTATTATTACAGAGGGGGAGTGCCATTGTCATGTAAACAAAGGGAAACCTGGTAGTAATTTAAATAAGTTACATACTTGACAGCTTACTCCTTTGCCAGATTCCCTTATTCTTTCAATATTAAAATAAATAATAGATTTTGCTTACTTTGCTTTTTCAAGTACATCTATTTAATATGGTCTCATGATTACAAATCCATAGAATTTCCTACATACAAGAAATTTTAAATGTGATATTTAATAGCTAATTTAAAAGAAGTGGGTTCTAAATAAAGCAATTAAAGTATGATGATATAGCTTTATGTTACATTTTGGTTGGTGTGCAAATATGTTACCCAGCCTATATTTATGGGTTTTAAAAGTGATTCAATTGAATGATTTGTACACAGTACCATGTTTTTGTCTCAAGAAGATTCATTTCAGTTCTTTAAAGTAAGTCTTTCACATTTTCCTAATACATTAGAATTCTTTGGAAAAAAATACAGTGAAACATTTTAATAATAACCTCTGGAATTGACAAAATTCTTTTATTAGAGAGCAAAAAGAAAATTAAACTGGGAATATCATTAATGAATAATGAGTAAGGAAGAAATTATCTATTAAAAAGGTGGTGTTTGATGAAAGCATCTCTACTAAACTAGATAATTTAATGATTTTGTTTCCTCCAATTTATTTTTACTAGCTATCTAAAACTCTATTTTAGGAAAGCAAGAAAGAACAAAATTTCTTCTGGGTAGGGATCCTAATTTAGAAGAAATGCATAATTATATCTAATTCATAACTATTTCATGGACATAAACTAAATCTGTTTGAACTTCTGTATTAACTTAAAATTTATTTAGAAAAAAATTCAGTGCCAGGAATTTTAGCTATTCAAAAATGCCTATTTGTGACAAATGTAATATACTATTATGCAATGTATTTTTAAGATTTTGTTTTATTTATTTATTTAAAAGATTTTGTTTATTTATTTGACAGAGAGAGAGCACAAGCAAGGGGAGCAGCAGAGGGAGAGAGAGAAGGCTCTCCATTGTGCAGGGAGCTTGAGGACACAGGACTCAATTGCAGGACCCCAGGACCATAACTCAAGCCAAAGACAGACACTCAACTGACTAAGCCACCCAGGTGCCCCTTAAGATTTTATTTTTAAGTAATCTCTACACCCAACATGGGGCTTGAATTTACAACCCCAAGATCAAAAGTCACACCCTCTGCAGACTGAACCAACCAGTTGCCCCTATTATCATACAGTATTTTAATATGCATATAATCTTTGCTCCTTATCTTTATTAATATAGTCTAAAAACTATAATCTTTGCTCTTTATCTTTATTAATATAGTCTAAAAACTATGGTTTTAAGTCACTTTAAACCAAGTACTCTATAAAAGCACATACAGATCAACTTCCAATTGGGAGAAATCTACTTCATTGTAGGACCCACATATTCTCAATTTATTTTGGAGGTGGAGGATGCATTCAGGAAAACTGGCTCCATCCTTAATTTTTAGGCATTGCAATTCCAGTTACAGCATCATCTGCTAAAATTCTGGACCAACCACTAACTGACCACATGACCTTGGACAAGTTGCTTGGCCTTTTTGTACCTCAGTTTCCTAATCTGTAAACATAGATATGCTAAACCTTGGATGGATTAAAAACATAAATGCCTATAAAGTGCATGGTGCAGTGCTGATGCATACCAAGTACTGAATAAATGCTAACTTCATTAACATCACAGTCAGGCCAATGCCTTGTATTTCACACTCTCCTAGATTTAGAACCTACTCTCTTTCTTGTTCCCTAGATAGAAGCTAGAATCATCAATACAGGCTTAAAATTAGTAGTATTTTTTTATGCTACTCATCAAAGACTAGGATTCTGTGTTGTTTTACTTAAAAAAACAAGAGGGGTACGTGGGTGGCTCAGGCTATTAAGGGTCTGACTTTGGCTCAGGTCATGATCTCAGAGTCCTGGGATAGAGCCCCGTGTTGGGCACCCTGCTCAACAGGGAGTCTGTTGTCCCTCTCCCTCTGCCCCTTCCCCTGCTCATGCTCTCTGTCTCTGTCTCTCTTCTCTCTCAAATAAATAAAATCTTAAAATTAAATTAAAGCCTGGTGATGGGTATTAAAGAGTGTACGCACTGCATGGAGCACTGGGTGTTATGTGCAAACAATGAATCATGGAACACTACATCAAAAACTAATGATGGAATGTATGGTGATTAACATAACAATAAAAATAAAAATAAAAATAAATTAAATTAAAAAACAAGAAATATAACCAAAATGTTGATATCAAGAGACAGCCTGCATCAGCAGCAACCAATTTTTTTTGAGAGATGATATTGCCTTCTTATTTTCCTAAGGTTTTGAGATAAGTGGGAGTAGAGATGAGGACAGGTATAAAATGTGAATAATTGTAAAGTATATAGAAATATAGGAATGGGGATCCAGTGCAACTGTAAATGCTTTTCTTCCTACCAAAGAACCCCAAAACTTAGAGAATTGCATGATGTCTGTTAGCTTTGAGTAAGACCAGATGTGTCAGTCGTTTTGAGTTTCTAGTTAGGGATCCATTCCCTGGAGAATAAAAGGAGTGATTCCATGACCTCGGCAAAGGATCACATTCTGCTCCAGTTATGGGGTTGCATTTTTTACCTTCCTGGTAGAAAGATCTATCTGCCCACCATCGAGATGAATACTGATGTAAAGACAAAACCAAAAGAGGACAATATCCCTATGGTGAGAAGCTAAAAGTGTAGTTGGTAACACGTGTAGCTAGCAATCAACTAGAAACCAAATACGACTGTAGAATCATGTGATCGATTGTATGGCTATGTACCATGTGGGGATATTGGGATATAAAGAAAAGTTTTTTGAGCCTTGGGTTTCTCATCTATCAAAGGTAGATACTAATGCTCATATCACAAGGCTGTTATGAAGATTAAAGTATAAAATTATATGTTATAACAAAGAGTTGGGCACATTATAGGTCCTTAATAAATGTTAGTTGAAACATACAATCCAGCCTTGAAGTAATTTAAAAATATTTTTTCCACACAATTATATGAAGATTCAATTATGTGCCAGATATTGAGGATACAGTGGTGAAGAAAACCAAAGTTCATTCTACTTATGTAGAGTTTAAATTCCAGTTGGAAAAAAAAAGAAAACAATTACATAAATATATAAGAAAATACCAAACAATGATATGTTAGTAGACAATAAAGGAGCAAAGTAATGTCTTAGAAAAGGAGTTGTTTTAGCTTGGGGGTCAAGGAAGTCCCCACAAAGGAATGATATTATAGTTAAATGCTCAATGAGAAGAAGGAGCTAGGTACGTTCCTATCATGTGTTCCTCAAAAGACAAATGTAAAGAGTTCTGAAAGTTTCTAATGAGCATATATTAGTTAACCAAATGCTACTTCAAGATCACTAATACCGACTTCCACAAAATATATGTACATCCCATGATTTTAAGAGACCTGAACATGAGCCTAATTCTTCCTCAGGGAATTTCATTTTTCTTACGTGTGTGAGGGTGTACTGTGTGTGTTTTACACAATGCAATTATTGCTAACCTGTTTGATTTCCTACTTGAAATGATTATTTCATGCAATTGAACTGTCATCGTGATGACACTTTTCAGAATGTTAAGCTCTATTGACTAGCATGATGTCTTTATTCTCAACAATTGGTAGCACTTTATCTGAAGGTGGCCTGGCCATAATACAGGAATGAACACAGTTCCACAACTCTCTGTGGTGTCACTCTTCCCACTATTTGTGCTTTCCTGCAGCACATCAATGAATTATTTGTATGGGATGTTGCCTTGAAATAGTAGTTTTGTCTGTGGCCTTTAATTAATTTGGGGAGTTAAAGAGATTGAACAGAAGGTGAATATGCTGAGATACACATGATAACCTGAAAGCTACAGTTCATGGTAGGTGATCAAGAAGCCTTGTTATGAATCCATGGTTGACCTTATAGGACCCTCCCAGGTTTTGATAGGATCCTTTTATAAATGTGTCAGAGTTTCTAGGCTTTTCGCTAGCTTCTTCTGCAATACTGAAATATATGGAATATTTAAATACACGATTGAGTTTAAGAAATTTATGAAGAGGCTCCTCTTACAACCTTAAGTAAATGGTTAGATTATAAGACTAAAACAAATATCTAAGGGTTCCCTGAATAAGATTGTTGGAAGGCAACTGGGCAACAAGTTTGAGCAGGTTTATCATCACTCAATAAATTACTCCATTGTCTACATAGCACTGTCCTTCTGAAAGAGGTAGTATTTCAAGGTATGCCTTGGTACCTCCTTTTAGACATAATTGAGAACATATGATGCAAATAAGAATGTAACATGAATACTGCTCTGTATGTTCCTTTTGGTAAATCTTTATTACAAATGTTATGCAACTCTGTTACTGGCCCAAAGTCAGTTCCTGTTTCCAGAATGCATATGTTTTGTCTCTTTTCAACACTGGCATGCTGTGAAGTTGCTTTCCCACTGAGAACTGAATACCAGAGAAAATAATACAAAGCATTCTGGGAACGGGCTCTACTTTTTTTAGTGACACTAAAACTTCCAAGTGAAGAGAGCCTTGGGTCTCTGAAGAACCAAACTGCTGAACTAGAGGACAAAGAATGTCTACACCTACTAAGAAAATATAAAGATGGGATTATAAGTGAATACATCCATATGTGTTAATAGATTATGTCACCAGGAGAAGAGGGAACTTGTATTTGCCTGGAAGGTTTAGTTTTCAATCCTTTATTCCTCTTGGATTCCTGTATCTACATACATAATGGCTTAGGTTTAGACTAGTTCAAAAATATGTTGGCAGCAATAAGTGATCATGGATGGAAGATTTTGAAATGTTTGCTTCTCATTATTTAATAAAAAAGGAAACACTTTAAAAAATATTAAAACCTTCATATTTTATATATGTGGTAGTGCAATGATTAAAAGGACTGATATTAATGGAAATAGACCTATGTTAAAATTCTAGTTCTGACGTTTGTTGGCTGGGTGACAATGGACTGGTTCCCCAACCTTTTGCTTAACATATATTGCATTATTTGTTTCAGAGGTACAGATTTGTGATTCAACAGTCTTGCACAATTCACAGCGCTCACCATAGCACATACCCTCCCCAATGTCTATCACCTAGCCACCCCATCCCTCCCACCCCACCCCCACTCCAGCAACCCTCAGTTTGTTTCCTGAGATTAAGAATTCTTCATATCAGTGAGGTCATATGATACATGTCTTTCTCTGATTGACTTATTTCACTCAGCATAACACCCTCCAGTTCCATCCACGTCATTGCAAATGGCAAGATCTCATTCCTTTTGATGGCTGCATAATATTCCATTGTATATATATATATATATATATATATATATATATATATATATATACACACACATATACCACAACTTCTTTATCCATTCATCTGTCGATGGACATCTTGGCTCTTTCCACAGTTTGGCTATTGTGGACATTGCTGCTATAAACATCGGGGTGAACGTACCCTTTCGGATCCCTACATTTGTATCTTTGGGGTAAATACCCAGTAGTGCAATTGCTGGGTCATATGGTAACTCTATTTTCAACTTTGTGAGGAACCTCCATTCTGTTTTCCAGAGTGGTTGCACCAGCTTGCATTCCTGCCAACAGTGTAGGAGGGTTCCCCTTTCTCCGCATCCCCGCCAACATCTGTCGTTTCCTGACGTGTTAATTTTAGGCATTCTGACTGCTGTGAGGTGGTATGTCATTGAGGTTTTGCTTTGGATTTCCCTGATGCCAAGCGATGTTGAGCACTTTTTCATGTGCCTGTTGGCCATTTGGATGTCTTCTTTGGAAAAATGTCTGTTCATGTCTTCTGCCCATTTCTTGATTGGATTATTTGTTCTTTGGGTGTTGAGTTTGATAAGTTCTTTATAGATTTTGGATACTAGCCCTTTATCTGATAGGTCATTTGCAAATATCTTCTCCCATTCTGTCGGTTGTCTTTTGGGTTTGTGGACTGTTTCTTTGGCTGTGCAAAAGCTTTTTATCTTGATGAAATCCCAATAGTTCCTTTTTGCCCTTGCTTCCTTTGCCTTTGGCGATGTTTCTAGGAAGAAGTTGCTGCGGCTGAGGTTGAAGAGATTGCTGCCTGTGTTCTCCTTTAGGATTTTGATAGACTCCTGTCTCACATTGAGGTCTTTCAACCATTTTGAGTCTATTTTTGTGCGTGGTGTAAGGAAATGGTCCAGTTTCATTCTTCTGCATGTGGCTGTCCAGTTTTCCCAACACCATTTGTTGAAGAGACTGTCTTTTTTCCATTGGACATTCTTTCCTGCTGTGTCAAAGATGAGTTGACCATAGAATTGAGGGTCCATTTCTGGGCTCTCGATTCTGTTCCATTGATCTATGTGTCTGTTTTTGTGCCAGTACCATACTGTCTTGATGATGACAGCTTTGTAATAGAGCTGGAAGTCCGGAATTGTGATGCCGCCAGCTTTGCTTTTCTTTTTCAACATTCCTCTAGCTATCCGGCGTCTTTTCTGGTTCCATACAAATTTTAGGACTATTTGTTCCATTTCTTTGAAAAAAGTGGATGGTATTTTGATGGGGATTGCATTGAATGTGTAGATTGCTCTAGGTAGCATTGACATCTTCACAATATCTGTTCTTCCAGTCCATGAGCATGGGACGTTTTCCATTTCTTGGTGTCTTCCTCAATTTCTTTCATGAGTATCTTATAGTTTTCTGAGTACAGATCCTTTGCCTCTTTGGTTAGATTTATTCCTAGGTATCTTATGGTTTTGGGTGCAATTGTAAATGGGATCGACTCCTTAATTTCTGTCTCTCCTGTCTTGTTGTTGGTGTATAGGAATGCCACTGATTTCTGTGCATTGATTTTATATCCTGCCACTTTACTGAATTCCTGTATGAGTTCTAGCAGTTTTGGGGTGGAGTCTTTTGGGTTTTCCACGTAAATTATCATACCATCTGCAAAGAGTGAGAGGTTGACTTCTTTGCCGATGTGGATGCCTTTGATTTCTTTTTGTTGTCTGATTGCTGTGACTAGGACTTCTAATACTATGTTGAAGAGCAGTGTGATAGTGGACATTGCTGCCTCGTTCCTGACCTCAGAGAGAAAGCTCTCAATTATTCCCCATTGAGAATGATATTCACTGCAGGTTTTTCATAGATGGCTTTATGATATTGAGGTATGTACCCTCTATCCCTATACTCTGAAGAGTTTTGATCAAGAAAGAATGCTGTACATCATTAAATGCTTTTTCTGCATCTATTGAGAGGATCATATGGTTCTTGTTCTTTCTTTTGTTAATGTATTGTATCACGTTGATTGATTTGCAGATGTTGAACCAACCTTGCAGCCCAGGGATAAATTCCTCTTGGTTGTGGTGAATAATCCTTTTAATATACTGTTGGATCCTATTGGCTAGTATTTTGGGGAGAATATTTGCATCCATGTTCATCAGGGATATTGGTCTTTAATTCTCCTTTTTGATGGGGTCTTTGTCTGGTTTTGGGATCAAGGTAATGGTGGCCTCATAAAACGAGTTTGGAAGTTTTCCTTCCATTTCTATTTTTTGGAACAGTTTCAGGAGAATAGGTATTAATTCTTCTTTAAATGTTTGGTAGAATTCCCCTGGGAAGCCATCTGGCCCTGGGCTTTTGTTTCTTGGGAGATTTTTGATGACTGCTTCAATTTCCTTAGTGGTTATAGGTCTGTTCAGGTTTTCTATTTCTTCCTGGTTCAGTTTTGGTAGTTGATACATCTCTAGGAATGCATCCATTTCTTCCAGATTATCTAATTTGCTGGCATAGAGTTGCTCATAATATGTTCTTATAATTGTTTGTATTTCCTTGGTGTTGGTTGTGATCTCTCCTCTTTCATTCATGATTTTATTTATTTGGGTCATTTCTCTTTTCTTTTTGATATGTCTGGCCAGGGGTTTATCAATCTTGTTAATTCTTTCAAAGAACCAGCTCCTGGTTTTGTTGATCTGTTCTACTGTTCTTTTGGTTTCTATTTCATTGATTTCTGCTCTGATCTTTATTATTTCTCTTCTCCTGCTGGGTTTAGGCTTTATTTGCTGTTTTTTCTCTAGCTCCTTTAGGTGTAGGGTTAGGTTGTGTATTTGAGACCTTTCTTATTTTTTGAGAAAGGCTTGTATTGCTATATACTTTCCTTTTAGGACTGCCTTTGCTGCATCCCAAAGATTTTGAACAGTTGTGTTTTCATTTTCATTGGTTTCCATGAATTTTTTTAATTCTTCTCTAATTTCCTGGTTGACCCATTCATTCTTTAGTAGGATGCTCTTTAGCCTGCATGTATTTGAGTTCTTTCCAACTTTCTGCTTGTGATTGAGTTCTACTTTCAAAGCATTGTGGTCTGAAAATATGCAGGGAATAATCCCAATCTTTTGGTACCGGTTGAGACCTGATTTGTGACCTAGGATGTGATCTATTCTGGAGAATGTTCCATGGGCACTAGAGAAGAATGTGTATTCCGTTGCTTTGGGATGGAATGTTCCCGAATATGTCTGTGAAGTCCATTTGGTCCAATGTGTCATTTAAAGTCTTTATTTCCTTGTTGATCTTTTGCTTAGATGATCTGTCCATTTCAGTCAGGGGCTGTTAAAGTCCCCCACTATTATTGTATTGTTGTCAATGTGTTTCTTTGCTTTTATTACTAATTGCCTTATATAATTGGCTGTTCCCATGTTAGGGGCATAAATATTTACAATTGTTAGATCTTCTTGTTGGATAGACCCTTTAAGTATGATCTAGTGTCCTTCCTCATCTCTTATTACAGTCTTTCGTTTAAAATCTAATTTGTCTGATATAAGGATTGCCACCCCAGCTTTCTTTTGATATCCATTATCATGGTAAATGGTTTTCCACCCCCTCACTTTCAATCTGGGGGTGTCTTTGGGTCTAAAATGAGTCTCTTGCAGACAGCATATGGATGGGTCTTGTTTTTTAATCCAATCTGATAGCCTGTGTCTTTTGATTGGGGCATTGAGCCCATTTACATTCAGGTTAACTATTGAAAGATATGAGTTTAGTGCCATTGTATTGCCTGTAAGGTGACTGTTACTGTGTATTGTCTGTGTTCCTTTCTGGTCTATGCTGCCTTTAGGCTCCCTCTTTGCTTAGAGGACCCCTTTCAATATTTCTTGTAGGGCTGGTTTCATGTTTGCAAACTCCTTTAGTTTTTGTTTGTCCTGGAAGCTTTTTATCTCTCCTTCTATTTTCAATGACAGCCTAGCTGGATATAATATTCCTGGCTGCATATTTTTCTCATTTAGTGCTCTGAATATATCATGCCAGTCCTTTCTGGCCTGCCAGGTCTCTGTGGATAGGTCTGTTGCCAATCTAATGTTTCTACCATTGTAGGTTACATATCTCTTCTCCTGAGCTGCTTTCAGGATTTTCTCTTTGTCTCTAAGACTTGTAAGTTTTCCTATTAGATATCGGGGTGTTGACCTATTTTTATTGATTTTTGAGGAGTTCTCTGTGCCTCCTGGATTTTGATGCCTGTTTCCTTCCCCACATTAGGGAAGTTCTCGGCTATAATTTGCTCCAATATACCTTCTGTGCCTCTCTCTCTTTCTTCTTCTTCTGGGATCCCAATTATTCTAATGTTGTTTTGTCTTATGGTATCACTTATCTCTTGAATTCTGCCCTCATGATCCAGTAGTTGTTAATCTCTCTTTTTCTCAGCCTCTTTATTTTCCATCGTTTGGTCTTCTGTATCGCTGATTCTCTCTTCTGCCTCATTTATCCTACCAGTTAGGGCCCCCATTTTTGATTGCACCTTATTAATAGCCCTTTTGATTTCAACTTGGTTAGATTTTAGTTCTTTTATTTCTCCAGAAAGGGTTTCTCTAATAACTTCCACGTTTTTTTCAAGCCCAGCTAGTATCTTTAAAATCATGATTCTGAACTCTAGGTCTGACATCCTACTAATGTCTGTATTGAGTAGGTCCCTGGCAGACAGTACTACCTCTTGTTCTTTTTGTTGAGGTGATTTTTTCCATATTGTCATTTTGTCCAGAGAATAGATGAATGAGAGAACAAAATGCTAACAGGGTAACAATGTCCCCAGAAAATATACTCTAAACAAATCAGAAAAGACCTGAAACCAGAGGAAAAGAAAGGGAAAGAAAGAAAAAAGAGGGAAAAAAAAGAAAAAGAAAAAGATAAAAACAAACAAAAACAGAACAAAACTAAACAAAAAAACAGAATATGATCAAATATGATCAGGCTGGTGCATGGATCAGTGCCACACACTAGATTTTGGGCTATTTTGGTCTGTTAGAAGAAAACGCCTCCCAAAGTTTAAAGAAAGAAAGACTTATATATGTAAAAATAAGGGTTGATACAATATGACTGTAAAGATGAAAATTATAAAAAATTTTATAAAAGGAATGGATAAGGTAAACAGTTGTTTGAAAAAAGAAAGAAGAGGATTTAAAAAAAAGAAAGGAAGGAAGAAAGAATGAAGAAAGAATGAAGAAAGAAAGAAAGAAAGAAAGAAAGAAAGAAGAGAGAAAGAAAGA
>NW_027397065.1:56222758-56268846 GCF_003265705.2 Callorhinus ursinus
AAAGAAAGAAAGAAAGAAAGAAAGAAAGAAAGAAAGAAAGAAAGAGAAAGAAAGAAAGAAAGAAAAAAGGGGGTGGGAGAGAATGTGATCAGGCACGAGACTAGAACAAAGCCATACACTAGAGATTTAGGGTACATTTTGATCTGTTAGAAGAAACTGTATCTCAAAATTTTAAAGAGAGGACAACATATATATATGCCAAATATAAGGGTAACTACTTTGAAGGGATAGAATATGCCTCTAAAAATGAAAAATAAAAATGTTTTTTTTAAAAAAGGGACTGATAAGATGTTGATTGAAAAAGGGAAAAAGAAAAATTCAAAAAAAAATTTAAAAAGTTAACTTTGAAAGACTAAAGAATCATGGTAAATAAGCCATGAGTTCTATGTGTAGTATTCCCCTAGCGCTGGAGTTCTGCCGTTCTCATTGATGGGTAAACTTGGTCTTGGCTGGCTGTTCGTGCTGATCTTCTGGGGGAGGGACCTGTTGCCGTGGTTCCCAAATGTCTTTGCTGGAGGCAGAATTGCCCCGCCCTTGATGGTCTGGGCTAAGTAATCTGCTCAGGTTTGCTCTTGGGAGCTTTTGTTCCCTGCAAGCTTTCCGTACAGCTTTGGAGGACGAGAGTGAAAATGGCGGCCTTCCAGTCTCTGCCCCGGAGGAGCAGAGAAGTCGGGGCCCCACTCCTCAGTGCACCCCCAGAGAAAAGCAGTCACTCCCGTCTTCCTGGTCTCCGGCCGCACTCCGTGCTCACCCGGCCTGTGACCGAGCATTTCTATCTCTGGCTCTGACTTGGTTGTGGGGTCTCCAAACCCAGCAGATCCCTGCGGTGTGCTCCCGCGCCGCTCCTCCCAGGGGAGGAAGGGGAGTCTCCCCAGATCTGCCGCTTGTTGGGTCCCTGCTGGAGGAGCAGTGGCCCGACTCTGTTGCCGATCACAGTTCATGGCAACCCCGAGCTGAAAGCCCGCGCCTCGGCTCTGTCTCTCCAGCCGGCTTCCCTGCTCTAATAACCTGGGAGCTCTGTGGCACTCAGGCACCCCTGGTCTTTCTGTGACCCCGAGGATTCCACCCCCCGCTTAGCCACTGGAGCGACGTCCCTCAGCGGAGCCGACTTCTAGAAGTTCCGATTTTGTGCTCCGCGGCTCTATCACTTGCCAGAAGTGGCCGACGAAGGCCCCCTCCCCTGCCGTCTATCCTCCCGATTATCGCCTCGGATTCACTTCTCCGCATGTCCTACCTTCCAGAAAGTGGTCGCTTCTCTGTTCGGAGAGTAGTTGCTACTCTCTTCTTCGATCTCCTGTTGAGTTCGTAGGTGTTCAGAATGGTTTGATCCCTATTCAGCTGAATTCCTGAGACCAGACGAAATCTAGGTCTCCTACTCCTCCGGCATCTTGCTCCGCCTCCTCCTCCCCAACCTTTTTAAGTTCAGTTTCTTTATTTACAAGCCAGAACGAGATATATCTATCTCACAGGAATATGATAATCAATATAATGTAATATATCTAAAAGAACTTGGTACAGTTCTAGGTATATTTGGATGTTCTTGTTTCCTATTTTAAAAAGTCACTAACTTCTCATTGATTACCACATGGAACCCATCTTTCTCTTGTTATTTTTCAACTTTCTCAATGATACTATCATACCCTCCAACTGCCAGTGGTCAGCTACAGTCAGCTGTGGTCTTTGCAAATTTAGTCCCCTGCTTCTCCATTTTCTGGCCCTCTTTCACAAAGCTTGCTCTTCTTAGCTTCACTCATACCATGCTCTGTCTTACTGAGGACATTCTTATAAATTATTCATACTGCATAGAATTCTGTCTAGCATTCTATGATTATTTCTTCTGAATCCTTGTTTATGTTGTTAATTAAGAAAAGTCAACTTCTAAGTTTGTCTGTTCCACCCTATTGCAGGTTGGGTTCTCCAAAGCTAACTTTAACTTTGTTAAGGTTAATGTGCAGGATGTGTATTAAGTGGTGCCCTTGGAATCCACACCTGTAGAATGGAGGCAAAAGAAGCAGGATTGGGGCGCCTCAGTGGCTCTGTCAGTTAGATGTCTGATTCTTAGTTTTGGCTTGGGTCATGAGATCAAGCCGCTCATCAGGCTCTAGACATGGAGCCTGCTTAAGGTTTCCTCTCCCTCTGCCCCTCCCCCCACTTGCTTACATACTCTCTCCCTCTAAAAAAAAGGAAAAAAGAAGAAGAAGCAAGACTGGGTTAAGGGAGAAACTGAGGTGCAGTGCAGGCCAAACAACAACTTCAGCTGACCCCAGTGGGAGCTCTGGGGCTGAAATTACGTCTCACAGTTGTCCTAAGGTGGGCTGGAATGGTCTGGCCTTTATAATCTAGCTTTGATCTATCAGTTAATATGGCCCCCTCTCTGAAGGTTGTGAACTTGGTCAAGGGTGGTTTTCTGCTGCTAAGACAATGCCTGAAGGGGCAGACACGAGAATGCTGTTTGCTGACGATACCGTCAGTAGCTGGCACAACAAATTATTTGTTGAAGAAAGCAGTGTGTCTCCTTATATATCACATACCCATAAAAACAAAGCTAGCTAATTGAGTTAAACAACATGACCTTAGTGTTTTGTGTCTTCTACTGACCAGAATCACTTTACAGTGTCAAAAACAGGGGGTCTGTGTCCTATGCTAGAGAACAGAGAGCCCCAGTTGTCGGCAATCTGTGTGATGAATCACGAGCAGAAGAGTAAGTTTTATTCTGGAAAATGACCCTCTTTATATCTTGTGGACTGGTAGAAGAAGTAGCAAGGTTATCACTAAATAACAAAGACCTATTCACAGTCATGTATTTTAATACTTATTTAAATGCCAAAACAAAATCCACAAAGTTTAGGGACATAAATCAGAAGTGCATTTTTCTTACGAACTCTGCCTTTGCCCTAACAGACCCCAGATAAAACAATTTATCACCTCAAAACATCACACAATCACATTTCTCTCTCCAGAATAACATTGCTAACAAGGATATCAAATAGCTTTTTTGAGAGCCTTAACCTTTTCGAGGATACTCATCACACTGATTTCTCAATAGTTTGAATCTCTGTATTCTCTCTGAGTTCAAACATCTTATGGTGACGCTTTCTGTCAGACAAGTGTATTTATCTGAAGCTGAATTCATGCATACAGAACATCAGTCCTCTACTCAAAAACTCTACTGGATGTTCACTCATCTTAAAAAACCACACACCTATGTTAGGTTTCTAATTCTATAATCAAATAATACCAGATGGTTGTAGTTGGTGCCAATGATTTGTCATATTTTGTCATTATTACCTTCTCAATTCAACAGATTCAATAAATATTTATTACAGGGCACTGTGCTAGGGACACAGGGCATACAAATATAAACATAATACAGACACTGGACATTTATTGAATTGAATCTGTGAAAGCAATTTTAAGTTTGTAAGAGAAATAATATATATATCAAATAGCTATCAGTCAAATGAGAATGCTGTTACTGTTGATCAAGGGATTGATAAAGGCTTCATGAAGGAGATAGCATTAATATTTGGCCTAAAGGTTAGATGGTGATTTATTTATTTATTCATCCATATATTCATTTATTTGAATTTCACAGGTCAATAATGTTCATTATAACAAAATTAGGAAATACAAAGAAGCTAAAATAATAATGTAAAAATTATACACAACCTCACTATTCATGCTTTGTTAATCTTTTACTTGATTTATGCTTGTCTGACAAAACTATGTCAAATGTTTACTCAAATCAGATGACCTTCATCAACTTTACTGATGATTTGGTACTAAACCAGAATTCAGAGTTACAGCCAGTTTCACTTTTCCTTATTATGATCATAGCTGGTCCCACATGTGTTTGGATTCTAAACACAAGGTTATATTTTCAATTCTAGATGTAAGTCTCAAGCCAGGAGTGACTGTGTACTAAGTTTATTCATCTTTCAGCCAAAGAGCTCAGGTATATTACTTTCTATGACCCTGAACTCAACTCTGGCAAATAGTTGTCTCACCCCAAAGTACTGTAAGATTCACCAGAAAACAAAACAAAACAAAATAAAAGTGAGGCAATAATAACATGGATTTTTCATATTGTATTCTGGGTTGAAAGTTCACACACAGAAAGAACATAAATAGCTAATTTCCCAAAATGCAAACTTAGAATGAGAAAGCCGGTGAATAACCATTAATCCATAATGACTCTCTTTTGTCACCTTTCTCAATTAATGGATTTTATTTTTTAAAACATCTAATTTGGACTATTAATAGTATCTGACATATACTCAGTGTCTTACAATGTTAGAGTGATTCTGCATGCAGTATCTCGTTAGCCTCAAAATGACTAAGTAAAAAGATGGTATTCTCTTAATTCTACATATGAGAAAATGGGGATGATGTAAGGTCATGTGAAAATTCATTGTCAAGTAGCAAGTTATGTGTGAAACTTGGACTAGGAATCAGGTCTCTAGCTTCATTTTCAATGTACTCCAGTAGTCTTTGAATGCAAAACCAACCAATTTTCTTCTCACTTTTGAATAATAATATCCGGTGAATCATCTCAGAAGAGGAGCATTTTCATAACTCACCTGAATGAACTATTGTTTAAATGCTATTAGTTTTTGGCAATAAGCCTGAACTGAAGTGCTGACATATGGGAATAGAAAACCTTTTTGCTCCTTGCAGAAAACATTTATTTTTCCTGACAGTATATCTTCAAGGTAGCCGCTGGATGGTGTTAATAAGCTCAGGAGGAAGGATCTAGAAGAGTGGCAAATATAGGTGTGAAATTCAGCTGCTCCTGATGTAAAATAAGACCCATAGGTAGCAAAGAGCCCTGAACCAAGAAAGAGCACTGTGACTCACAGGGTTTAATAAAACACAAATTGAAATGTTACCTTGGGGGGTTAGGTGAAATATGCCAGTTTAACTTCGATAGTTTTCAGTATGACTTTTTCTCATTTTAAAGTAAAAAAGGAAAAAAACCATCAAGTTCACAGATGAATTTTTGACGAGAGTTTTTATAATTTCTCATGAAAAAACTAAATTCAAAACCTAATGTTATTATAAAATAATCAATGTCTCCATGAGAGCTATGTACATAGAGGATATATGTTACAAAGGAAAGAACAAGAGCTTAGGAAAAAATGATACTGCATATTAAAACTTTTGGGGGTTCCAAGGTAAACCAAAATATATTCCTGAAAGTGTAAATTGCAAGTTCAAGTTTAGGTTACAGAGGGTGATAACAAAGGTGATTGAAGAGCTAGAAAATAGGATTTATATGGAAGAATATTTGAATAATTTAATTGGAGAAAGACATGGCTGAGGGTGATAACTTTCTAGTAGGTTGAATATTTTCAGATGACAGTAATAATTTATTTCTCAGTTTTTCTGAATAAATTATATAATTTTAAACAACAGTGTAAGAATTTCAGTGGGATGGAAGAAAGAACATTTCTTTATTTAGCTAGCATATTTTGGGTGCCCAGAATTTTATGGATCCTCTGATGGATAATTGGGTGTAAATATGAGTGCAATGTGTCTATAATAATTCCATGCTCTCCTCAAACTCCTCCATCTGCAAAACCTTATCTTTCCTTTAGACTCATCTCAATGCTACTTTCTCTGTGAGGTCTTTTTGAATCCCAAATAATAAAGACTGCTTTATTAAAATAGTATGTGTCTTTTTGAATTGTAAGGAAGCATTTTCATGTATATTCCTTAAATACCTCTTGTGAGCCATACCAATTGTCTAGAACAATGTTTGGCACAATTTGTTGAATAATGAACAAATTAATGATAAAAGGAATAGTTGAATGTGGTTCACATTCAAGAAATAGAATTCCCTCATACTCAGTATGTACTATTACCTAAAATGGATAAATTACATGCTTGAATTTTATATGATCAAATTCAATATGATAAGTGCTATAATTAATATATGTGTAAGATACCATAGGAACACAGGTATGAATAATTAATTTTGACTAGAGTAGCCAAGAGAGGGAGGCTTAAGATGTTTCTGAAATTCT
Organism: Callorhinus ursinus; assembly: GCF_003265705.2. Lineage (NCBI taxonomy): Eukaryota > Metazoa > Chordata > Mammalia > Carnivora > Otariidae > Callorhinus > Callorhinus ursinus. The sequence continues at coordinate 56,228,785 of NW_027397065.1, forward strand.
GTTCTGAGAAGTTTTAGAAGATGCTGCCCATACAACTGAAATCTATAATATAACCCCAGCATTTTCTTTCTGGGGAAATTAATATACATTTTGTTAACATTTTTACATTTCAACTGTGACTTTTGAGGTTAATAACACAGAAAAATCTGCAGCTTAAAGTATCACTTTTCTTTGCTGATATCAATTTATGCTTCCATATTTTAAAATTTTTCATTTGCATTTAAAAGATGGTGACCATCATTGCACCCTAGATGAAGAATATGCTGACTTATGGGGTAAATCATTTTTGTGCAGAACTTTACACTCATAATGAGCACTAAGCACCACAACTTTACCTGACCTAAAGAAAACTGAGACAATATTTTTATGCAACCAACTGTGGACATCAGTTTTCCAATTGTTCTTCCTAAATAATGGAGCATTTCTTTAGATTATTTATGGAAGGTGACAGTCTCTTTTTAAATAACAGTTCTGCTGGGCCAGCAATTTGAACTCAAAATTTTACTGATTTTACTTCTCATTTTAGAGAGGATACCTCGAATGCTCTAGATACTATATGCAGGTTGTAATCTTTGGAATCCTCTAAACTCTTCTGGGTTTTTGAGCTCTAGCTAACTTCCTGCTATTTGAGTCTGTTTAATGATGCCATTAACTGAAAGAGCAGTGATATTTGGCCTTCTGCTTCTAGGCTATTTTACAGTCACTATTTTCCCTGTTGCTTTCCTTAGGCTAATGTTAAAATAAATTTTAATTTGAAAAATTAGTGATTGTTGGGAGTAGATGGAGAAACAAACATTGGAATGGAAAAATAATGATCCAGATATATGAACAAGTGGCAAAGAAAAACCAGACTGAAATTAAAAAGAATATACAGAGAATTCATAAGGATAAATAAAAAATACAGAATAAGAGAAAATTTTGTCTTTGAAAGTATTTCAGCATTCCAGGAAAAATATTAATATCTTACTGTTACAGAATTTCTGAAGGGTTTGGCATGATTATCGCATTTGACATTCAGGATAATGCTGTCAGTCAGTCATTATTCTCATTTAAAAATGAAAAAAGAAAAATACAGTGAAAAAAAAAAGAGAAAGAAAAAAGAAAGAGAAGAGACACTAAATGAAATGACAAAATTCATAGGACTAAAAATGTCCTTGGATGATGACGATTCAAACTCAAGTCATTTGACTTGAAGACCATGCTTAAATCACCACAGCCCCAAGATGAAATAAGAATCATGTGATCGTATCACAATCTTAGAATTGGAATGGAGGAATGCATTCTGGCTTCCTAATAACTTGCAGTAGTACCTTAGATTTCAAAGCTGCATACTGTCTACTCCTAGATGCTACATATACAGGCCATCTAAACATTGCTAAATGATTAACATGCCTAAATCCCCATACACAGAAAAGTCCTCTATATCTAGGTTTTGAATATTCTATATTGTGCTGGCTCATATTCCAATAGCCATAATTATGTTTTAACCAAACCTTTATAGAAGGGGAAGTCATGGCAAAGGTGAAAGATTGGTGGTGGGAGTAGTTAGGTATGAGTGCTATTTATCTTATTTCTGATGAACTATTTGTCACATTTGTACAAATGCATGTATGGAGCTGAGGGCATCATGTTGTTCAAAAAACACATAATGATACTCTAGAATCTGAATTGGAAGAAATCTTAGAGGTTATGAGAGAATACAGATTAGAAACATTGCTCCCTCCAATGGTATCCATTTTTAAGTTTTATTATTGGATCTTCTTCTTCTTTTTTTTTTTTTAACATATATTGTATTATTTGTTTCAGAGGTACAGGTTTGTGATTCAAAAGTCTTACAAAATTCACAGAGCTCACCATAGCATGTACCCTCCCCAAAGATAGCAGGAAGGGAAAAATGAAGGGAGAGAAATTGGAGGGGAAGACGAACCATGAGAGACTATGGACTCTGAGAACAAACTGAAGTTTCTAGAGGGGAGGGGGGTGGGGGGATGGGTTAGCCTGGTGATGGGTATTAAAGAGAGCATGTACTGCTTGGAGCACTGGGTGTTATACACAAACAATGAATCACGGAACACTACATCAAAAACCAATGATGTAATGTATGGTGATTAACATAACATAATAAAAAAATTAAAAAGAAAAATAAATAAATAAATCCACACCACCCTATCCTGGGGAAAAAAAAAAAAAGCTTTATTATTGGAAATAACTTTCCTATACTGAGTTAGAAATCAACCTTTGTATAACCCAAATGTTCCAGTTTGGCCTGGAGGACTACACAGTCTATTGACAGGCCTTCAGATACTTGAAAATTATTATCATTCACTGTCTCTCAGAAGGCTATCTTCTTCAAGGAAAATATTCATAGTTCTTTGACTCATTCCATAGATGAAATAATTATGTATGTCTATGTGTATACACACACATACATATATGACCCATGTTAAAACCCCCTTCAAATGTGGCATTTATCTTAATGAGAACAATACAGATGTGTTCAATTTAATATAACATTCAATAGAATCATTACTTGTTTTGTTTTTTTAAATAGATTTAGCTCATGGTGCAGCTGTGTCTCCATACCAACATTTATTACATTATGGTTAAGGGAACCCTTACATCCTGAGTACGTGGACTGCTAAGTCATTCTAGTACAATTGTTTGAGCTGACAGTCACTTTTCATTTAACATTTAATAATTCCCATCGTTTTAATTCCAGCTCATTAGTTCAGTCAGCCCAGATTTTATGGAATTTAGATTTCATCATCTTTTGAACTACCTTTCCCAACTATATTTATGCCATCTTCAAAATTGATGAGAATATATTCTCTATCTTTGTTTATTGTGGTATATGAGGTAGTGTCCAAATGAAGCTTTTTTTGGCCTACCTCAAGAAATAACCTTATCAGATTACAATCGATACAGGAATCAGGAATCAAAATTCTCTGGGAAATAGTTTAACCAACATCAAATCTACCTAATGGTACTGTCTTCTGGACCAAATTTCCCATCCATTTTACAAAATAGTGTGAAATAATGTGGTAGTGCCTATATTTACCTAACACTAACCATTCTCCTTTTCCTTGATAATGTAATGGTCACATTCTTTAAAGCATGGCAGTTTTGTCTAGGAACATGTTTTCTTGTCTAGAGAGTGTATTTCCTGGCCTCCTTTGTAATTTGTGTGACCATTTGATTGTTTCAGTCAATGGAATGGGTGTAAAAACAATCTGTATCTTTCCCTTCTCTTTCTACTTACTGGGAAATGCAACAAATGGAGCAGTTGACTTGGATCTGATGGAAGACACATGTCAGTGTTTCCATATCAGCCCTGCATTATCTATCTTTATATTTTAGGTCATTTTAATACAGCTGCTTAACTAATATGTATAACGGGAAAGGAAGAAAAATTATCAAATGTCTTAAAAATGTACTCTTTCTTCATCTTCTGATCTAGTAATCTTATTAGTCACGAATAATTTATGCTAGGAGGCACTCATTTTATATGCAGATACTTCAGGAAGTTGTCTATCAGTCATTCACAACTTGATGTCTTGAATATAATCACAGATCTAAATAAATATATTTGTGACATTAACAAAGCTCAGAGAATAATAAGAATTTAGATTGCAGGTAAGTTGGATGAGCACCAGAGATTTAGTTTTGAACTGTGGAGCACTTGGTTAAGAGTGGCCTTAGGTGGCAATGGTGGATTTGGACAGCCATACATAGGCCACTTTTAGGGATCTGTGCGACTGGAAGTCAGCAAAGCAACTGCTCAGAAAAAAAGACGAATGATTAGGATCAAAAGCTAACTCTGACTCCCTTGCAATTTTGATTAGTGACCTACTTGCATGCATTGTTTTTTTAGAACACATCTCAAATGTAGGGTAATGTAGGTTTCCAGGGCCTGATGAAAGCCATCAGGAAAATCTTGCTGCCTGGAAACCTTAGCCTACCCCAGCTCTGCCTAGGCCCTTTGTCCAATAGACATATTATGCTGTCTGCTCCATACCAGCATGAAGAGTTTGAAGAGGAATGAGGAGAGAGAAAAGAAACAGCAGTAACAACAAAAACGATGACCAGAAGGAAGAGATATCCATTAGACACCTAACTACTGGATGGAAATTCATATTCTGTTACTTACCTGGCTTCTTATTTTGATTCTACTCCTCCATATCCTCGTTTCTATTTTAATAAAGATGGGCATTTTAGATTTCCCTTTTCAGGGAAATTCGTTCCACCAATTGGCTATTCACATATAAAACCTTATCCTGATGAATATTAAAGCAAAGTTATTGCCCGAGGTGGTTGAAAGTATTTCAGTGTACTTCTGACCATGTTATGGAAATAGAATTCACAATTGTGCAACTGGAATGAAACAGCAGGCATACTATTCCATCCCAGTAGTGACATGTAATGTACGAGTATGCTAAAATTCCCCAACATCAACACATCATTTTGAAAGAATGTGGGTGCATGGTTGAACTAGAAGCAAAATAAATTTTACCTAAAATATACGATGCTTTCACTCCTCCCCCACCCCAGTCCTGGCTTGCTCTCTCTTTTCTGAAAGCATCTGTTATTGAAATAGCTTGCCAAAAATGTCACTGCCAGACTTTGCTGGACATGGGCTCTGATCATTTCCAAATGACAGAAATCAGCTGTGGGATTTATGCTCTAAGTAATCATTAACCATGGGCCTTGCATTGACTGGGTGGAAAATATAATGTTCTTAATCGGCCTGATCTGCAAGGTCAAGCTGTGCCACATGCTGCCTGTTCCCAAAGATTCAATATCATCTGCAATGACTGCAACAATAAGACGGACTTGCCCTGAAAGATAACACATTCCTTTCCCGGTGGTTAGAAGTACAAACACCCATGTGGATATTCTTCATGTTAGAGAGAAGGCATCAGTAGTACTTTTTTCATATACATGAAAATCATGAGAGAAGGCTCAGGCATTAGTTTCATGAAATAAGGGAGATGAGTGTGCCAGTATTAGTCAGAACTGAAGTCACAATTTGCTTTACTTTATCTTCTAATTGAGTGTTTACTTTTAGGATATACTCATATGTTCTCAGTAGGTGAAAATATTTCCTAGGTTCCCCTCAATATATTCTCCAAATATTTACTAAATCAATGTAATTCAAAACCTGAAATTTACCTAAAATTCTTATTTTAATAGCTATTGCCAGCAAAATATCAACTGTCTCTAATTATTTTGTTGGAATTCAAATATTAACCATTAAGTGTGTAATGAATTAGGATATCCTGTTTCCCGAGCTTAGAAGTGGCCATTCCATCCTAACAACAAGCAAAAAGCTGAACAAAATGAAAAATCGAAAACTCTTTTTATAGATCCATCAGAGAAGGAGGTCACAGAGCAAACTGCTGCCTAAAAATTGGAAAAGCATTGACTGGTGAATACAGGGACTCACAAGTTACCTGAGCAAGGACCCACAAGGTAGAAACCTCCATAGGACTGGAGGTTCAGTGTGGACAAGTCTGAGAATTAAAACTCCAGTGGGACCCAGTCATAAGCACCCTTGCCTACCCCCTAAGTGAATTTAACTCCAGGATTATACCCCATCCTCACAATGAACAACAGAGAAAAATCACCTAATACTTCCAGTAGGGGGAAGAGGAAAAAAATAACTTTGAAATAAACCAGAGCATTCGGTTCTTAGCAAGGCCGGCTTTCAGGAGAAACTATTTTACTAAAGCCTAATCTGCTGGGGTTTTTATAAGAGCCTAATTTAACTGAGGGAAAGAAAATAACCAAATCCAGCCCCCTCTAGCCATATTATCCCACATAAGGGGAAGAAAAACAACAACAACAATTAATCAAAAACACCCCCCCCCCAAAAAAAAACAAAGCCAGAAGCAATGGTGAAGTTCCTAGTCCAGGGGCACAGGCTCACCAAGAGACTGAGACCTCATCATAGAACCAAAGAATGCTTCCCTTCCCTCTACATCTTACCACTTTCTTACTAAAGGCCTATCTACTACAGTTCCTTTTACCCAGTACATTATGTCCACCTTTTGACAAAAAATCGCAACTTATCATTAATGGCAAAAACTAGTTTGAAGACACTGATCCAACATCAGCATCTATGTCAGTTATAGTCTGAATGTTGGAATTATCAGACCAAGAATTTTTTAAAACTATGATTAATAGCCTAAGAGGTTTAAGAAAAAACTAGACAACATGCAAGAACAGATGGATAATTTAAGCAAAGGGATGGAAATTCTAAGAATGAAAAAGAAATCTTAAAAATTTTTAAAATGTAATAAGAAATGAAGAATACTTTTGGTAAGCTCATTAGCAGACTGGATAAGGTTGAGGAAAGATCTGAATCTCCAAGCTTGAGGATATAACAACAGAAGCTTACACATCTGATAATCAAAGAAAAAAAGAAGACTATAAGAAAGGACAGAATATTCGAGAACTATGAGACAACTACAAAAGGAAAAGGCATAACATATGTAATGAAAATACCAGGAGAAGAAAAAGAATGGAAGTAATATTTGAAGCCAGAATGCCAGAGAATTTCCCCAACTCAATTCTAGACACCAAACCACAGATCCAGGAAGCTCAGAGAATACCAAGCAGGGTAAATGTGAAAAATCAACTATACCAAGGCATATTACCTTCAAATTTCATAAAATCAAAGGTGAAAAAATCTTGAAAGAGGAAAAGGATATCTTATCTGTAGAGGCACAAAGACAAGAATTACATCCAAAGAAACAATTCAAGCAAGAAGAAAATGGAGTGAAGTGTTTGAAATGCTGGGAGAGGGGCGCCTGGGTGGCTCCGTCATTAAGCGTCTGCCTTTGGGTCTGGTCATGATCCCAGGGTCCTGGAATCGAGCCCTGCATTGGGCTCCCTGCTCCATGGGGAACCTGCTTCTCCCTCTTCCACTCCCCCTGTTTGTGTTCCCTCTCTAGCTGTATCTCTCTCTGTCAAATAAATAAATAAAACCTTTTTAAAAAAAAAAAATGACATGCTGGGAGAAAAAAACACCAACATAAAATTCTGTACCCATGAAATTATCCTTCAAAAATGAAGGAGGGGGACACCTGGGTGGCTCAGTTAGTTAAGCTCTTAATTCAGCTGAGGTCTTGATCTCAGGATCAAGGCTGTGGAGCCTACTTAAAAAAAGTGAAGGATAAATACTTTCTCAAACAATCAAAAATTGAGGAAATTTGTTGCTGGTAGGTGATCTACCTTACAAGAAATGTTACAGGAAGTTCTTCAGGGAGAGGGAAGGTAATATGAATCAAGAACTCAGATACACAAAAATAAGGGAAAGACATCAGAGAAGCAATAAATGAAAGTAAAACAAAAACTTTTAGTTTTCTTATTTTTAATGAATCTAATAGATAACCAGTTTGTTCAAAGTAATAAAATGTATTTAATTGCTTATATATAGGTGTGTATGCTTATATATATACATGTATAAAGATGTATAAGGTTATATAAGCATGTCTATATGTTTTTGTTTGCTTAATGTATATGTGAAATGAATGGCGGCTATGATAGAGGGATGAGAGGGAAGAAATAAGAACATTTTGTTATTATAAGGTGTTTATACTACCCATGAAGTTGTATAATGTTATTTAAAAGTGGACTTGGAGTAGTTGTAAATGTATATTGTGAAGTCTAGAGCAACCACTGAAAAATATTTTAAAAGAAGAATAATTGATATACTAAGAAAGGAGAGAAAATGGAGTTATACAAAATGTTCAATTAAAACCACAAAAGACAGAAAAAGTGTGGAGGACAAAAATAGGAACATAAAACAAGGGTAAGTAAAAAACAGTGATTAATATAGTAAATATTAACCCAACTACATCAATCATTATTTTATTTTATTTTATTTTATTTTATTTTATTTTATTTTTTTTCAATCATTATTTTAAATGTCAGTGGTCTAAATACACCAACTAAAAGACAGAGATATGTCATTGGGGAAAAAAGACCTATAAGAAGACCAGAAACAGGGGCGCCTGTGTGGCTCAGTCATTAAGCATCTGCCTTCAGCTCAGGTTGTGATCTCAGGGTCCTGGGATCGAGCCCCACATCAGGCTCCCTGCCCGGTGGGGAAGACTGCTTCCCCTCTCCTACTCCCCCAGCTTGTGTTCCCTCTCTCATTATGTCTCTCTCTGTCAAATAAATAAATAAAATCTTTAAAAAAAAAAAAAGTGGGCACCTGGGTGGCTCAGTTGGTTAAGTGACTGCCTTTGGCTCAGGTCATGATCCTGGAGTCCCGGGATTGAGTCCTGCATCAGGCTCCCTGCTTGGCAGGGAGTCTGCTTCTCCCCCAACCCTCCCCCCTCTTATGTGCTCTCTCTCTCTCATTCTCTCTCTCAAATAAATAAATAAAATCTTTAAAAAAAAAAAAGACCAGCAACAAACACCTCTTGGGTATATCAAACAAGATTTACTTGTCTAGAAGTCTAGAAAGCAATCAGCACAATTAAGGTATATAGTAGAGAGATAATCAATCTCTCTCTCACTGAGAGGTAGAAATTTAGAAATGGTAACTTCTGTGGTAGATTAAAGATGAAGTTTAATTCCTCTCCCTTTGAATGAGGGCTAGTTTTAATGACTTTTTAAATTACCAATACAATATACAGGGACTTCCAAGGCAAAGTCATTAGAAGCCTTGCACCTCCTGACAAAGCCTCTTGGAACACTCATTCTTAGAGCTCAGCTTCCACTGATCTGAGGAAAACCCCCAGCCTACAGCTCTGGCTGAGTTCCCAGCTGACAGCCAGCTACAACTTGCCAGCTATGTGCATGAGCTGTTTTAGAAATGGATCTTCCAGTCCCAGCCCAGCCGTTTCAACTGATGCTCACAGAGAAGAGATGAGCCACCCTATCAAATCCTGCCCTAATGGCAGATTCATGAGTAAAACAAATGATTGTTGTTCCTTTAAGCCACAAAGTTTTGGAATGGCTTGTTATGCAGCCATAAATTATTGGAATGACTTCTAAGTGAGGCCTCCTATGAATACAGCCCTCTACTTCCAGACTGATGCATATGCACATAAGCTGGAGTCATCCCCTACACATCCTGGCCAGGATAAATGCTTCAGATACTTTTAGCTGGGCCAGGTTTACCTAGTCAACTTCAGAGTTATCAAAGGACAGTGAGACACAGCTTACAGAATTACAGCAGTCATCAACTATTAGGTAATCTAAGGAGTCATGCTTCTGGGCTTATTCCATAGTACCAGTGATAAATTCCCACTGATATGCACAATTTGGGAAATCTTCAAGTAAAGCAGAGTTATCGTCAAAGATTTGCCTTCACTGAAGCTAAGCCATGAGGCCTCATTTGCTATGATCTTCAAGTCTGGCCCCTCACTTTCAATCATCACTTTAGGTCCTTTCAAACCCACTTTAAATACCGAGCACTCAATGACCTGCTGTTTTATCCGCGAGCAGGCCTTTCATGGGGGGAACCCAAGAAATGGTACTGAGATGAAGCAACAAAAAGCATATCTTTCACACTAAACCATCACATCTAAAAATTGATCATCATTTTCCTTGGACATTATTCTGCTGTGACTCACTAATACTCATATATTCAACATCAGCTCTTCAGACTGGCTGTTCCAAAGACCAACTTTCAAGAGAAGTGATTGTGCAAAGCTACACAAAATCCAAATTGTGTGAAAGATTTGTAAACCTCTCTGCAGCGCAAATAAACTTTTAGCTAAATCAGTTGCTCTTCCATGACTAGCATCTTTTCCTTTAAAGAAGTAAAGTTTGTTGATTTGGACTCCCTTGATCAAGAAGAGGATCTAGCTTTTCTAGTTAGAGTCTCACCTTGACTATCACTGCCACTTCTTCAGTAAGTGGAGATTTGACACTTGGGAAATCTGATCTGATGATCTAGAGAGGGAAAAGTAACATCTTAGCTGAACTACTCCAAAATAAGAGTGGACAGTATTAATATACTACTCATTATGAGCCAGAAATTCTTTTAAATGTGGTACATGATTAACTCAACAAATTGTTGGGTTAAGTTCTATTATTATTCCCATTTCATAGATGAGGCAATTGAGGCACAAAGATATTAATGAAACTGCTGACACATGGATATTAATTATGGGAACTGGAACAGGAACACACGCTTTTTAACTTCAAATTCTATGCTCCTAACCTCTACTCTTAAATCCTATTGAAAGATGAGCATGTGTCTGTGGAACCATGAAGCCTGTATCAGTTTGTGTTGTGTGTGTGTGTGCTCTATGTGAAAGAGAGAGAAAGAGAGACAGAGAAGGATAGGAGGTTTTGAGTAGTTATTGAAAAAAAAAGGAAAGATAAAGATAATGTACTTATGAATTGTGGGCCACACACCTAAGCTTATGATCTCAAGCATTTTCTGGATATGATAAAATCTTATAAACTATATGTGTTTCTTCTTGGGAAGAAAACAGGGAAACACTATTATCATCAAACAATATTTTTTGAGGACTGACTACATGCTAGGTGCTGTAGGTATAAGGCAATTTGCAAGTGCCTACTCCAAAATGTCTTACAAACTCAGTAGAAACCAAACCACAAGCTGAATTCCAAATCTACTAAGTGCCAAGGGCAGGGTAAAATTTAGGTGCTGCAAGGCTACAGCAATTTAGGAAAGTTTTGTAGGGAGGTGGATCAGGTAGAGGTAACAAAGCCAAGAAATCATTTGGGGATGTTAATCTATCAAGGCCAGTGGAGGGTGGCCCCTTTTCAGTCTGGCTTGCTAAAACAAAGCCCAGAGAAGAAAATGCTTTGGAAGCAGCCAGCACCAAGGAGAGTGCCAGACAGGCCAGGCATCCAAATGAGAGTTCCTCAACCCCTTGGCGTCTTGGCGTGGTCCCATAAACAACAGTTGACTATTGCCAGGAAAAAGCTCAGGAAACCCCACCAGACCCCTGGGGAAGATTAAGTGGCTTCTTTCCAAGAAAGCTCAGAATGTAGTTCTTATTTCACCCCTACATGAGAAACATGAATTCTCCCAGACAGTAATGGTCCCCTGCCTTTTTTAATCTGCTTGTTTGCAACTTAAAATTGATAATGAAAAAGCAGTTGTCTTGAAACTTTCTACAAATGTAAAGTAATGGAAATAATAGTTTTATATAACATTCCTGTTGATTATAGCATATCCATTACCAGAAGGATTATGGCTTGCTCAATCTTTATATTTTTTGGTGTAACTAGCTTTTTAAAAAATTCCTTTTCCATAGTACTAGTGAAAAGCACAAGATAAAAGTATAAAATAAAATACATATTTTTAAAATTAGTGCTGAGATAAAACAATTTCAAAAAAGATGAACTGAAGAAGAGAAGAAAGAAGCCTGAATAAACCTAGACACACACACACGATGGCATCTTTATCATCACATACCCAAGCAAAACCATATATGTTATTTTAAAATATTTTGCTAGATTTATGGATTTTCTCATAAGCATAGAGTGGATAAAGTGAGAACAAAAGTCATAAGGCAAGTTCAGGATTTTAGTGAGAGTTCAGCTATCACCTCAAAAACACAGTAACAAGTGTGGGAATAATGAAAAGTTGGTAAGGGAAGGAAATAAGCCAAGGTGAATGTTTGGTCAGCTAACATTATTTCAGTCTTGATTGCTGGAACTCCCTCATCTCTCCTGGCAGCTTTGTCAACCCAAGCTTACAAACTTTACATATAATGTTGTTTGATTTTCACTAATGGAAGGAGATGGTGTGTACTGATGTGGTACAGTATTTTTCCCCACTAGTAAATAAATTGTTGATTTTTTAAAAGGATCATGTACTGTTTAATTCTTTCATCTGTAGAAAATGAGACATAGTCCTTTGGAATACAGTAGTGCTAAGGTGAGCAACAAAACCAAAGTAATTTACCTGTCATTCGGACACTCAACTACTGATTTTTCCAATGCCTAGAGATAAAGTTTGCATATGAACCTAAACTCTGGAAAATGCACTAAGAACCAAGAAAAGAAATAAATTTAGGTATATGAAGCACTTTTTAGGCCTAAGGTATTCTTGAACACTTTATCTTTTATTAATGAATATGTTTTGAGTACAGCAAGTGGGTGGGAAAATACAACACCTATTAAGCACTTAGTTGCAAAACAAAAGCGCTTAGTTGCTTATATGCACCACATTTATACGAGAACAATAATTGCTCTTTAGATTCATAAGCTATAGCTTGGTTCTTGAAAGGGTAGAAAATCTGGCTGGGAGTATAAGTTTCTCTCCCTCTCTTTCTCTCTGATATATATTAAAGAATTTAGTGCAATTGTTAGAAAGTTTTGAATTAAATTTTTGAACAATTAATTCATCAAATTACATTTTTTTCTTAGCACTATTCATCCAATATCATGGATCAAATTAATTGTATACTAGTGAACTAAGTAGGTCTCTTAAATCTTGACCTTGGAATTGTCCATATCTTTTGTTCTCTTCAGTAGTTCTATGTTCATTCCTCAATAAAATTTGACCATGCATTCAGGGCCAAGTGATACAGAAAGACAAAATACATAACAACTTCCTATATATTCTCAGATTGATACTGTAATTAATAAAAAACTATGTCAGAGAAACTAGGTGGTACACCGGAGGCAGATTTATTGTATTTACATATTTGTTACTCTCAAAATATCTTCAGCATTTTGAGGGTGGTTGTTTTATCTCCATCTTTGTTTCCTTTTTATTCAATAGCCATTGATTTTTTTTAATGCTGGATGAAAAACTAAGTCATGGGTTTGTATTCAGGCTCTGCCTCTTTGTTGACCATCTTACCTCAAACACTGGGGCTAATTTTAGGGAAGCTATTTAATGTGTTTCATTCTGCTTTCAGTTCTGTAACATCAAGATAATAATGCTGACTTACTTGTTTCATAAGATAGATGCAAAGACATTACCCTTTACTTATAAGTATCTGTAAATTTTAAGTAATCTTCTTGAAAAATTGACAACTACTATTGATATAGCATATATATCATAATATATATTATTGATATCATAGACATTAGTAATATATGATATCATAATTGCCAACTGATGTTTATTGGATGATAGCTTTTATACAGTAAGATTACAAAGAGATACATTTAAATCTTGTTGGAGAGATAAGAGATACACAAAAAGGTACTTAATACATATTAGATAGCTAGAGAATCAAATAATGTGAAGGCAATAAGTAATATGGATTTCAAAGTAGAGGACCATTACCTATTTCAGTGCATTCTGGAAAATTCTGATGGGAATATTGGGAGATAAACTGGGCCTTGAAGTAAGATTAGGGCCTGGAAAAATGAAGAGAATAAATAACATATTTGACAAGCAAAGGGGTAGAAATAGAGTCAGAAATTTGGGGATTTTCAGTGTGTATAATGAACTACAAGGACATCAACTTGACTAGACTATGGATGATTTACATGTGGTATGATTAGAAAATGAAGTTAAAAGTAATACATATTGTCAGGAATATAGAGAATCTTGAATGCTGAGCTAATGACTTACTAAATAGTCATAATGGGAATTACAAGCTTTCTGAATAACTGTGCTTGTGAATAATTTACTCAATCATCTGCAAAGACCCTGTTTCCAAATAAGGTCACATTCATAGGTACTGGGGGTTGGGACCTCAACATCTTTAGTGGGGGCACAGTTCAATCCATGATAGCATCCAACTGCTTTCCATGTTTATAGAGACAGTTGGAAATGAATCACTTCTGATTCCAAAGTAATCTATAGCTACAGAGAAAATTCAGTTTTCCTGTCTTCATTAGGTCATTTCTTCACTCAGCTTCATTAGTATCCATTCTTAAATTAAACCTCTTATCCAAAATTAAACCTCTTTATCCAAATGACTGCTAAATAAAATATACAAAATCCTCAGGGTGGTACGCCAATTGTAGATCTATTCCATGGATGAAAAGCATTTGCTGACATCGGGTTAGAAGAGCTCACAGGAGGTGAAGATGGTATTTTTATTTTGTAAGACCAGATACATACAATGCCATCCACTGGAGTTATGCTGCTTTCTGTGTCAAAGACTGACATGAATTATATGTTGTTGTTTGTGACAACAAAAAGCAAAAGGGCTGTAGCTTCTTGTGCCACATTTATGTGGACATTCGTGGCTTTTCTCCACGGTTGTTAAAGATAAAAGATACAGCATGACAACTGAATATGCCTCATGATAGCATGCTGTAACAGGAATAATAAGTTGATCAGCCTTCAGAAGTCAGAAATGACCACCACAGGAAAATGGTTGGCCAGAGTTAGTTATGTGTGAGTCATGGAGTATTGAGCCTAGTAGCCTGTCTAGACTCAGCACTTGCATAATGGTTTATTGCTGTCTTTTCTGCACTAGTTGGTCGAACAAATTGTCGATGACCTCTTTAATGGGCATGTCCATGACATAGCCATAACCAGACAGGTCTTAGCATTCTTAAAATACAAAATTTGAGAAATATTATTTTTTAGCCCTTTGAAATAATTGGAAGAGTTTGGTTTATATTTGCAAAGAGTAAGTAATTTGATGAGAGTCATTGGATAAATACTATCTCATCATTTCCTGTCAATGTCAGTGGAAAACTAATAGCAACTTAACAAACATAGGTACACATTACATTGCAGAACGCCCTTATAGAAGAGCAATACAGTGAGGTGAGGTGGAAAGACTATGAACTCAAGTGCCAGATTAGATCTGGGTTTGAATCTTGCTACCAATATTTGCTAAGCTGTGTGAGCTCAGAGCTACACTCTAAACATGAAAAATAAAGCAATGCCTCCATTGTAGAGTTGTGAGGACAAAATGACATAGATATGGAAAGATTCTAGAACAGTGATAATCATAGGTAGGAATTCAGTAAGTGAAAGCTATTACTGTTCTGAAAAGGATGAGTCACATTGAATTTTTTCTCCTTTTCAGTTTGACATGACAATATTTTTGGAAATGCGCATTGAAAAGCTCCTCCTGGATCTCTGATTTTTCAGGTATTTCTTTGGTGGTTCCATTGCTCTTATCATATTCATGGCCTGGCTCTTGAAAGAAAATGACAATGTGTTTTCAGTAAACTTTATACTAGTTCACTTTTGGTTTTCAGTTTGTAGTTCCTAGGTCGGGTTCCCCAGATTAGACTCTGAGAAGAGGATTCACATACAAAAGAGTAGTAAGTTCCCCTAGGAAAAAAACAGTCAGGGGCTGCCACAGGACACAAAAGAAGAGAGAAGAAGCTGGGAAGTGTGTCATGTCAGGCAAAATCCCATATAGGGTTGCTTCAGACCGAACCACTGGAAAACTCTAGAATATAAGCTGGGTCTTGGAGATATTCCTGCCTTAGGCAAGGGTGCTGGGCTTTCCTACTTCTTTACCAATCATTGACTAAGGCAGCAGGGGCTAGTGGTATAAGGAACATAAGGGGGTCTGGAAACATTTCTACAGTGTTAGCTGCAAATATAGCCCGCAAAGACTAACAGAAACCTTTTTCTGTGCATGTCTATACTAACTACCTGTACATTTACAGAATGCCTAGAGAGCATTTTTCTAAACACACACATAGAGGAGGACTGCAACTCCTTGGTTTCTACAACTTCTTCAGCTTCTAAGATTACAACTTCTATTTCCACTTCAGAAATGAGAAAAATGAAGTATGAGGTCAGATACTGCACAATGTCAGATCTGGGAGAAGAAGTCACAGAGAGTTATTTCTGACAGAACAAGTCTTCTGACTGCTCTTGAATGTTTTCTTTATCTCTAGCGGGAATTATAATATCATCTAGCACCAGTCATGGAAAAAAATAACAGACAACACCTAAAAATGTGAGGCAAACTAAGGTAATTTATTAAATGTATCTACACATAGTACTAAACTTTTTTCATCATAACATCATTTCTCTCTTAAACTTAAATAGAAGTGATTTACTGAATGGTCTATTATTTCTAAGACTGTTAATAATGCAACAATTAATAAGTCAAGAGAAAGATTTACATTTGATAAATCCTATAACCAAATTATTTTATTTTTGGCAAAATACTAACCTTAGGAGGGCCTTTGTTCAAATCCTTGTGAAAGCTTGCTCTTTCTGTAATGTAGTCTCTGAGTTTGTGAAGGTAACGGATTCTTTCTTGTCTTATGTATTTTGTTCCAAACATAGAACAATTTACTTAATAATTAAGAAACTAACCACTCTTATAAAATTGTCAAAACTGATGTTCTACAATCTTGCAACAGGCTCTCCCCCCCAAAAGGAAAATAGAATGAGAGATAGTAAAAAATGCACACACAGAGGTATTGGCATTTTAGGCAAGATGTAGAGGACTTTATCTCTGCAATTATGTGCCTTGTATTTTTCCCTCTTTGTTATTTTTTCTTTAGTTCAGGATTACATGTATAACCTTTCCCTCTGGATCACTGTAATAAATTATTAAGTGCTTTTAATTCCCATCATTCCCTTTTCCCATTTTTTTCTGATGCTACCACCAGATTAATCTTTCTTAAGCATGGCTTCAAACACATCCTTCCTTTGCACTAAAACCTTCAACGGCTCCCCACTGATCACCTTGTGGCTCCCTCACATTTAAGGTTTTCTATGATGAAATCCTCTAAGCTACTCTTTCAGCTTACATTTAACTTCCTTTTGTTCCAGCTACTTAATAGTACATCAATACAACCTGGTCTTTCCCACCTCTCTCTTTGTTCTCCCTAAATTGTCTCCACTTTCATCATTGTTGAAATTGTACCCAGACCATAATACCCCAAAATGTGATCGTTTCTGAATTGTGTGTTTTTTTGTTGTTTTTATGATTTTCTGTACTTTCTAAGATTTCTGCTACGAGTATGGGCTTTTTATTTATTTTTTTAAAAGATATTATTTATTTACTTCAGAGAGAACAAGAGCGAGAGAGAGCAAGAGAGAAAGAGCACAGAGGGAGAGAGAGAAGCAAACTCACCACTGAGCAGAGAACCCGAGCCGCGGGGCTCAATCCCAGGACCCTGAGATCATGACCCCAGATGAAGGCAAACACTCAACCTACTGAGCCACCCAGGTGCCCCAAGTATGTGCTTTTTAATATTCAGATAAACAATAAAATTTACAAAAATTATTAATCTTTTAAGAACTATCTCCTGTATCACCCACTTCCTGCAACCTTCATTTGTCCTCTCAATCAGTCCATCTCCCTTCTGCTCCTTTAACACTGCCTGCCTCCCACTCCCACCATCACCCCCATGCCCTTTCCCCGCATTGCCTCTCAGCACCCCACCTCACGGCTCTCTGTCCACCATGCTGCATCGCAGTGCTTGTGCATTTCCTCTTCATCACTAGAAGGTGAGTGGCCTCGGGCTCCTCTTCTGCTGTAGCGTTTGATTTATTCTAAAGGGGCAGCATTTAGCTCCCATGCTGGTTTTTAGCTAAATGTGAATAAAAGAGAAGATTCTCAGAAGACCCTTGATTTATATAATTTCCAGAAAATAGCTTTACAAATGTAACATTTTTATGCCTAGTGAAATAGTAAATCAAGCAAAGGATCCAAATCTTCTACTAAGAAAAACCCTAGTGTTGGGCTCAGGTATTGGACTTCCTACTAGATTCCACTACTTACTGGTTCTGCAATACTGGGCCAATTACTTAAACTTTTGATACCTCAGGTATTCATCTGTAAAGAAAGATAACATTAGCAGCTATTATTTAGGGTTATAGTGAGGATTAAATGAGTTGATACCTTTAAAGCACTGAGACCAGTACCTGTCACGTGGTAAGTTTCCATAAATACTAGCTATTATTACCGGGAATAACCTTGCCCTATGTCATCGTAGCATGTGTTACAGGTTATCAAATGAAGGCAAAACATTAACACTGAACCAAGATTTCCTAAGCTTACATAATTGGAGCATTTCTTTGTGCCTATATCCTGTCAAATACAGCTTGCAAAATTTAATGCTGACATTTTATAGAATAAAAAGAGGAAAAGAAACTCTCCAGGTTTTATGGAACTTGACTAAACAACTCTCCACCATCCCAATGCTAAAAATTGACAGTTATGTGCATGGTCTTTTTTTCCTTCCAAATTAGAATACCTTTATTATCTTTGCTGATTATAAATATAATAAAAGCTCATTGTAAAATAATTTAACAATACAAATTTGTGTAAAGCAGTAGATAAAAGTATTCCATGCAAAACTAAGTGTATAACTATATCTATATGTCTATAAACACACACGCACACAAACAGTTCTAAACATATTTTTCGTAGCCTATTCCCCAGTTTTCTTTCCTTTTAATTAATTATATATCATTACCATCGCTCTGTGTCAGTGCAAATGCATCTACATCATTCTTTTTAATGGCTGTATATTCATTACATAAATGACCAATATTGTATTGATAGACAGTGAGGACATTATCCAGCTGTTTGTTGCTCTAAGCAATGCCATAAACATCCTTTCACTTAGATTTTTTGGTGCACTTTTCAATGAATTCCTTGGGATAGATTCTAGTATTGGACTTGATGGATCAAAGGGCATGCACATTTGAAATGTTAATAGACAAGCCAAATTGCCTTCCAGAAAATTAGACCAATTAGCACCTCTAGCAACGATGTATGGAAGTCCTCATTTTTCCACTTTTGATCACATTGGATATTATCATTATTATTAACTTTGCAAATCTGATTATTAGGTAGTCTTCTACTTTAATGGATCATCTGCATTTTTTCTTTTGCAAAATGCCCAATTAATTCTCTGTTCTTTAGTCAGAATATTAACCCTAAAGGAACACATTGAATTTATTAATTGCTTTGGATGTGTTTGTTTTAGTAATTAATTCAAATTCCTACCTCCCATAAACACAGATGCATTTTAGGGATTATTTGCATTTATTTTTCCACTTAGTATTCTTAAAAATTTGCTTGAGCATTGTGTTGTCTTTTTGATTCCTGCAACACCATCCCCCAAATCCCTCATTCTGTCAAGATAATGATACTCTTAACGATGGCAAAGAAATCCGAAGAACACAGCATTTGCATCTCAGATATAATATATTGCTAATATAAAAGAACTGTTACCTCCTTTCATTTACAGGGCATGTGAGGCTGGGATATTGCTAAGGAAATTCTCATTGAGTCTAATATTTAGAGAATATTCCCGTTTCTATTTGTAATGAAGTACACAAACACAAACGATGTTAGTATACAAGCTTAAAGGATTAGTAATGTTTTAAAAACAGTTGTCAGACTCATGTGAAACACCTGGTGAAATGTGGATGTTTTTTGCGTGAATAGTTCTAACATTAGTACTGTAAAAATATTAGGAACTCTTATCTTTTGTCTAAAAATCTGTACTCTATAGAAGCAAAATAATTATAGATGATCTTTCACTAAGTTTAAGACATATAGTTTTAGTTAATTCCCCTATATCAGTTACTTGAATTTGGGGGTAATATATGTATTAAGGATGGGAAAGCAGGAATTTTGAATTGTATTAGTAACTCTGCTAGTTATTGATTTGGGGTCTCAGGGCAGTTACACAAACTTTATCTCCAAACTTTCTTCATTTCCACAGTGAGAGAATTAAGCTACATATTATTGAAGGCATATCGAGTTGTATCATGTTACCCTATCATGGTGCCATATTACTGTGATGGTTTTAGAGGAAAGTGTCCAGGAATACAATTTCATGTAATTTAGGGGCAACTTGGTGGCGCAGTCAATTTAGCATCTAACTCTTGGTTTCAGCTCAGGTCGTGATCTCAGGGTCATGAGATCCAGCCCTGTGTCCAGCTCTGCGCTCAGCGTGGAGTCTGCTTGAGATTCTCTCCCTCTCCCTCTACCCCTCCACCTCTTGATCCCTCTCTCTGGCTCTCAAATAAATAAATAAATCTTAAAAAATAAAAAATAAATAATATAATTTAGACTGAAAATAAAAAGTTTGAACCATAACAGAACAGCTATATCCTTATATCTGGAGTAAGCTTTTCTAACATTTTAAATCTTTAAAATTTTAACCAAAAAATCATCCTTTAAAGGGGCTAGAACAGAAAGAGGAAGATTTTCATGTTCTTATTCTGTGCTTCCCTGCACAGTTTTATTTTTTTCTAACTATGCACATATATTACTTATTAAAAAATGTCAACTGAGATTATGTACATGGTAAAATTGTAGGTTTTTTAATTTTGTTCTTTATATTTTCTATATTCAAAAAAACTACTAAAACTTTATTATTTTTACTATTCATTTTTATTCTTTTTCAATTTTTTAATTTAAATTCCAGTTAGTGGGGCGCCTGGGTGGCTCCGTCGTTGAGTCTGCCTTCGGCTCAGGTCATGGTCCTGGGGTCCTGGGATTGAGCTCCGCATCGGGCTCCCTGCTCCGCAGGAAGTCTGATTCTCCCTCTCCCACTCCCCCTGCTTGTGTTCCCTCTCTCGCTGTGTCACTCTCTGTCAAATAAATAAATAAAATCTTTAAAAAAAAGTCATATTGTGATATTTAAAAAATAATAATAATAAAATAAATAAATTCCAGTTAGTTAACATACAGTGTAATATTGGTTTCAGGTGTAGAATTTAGTGA
This sequence comes from Callorhinus ursinus, assembly GCF_003265705.2. Taxonomy (NCBI): domain Eukaryota; kingdom Metazoa; phylum Chordata; class Mammalia; order Carnivora; family Otariidae; genus Callorhinus; species Callorhinus ursinus. The sequence continues at coordinate 56,249,367 of NW_027397065.1, forward strand.
TTCATCACTTACATACAATACCCAGTGCTCATCACAAATGCCCTCCTTAATACCCATCACCCATTTAACCTATCCCCCCTGCCCACCTTCCCTCCAGGAACCCTCATTTTGTTCTCTATAGTTAAGAATCTGTTTTATGGTTTACCTCCTTTCCCTGCCCATGTTCATCTGTTTTGTTTCTTAAATTCCACTTTTGAGTGAAATCATATGGTATTTGTCTTTCTCTGACTGACGTATTTTTTTAGCATAATACTCTCTAGCTCCATCCACATTGTTGCAATTGGCAAGATTCAATTCTTTTTGATGGCTGAGTAATATTGCATTGTGTATATATATATATACCACATCTTCTTTATCCATTCATTAGTTGATGGACTTTTGGGCTCTTTCTATAATTTGGCTATTGTTGATAATGCTGCTATAAACATCAGGGTGCATGTATCCCTTTGAATAAGTATTTTTGTATTCTTTGGGTAAATACCTAGTAGTGAAATTGCTAGATGTAGGGTAGTCCTATTTTTAATTTTTTGAGAAACCTCCACACTGTTTTCTAGAGTGGCTGCACCAACATTCTTAACAACAGTGTAAGAGGGTTCCCTTTTCTCTGCATCCTTGTCAACACGTGTTGTTTCCTGTGTTGTTAATTTTAGCCATTCTGACAAGTGTGAGGTGACATCTCATTGTATTTTTGATTTGTATTTCCCTGATGATGAGTGATGATGAGCATCTTTTTATGTCTCTGTTAGCCATTTGTATGTCTTCTTTGGAAAAATGTTCATATCTTCTGCTAATCTTTTAAATGGATTATTTGTTTTTTGGGTGTTGAGTTTTATAAGTTCTTTATATATTTTGGATATTAACCCTGTGTCAGATATGTCTTTTGCAAATATTTTCTCCTATTCCCAAGGTTGCCTTTTAGTTTTGTTGATTGTTTCCTTTGCTGTGATGAAGCTTTTTATCTTGATGAAGTCCCAGTGGTTTATTTTTGCTTTTGTTTCCCTTGCTTCAGGAGACATATTTGGAAAGAAGTCGCCATGGCTGATGTCAAAGAGCTTATTTACTGCCTGGGTTCTCCTCTAGGATTTTGATGGATTCCTCTCTCACGTTTAGGTCTTTTATCCATTTTGAATTTATTTTTCTGTATAGTATAAGAAAGTGCTCAAAAACCAATAAAACTTTAAAATCTTTTATGGAGAGATTTGTATACATATAAAGGGTAGGAGCATTCCCTGAAGTGGTGTGATGCCAAGGCTCCTAGAATGAAATCCAAGAACCTGGTATTATTGTGTCTCTTCCACTTACTCTCTGACCTTAGGAAGGTCCCTGGCTGCCTTCCTTCTTTAACTCAGCATCGTCTTTATTAAGCACCTCTGCTGTGATGAAGCTTTAGAGGTTCATATTCTTGTGGAGACTTTAAGACAACAGATTATTATAACAGTATGATAAACCACCAGCTTACATTTAGCAACTGCTTTTTACTAAGTGCTTGATCACAGATGGCTTTACTGATCCTTCCTTTTTTTTTTTTTTTCGCAGTCTGAAATAGGTGAAAAATATTTTCTTACTTTATTAGCTATTCATTTGGTTCTTAATGAGCTTATTGTCCACCTATTCTTGTGTGTGTGCGTGTGTGTGTATGTGAGAGAGAGAGAGAGAGAAAGAGAGAGAGAGATTCTTGTGATTGCATTCTTTGCCCCTAATCAAAACATATGAGAGCAAAGGAAGGGGGAACTTACAGAGCCCTACCTCTGGGGTCAGGGAAGGCTCTCCTAGCCGAGACTTGACAGATGATGAGTAGACATGACAGCAGTGATAAGATTATCTCTCAACTTGAAATCCACCTTTCTATACTCTGCTTTGCAAAGCTGGGTCTAGAACTCTGAAAACAATGGTTTTCTTTTGCCATCTGTCTCCTTGCTAGGTTTTGCAAATGGGAAACTGGAAGGAAATTGGAAAGCAGGAGGGGAGATAGGATTTGAGCCTACTTCTGTCCTTGCTGTTACTGTCAGGGTCTCCCCAGACAAACCCTTTCACCCTGGCAGCAGGGGTTGATTGCAATCTCCAGCTGGGTTTGTTTTTGCATTCCAAGAACCGGCTTCACTGTGAGTCTTAAGAGATACCAGGAGCAGCCTGAAAGTATACCTCCGCAGGGGGCTCCATCTTCAGCCAACCCCCACCCACCTCTGGTACACCAGCACCTCTCCTCACAGACCTGAGTCCACAGGGTTCTTCCTACAACTGCTGAGTTCTGTGAACTCAACTCAAGCCCCTTCCTTTGGTTCTTCCCAAGAAGCTGCTTACTTTGGCCACCATCTCTTTTATACCATCCAATACCTATTTACCCCATTTATATTAAATTCTTTCTGTTGAAATACCTACTGAGATTTTTGTTTTCCCTGCTGGACCTTGAGTAACTTCTGTGGGGAAAGATGAGGACAGTTGGAACTACTAGATTGGGACTCCAAAAAAAAAAAAAAATGCTAGGATTCAAAATATCGGAATGATCTGTTTATCTCCAGAAAACTGAGCTCGGTATAAACAATTACTTTTAGCTTTAAATTTTCAGATCCAGAAATGTATAGATAATTTTGTTATGAAGATAGTTTTTGCCATAAGAGTGGCTGAACAGCTCACTTTTGGATAGCTTAAATCATGGAGCAGTAGGAAAGTATGAACATTCAGAGAAAATCTTCAGACTTTCTGCTATCAATTAAACCAGAAATTTTATGTGGTAATGTGGCCTCTAAAGTTTTTAGAGTGGTGGTAGAAGTGCAAATGGCCCATTATTTTGAGTGGCTTGAGTGAAATTGAAGTGAAGATGCTAAATGCTCTAGTATCCCCCAGCAGAAGAACTAAGAGTGGATGAACAGTTGCCCATTATCACTCCAAGAGGGGCTGTCTTCTTTCTCCTAGCAGTTTTCTCAAAAGGAAATTTAAATACTCCTGGAGAGTTTTAGACATTAGGCTAATGCCTTCTTAGATTCTGAGAACGGAAGACCAAGAAGAAGGTCAAAAAAACAAAACACTACAAAAACCATATTATAGAATTAAGTCTTCAAAAACTTTTTAGTAGACACTCAAGACCTCTATTCCTCTAATGTTGCCAACCAACTGAAGAGGCCATCATAGCTAATAAGCTGATATGAGATGGTACTTTTGAAAAAGATACTGCCTTTGGGAAAGACCTCTATGTGCCTTAGTAAAGTAATAAGTTCAAGGGAAACCTAGCTGAGACACTCCAAAGATTTCAAGGCAGTTTAAATGTAATAAAATAGGTGTGAAATGCTCTTAATAAGTGCTCTTAAGTCAGGCTTCCTCAGTCTGATATTTAGAGGTTTAAAGTAGAAAAGCATTTTCAAATGCAACATAACATGAGGTAGGATCAAGAGTAGTATATAGAAAACCAGCCTGAGCACTGTTTTAAAGTTTATAATGTGCTACAATGATGAAGGAGCACACTCTACAGTTACAACAGATTTTTTCCTTTCTTGTTTGTTAGTTTAACACTAAACATCTTCCTCCCTTAAGTATCTCCCATTGTTTCATAGTCATTTGTTGGGTAAGGACTATTTCAAGGATTTTATTTTTTTATGAGAATAAGTCTATCGGGTTTTTTTTGAGATTCTGAATTCATGTTTTATTTTTCATTGATTCTGTTTCAGAATGTGTCATTAGTTTGAATACATATATGATTAAGTATGTTCAGCAAACACAGAATCTATAAATCTGATCTTATATTGGTTTGAACTTAAGTTCTGAGATGTTATAAAATGTTTTCATTTTACATAGTTTTGAATTTTTAGTCTGAATTTCTTACCTAGTATGTGAGCTTCTTCCATTTTCTCATTTTTCTTTTTAATTTTATAGACAAACTAAAAGAATAGAGACTTTAAAAACAAAATCCTTGTTTTAAGTATGAAGTGAGTCAGTACCTGGTGAAATTAGGGCTTATGAAATCCTAAACTATTTCTTCATATCTAATCTTCAGCATGTACTCACTATTTTGTATTTTAATTCTCAGCTCAGAAAAAAATATTTTAAAAAGGATACCCTTATCCACTTAAAAATACTCATATGCATTGATTCTTCCATGTCCAGTTTTTGTTATTGGATTGGACAAAGTTATGATGGACTGACTGTCTGAGCAATGACCAACTTGGCAGAGACAGATTGTCCCAAAGCCACAGTAACCAGAAAATGTCCTTGTAATTTCCAGGTCGGATCTGTGTATCAGCGTGGGGGTTTAGACAGAAGAGAATTAAAGAATGGACAAGATTTACCAATGACAAAGATCAGAAGGAGGACCACAGTACTACTGGCTCTGATAGATCTTGCCATGCAGATAGCTTAAATGTTCTTTTCTACCTCGATCCTAAAGTGAAGAAACTTGTCTAGAGATAATTTCAAAGGGATGTTTAATGAAAATAATACTGGGCTGGGGATTTGGAGAACTGATCTAATTTGTTCTTAGCTGCCAACCAGCTACCAGAAGTATGACCTGAGGAAAGTCATTCTCACTCTTTGTGACTCAATTTTTTTTTCCCCATTAGATGGGAATTCGATGTTTTTTAATTTGTTATATTTATAGTTAAGGCCTTTTGTGAAAAAGCATTTATAAAAGTTTTGAAAGTTAAAAGTTCTATATAGACCCAAAGCATTATTAACCAAGCAATCGTCATTATTATTTGAATTATTATTAGTGTTGTATACTTTGTTAGCTAGTAAAAGAGTAAGTAATAATATATGTCTTATAATATAAACACAGTACTTTAAAAGCATGGTTACATAAAAATACAGGTACAGAGTCCCGGGATCGAGTCCCACATCGGGCTCCCTGCTCAGCGGGGAGTCTGCTTCTCCCTCTGACCCTCTTCCCTCTCATGCTCTCTCACTCTCTCTCTCTCAAATAAATAAATAAAATATTAAAAAAAATACAGGTACAATATACATGATAACAAAAATGAAAACAATTTCCAAGAAAGAAAAAAAAAAAGAACTCTGTACAGGTAAAGTAATTACAATTATAAATTTATGAAGTAGATAAGCATCCTTTACCACCCCCTCCCTTCCTTAAGGATCTAAATGGGGAGATTTTAGTGAACTATATGTACCTGAATATAAAGACTCCAAGCCAAGAGTATAAAATTAAGGCAGCTCCTTTATTTTGAACAAGAAAGTGGCATAGCAATTCCAAGTATCCCCCAGTCCCCACTAATATGAGACCTCCCTCCCCACAGCACTCCCTACCCAGTTTTGGGGAAAAAGTGTCTTCTATCTGGCTGGACCTGTCATCTACTATGACATATTCTTACAACGCAGACATGTCATTGACTGACATCTGCTTACAGTTGAAGAACCAAGTCTGGAAGGAGCAGCTCGGCTCGCACATCTGGAGAGATGACTCTCATTCAGGTTGAAGCATGCGCTAACACAGGGCTGCTGAACACTGATCTTGAATTAGGTCAAATGAGTATGATTTGTCCACATCCCCACAGCTGCTTCCATGTAAAAATCACTTTTATAACAAAGCTCCTTTCATTATAACACACCCTGATGAAATAATCTTGCAAAGGAAAGTTCTCTTAGCCCCCAGTCTACAATATAAAAGCAAGGAGAAAGGACAGGCTCTCTGATGTGATCACGTTCAGGACACTCACAAGGACGAAGGGTGAGCTAGCCCCCAGGAGCACTACTATGCCGTCTGTGCCAAAAATTCAACGTCCTGTCCCTGAGTTTCGAAATGGTCTGCTGGCCAATTGTACGCTGTCCACGCCGGTTCTCCCACAAACAGCCACATGACCTCCACGTGGTTCTTTTCATCCAGCGTGAAGTTGTGATCAATCTCTGCAGGAAGAGTTATCGGGTCCCCTTGTTCCATGCAAATGCAGATCGCTTGTCCTCTTTATCTCCCACATCAAAGTACCCACTGCCAGCCAAGACCTAGTGGATCTCCATCCAGGTGCAAATGCTCCTCATAGAACATCTTAATCTTTTCTTCATAATTTGAGAATTTATCCTTGCATATGGTTGTTATATCTGTCCAGGAGTAGTTTCTTTCTTTTCGGATCTCTTCTAATTCCGGGTCATTCTCCTATTTGTCAGCATCCAGCTTCCAGTAAAGAACCCCAAGTCAGTGCAGCAGCTCCAGGAGGTCGACCAGGTGGCCGGGTTGTGTACGGTCGTCAGCGGACTTGTCCATGGACCAGGTCTGCACCATGGCCTGACTGGGGCTCCACATGCACCTGCCTGCTCTTCCACCCGCCCCAGCTGACCCCTCATCGGCCACTACAGTAGGCGGCAGAGGAAGAGCCCATCTTTTACTCTTTATGTCAGGGGCTAATTGAGAATTGACCACTGCAGTTGGCAAAATGCCGATGACCTAGGACTTCTTCCTGTATGGAAGTCACATTTCGAAGACTTTATGGGTTACTTCTTAAAGACTGGCTCTTGATACACTAAAGGCAAGATAAAAGAATATATAAAATGTTATTTTTCCCTTTCATGATATATGACTTTGAAGCCTAAAGTCTTCTTAAAATCCTGTTTTGAATGTCAGATATTGAGTAGTAACTTTTTCTTTGCACTTTTTCAGGCATCCTAATCTCACCATCTCTATCATATATGGATGCCTTTGGTTGATCATGTATGTGGAAAGAGAAGAAAGAAAAATAAATTGCTTTTCAAACCATTAGCTAGATTTCTACCTATCAGTTATTTATCACCATTCTATATATTAATCTCTATTATCTATTCATCTGTCTGTCATCTTATTGCTTATCTGTCAATCTGTGTGACCATAATACATAGAAACACCCTTGTGTTCATACACATGCAAAAAGACACATCTAAAATATTTTCCAGCAAACACTAATAACTTTTTTTCCCTTGTGTGATGAGTTTTTGGAGATATTTTGCCTTCTTCTTTGCCCTTTTATAAATTGCTCCATTTTATTTTACATAAAAAGAATGTATAATTTTTATAGAAAAATATTTTTCTTAAAAATGAACTAACATAATTTTTTTCATTGGTTACATGGAATAGTAACAATAGAACCCATCTCGTAGTGTTGTGATGAGGATTAAATGAAATTATAGGCACGAGGTGCATCTCAGGACCTCCTGTAATATATTGGTGACACTCCTGTATTATTATTTCGGTCCTTCTTTCCTAATCATATGTAATAATTATGGACATTGTACTTGTTTTGGTGTATACATCCAAAATCTCAATGTATTTTCTGGAATTGCTAGAAAATGTCATCTTCCATAAAAAATATTTGGCAGTAGTTTGAAATTTTGTATCTGAAATAAAATAAAGGTAACCTTAACCATTAAAATGAGACCCCCAAAAAAGTAATTTAGTAGAGGATAAGGTAATGTTTCACAGAAAAAGAATAATTCACAGTTTAAGAGACAGTTTAAAGAAATTTAAAAATCTAATCATAAAAGGAACAAATCTAACGTAAGTATAAGTATGGTCTTCCTCTTCCATCTATAGCTAAAGTAAACAATATATTATGAAAAACTTCAAACTCATTTTGGCATGCAAATTTAACCATTTCAATGTAAATTTGCTAATAAACCAGACAAAACAAAACTATAAGTGCTCAAGACTGAAGCAAGGTAGTGTGAAGGGATTTTGACCAAAAATTCTCCTAAAGAGTTTTTGTTGTTGTTAGAGTAATGATCTCCAATGGAAAGCAACAGAAAAATATGTGTAAACTGATTCTTGGTCATAAAATTTTTGACTCATACAATTCTGGATATAATTTTAAAATTCTCTTTTATTTGCTTTATCTGTTTTATTTTTGTTCAAGTACTCTTATACCCCATTTTCCATGTATTTTCATAATAGTTGGGTAACTTTCTCTACTTTAAAATTTTTCCGTAGGAATTAGTTCCTCTATTAACTCAATTCTTAAAGATTGAACTGCTCTGACATCAACTGTTTATTAATACATGGGTCTACAAACTCAAGTCCAGTATTAAAGAAACATTCCAGCTAAGGCAGAGTTCTGTGTCTTCTTCTTTTGCCTTTGGATATAAGAAATTCAAGCATAAAATTCAGTGGTCTCTGAGAAGGAAATGAGGGTTTCAGTTAACCACAAATTCTCAGAGCCACTGTCAATGGTGTAGTCGTAGAAGGGGGGATCTGGTGGACCCCCATCCTCTGTGGCCTTCCTTTTCAGTATCTTGGATCTCTAATCAATTGTGAAGTTGCATGTGAGGGGCACAGTAATCATTTATTGTCACAATGAATTATATTCCTTGAACTAGAATTTTTTCTTATGGGTGGTTTTACTCTGATTATTTGGAGGTAGTCTATAATTTTCTCTTTTTAATTTACAGACCTACATTTCAACTGTTTTATGAGATGACTAAATGAAAGCTCCTTCAGTAGTACTTGGGACACCAAAGACACTCAAGAGTTGTTAGTTTTCTTACCTTTTTCCTAGACTGAGAAAATTAATATACACTGCTCACTTTGTTAATGTAAATCTAATGAATTTTCTGGGTCACAATATTGAAAAGAGCCAAATATACACTTACTCAGAGGAAAAAGGAAGCTTTCTAATTCCTGAGCCATGAATTTCCCATTAACATTTTAATTCTTTAATCCATAGAGGAAGCCATGGCTGGCTAATAATATAGTACAAAGTTTACCTATAAATCTTCTGAAAAATACATTGCATATCTAATAAAGGTATAGTCATATTTTAAAAGTAAAACAAGAACTTGTTTTATGTGTAACATCCTGTAATGACATGAGGATTTTAAAATGAACAATTATTTTTATTACTCTCTTATTAATTTTAAGGTGGACTTCTGAGTTAAAATATTCAGATATCGTCAATAGGACCATCTGATGAAAAACGAAAGGGTAGAGCTTTTGTTTTCACCATTGCTATTTCAGAAACCACCAGGATTTAAAGGTTTATTATTTCAATCCCTTGCTTTTGTTTCCAGAGAGTAACAAAGATACATCTGAAAACCAATGAAAACCACTATTTCTCTTTTGCCATTGTATTCTGAATACAAATGATTACAAGAATGTTTTTTCTCTTTTCCCTTAAACAGGCATATGCTTTTAGAATCAAGAAGGTACTGACATACAAAAATGAAGGAAGTACTGTTGGAAACTTCCTCAGAGAATAAAGTTTATTAAAATAACAAAATATAAAAGAGCAGAAAGATTCTGTTAAAAACTGGTGTGGTTGGCTTTAGATAACATTGCTATTAAAAGGAAATCTTATTCATATTTCTCAGCCCACAGCGTGTATAAAATTAACAGTAAAAAGAAGAACTCGGAATGAAAAAAAAGTTAAAAATATATCTTGATAAAACGTTCCCTTTCCCCTGTATAACTTGTAAATTAGCCATGGGAACCTCCCACCTGTACCAAACTCTCTCATTCTGAAAGTATACCATTAGTCTTCCCCTGAGCTTCCCACGGTTTTATATCTCATTTAAATTTCTTTTACCCACATCTTTTCTCCCTATCATTCATTCTTCTCTAAGACAATGAATACCACTTTACAAAATTAATAAAGTAAATGAACAAATGGAACTTTGAAAGAATACAGTAAATACTTGACAGAGTAGAAATCATTTCTGTTGTAATTCTAATTTAGAGTCTCTACATTTGTATTATACCCTGCACTTGATCTTTGATCCTCTTGCTCCTCAGAGTGTGTTCCTTGGACCACAACTTTACATCTCCTGGGAGCTTGTTGGAAATGCAAAATCTCAGTCCTTACCCAGGCCTATTAGATTGAAATCTGCATTTTAATAAAATCTCCAGGTGTTTCACTGACTCATTAAAATTGGAAAAACCCTGCCCAGCCTACCCAGAAAATGATATCAAAACCTATCCTTTTGTTACTTGAGTTTGACGGAAACTACAGACAAACTTTTAAAAATAACCAGGTTTTTGGGCACCTGGGTGGTTCAGTTGGTTAAGCAACTGCTTTTGGCTCAGGTCATGATTCCGGAGTCCATGGATCGAGTCCCATCTCAGGCTCCCTGCTCAGCAGGGAGTCTGCTTCTCCCTCTGACCCTACCCCCTCTTGGGCTCTCTCTCTCTCTCACTCTCTCTCTCTAATAAATAAATAAAATCTTAAAAAAAATAATCAGGTTTTAATGTTTAAATTCAATAAAACTACCTTTTAATATTGCTAAAATGATGCTGGATAATATAGCCAAGTTGGACTGATGCGTTCAATTTTTAATTAAAAATTTTCCTCACTTCAAGATGCTGTCCAGTTTCCTATTTCCCATCAGAAATCAGCCATTAAATATCTCTATTAGATATATCTCTATTTCCATTAGATAGCTCAGAAATCTGAGAGAATATGTATTACTACACTGACCCATTTGTGTTACACCACTGTGGTGGGGCTGGAAAATGCAGATTCCTATAGTCTTCCCATCTGTCCATTCACAATCTCCAATGACTTTTTTAGATGATCTCCAATTCTTAGTTTATTGTACATTTCTTCAGCCACGAGTCCAGTCTTGCCCCTAACAAAGCTCTTGGCCTCCATCCAGTCTCTGCTGCTTTCACTGGGCTTCTTAAAAACAGCCATTTACTAAAGTAGGTTTACAGGAAAACCAGTTCTATACTCTATTAGTGAGAATGATTTCCCCACAGTGTTCAGTGGGCAAGCATGTTTAGGAATGTTTGATAAAGCACAAGAGGATTCTTTACCAGCAGTGGGTCACACTTTGAATAGTACTACATTAAAGTGTAGTTCTCAATCTGGGAAAGATTAGATATTTAAAAAAATTCAAAACTAATCCTTTGCCCCAGCTTTCATAGGCTTATGGTCATTGGGTAATCACCAATGAGCTAGATGTGTAAGGTGTTTTCAAATGTTATTTTACCAGAGAACTTCCCCCGCCCCACAGGGCATCTACAGAAACTGGGGTTCTGTACTATGTTTTAGAAATGCAATTAGGAAAGCCTGCTTTCCTCATGTTCTGCTTAGGACTTAAAATGGCTTCCCACTCCCTGTCACATCAAGTTCAAATATCTGTGTTTTCCCCCCCTTTCCCTCCTTTAGGACTTAACTTGATCTTATTCTGCTCTATTATTCTATTTACTGAAAATCGTGCCCCCTGGCTTTACCACACTCGGAGTTAGCCATCAGAAAGGCTCCCCCCCACCACTGACCTACATATAAATATAAATATAAAGCCCTACCTCCCCAAGCCTTTGCTCACAACATTCTCCCTCCAGGGAAGGAAACTTTCAACATAGAGCTCAAATCTAAAGCATCTTTAAAGCCCAGATAAGTTTCAGACTTCTCTGGCTTAGATTGAACTTTCCAAAAGTAAACGAAGAAAAGAGGATTTGTGTGAAAGTGATTTATTAGGACAGTGCAGGAAAAAGTGGGTAAGGGAGGAGGAAGTGGGATCCAGGATAAGGGAGCAAGTATGGCCACCATATGGAGTGAAGTCCCGTAAAGCTTCACTTGGGCTCAGCCTTGCTGGGGAGTTCTGGAGACAGTGTTGTGATATCTCTGAACTTTCTCATCCAGGTGCATTGATTAGTCTGGGCCTGGTTGGTGGGGAGGGGCAAAAATGCACAAGTATTCACAGCTTCTCTGACAGAGACACCTGGATGCTGGCTGCTGGGAATATAGGCACACAGAGCCTGTGAATACAGAACTGGTAATGCGATCAGAGATACCATGTCAGCTGCAGCTTCCTGGACCTTCTCTAACACTGTGGCTCTCTGTTGATTGAAGCCTCACTACACCTGTGTCTAGTGTTACTTAGTTTTGCACTTTTTTGCTGTCTATGTCCCTGTATACCCTGTATATATATTTCTTTGTTCAGCAAGATTGACTCAAGATTGACAACTCTTCCCAAGCAATATTCATGCATGATCATTCTCTTGTAACTTGTACATTCCCAAGCAAACTCATTATCTAGAAAACATATTACCAAACAAAAATTAAGTTTTGCTTATCAAGAATATGAGGATGATAGTGACATGACTCCAACACACATTGTCTAACAGGAGAGGCAAGGTAGAAGCTGGGATTCCAGTTGAGTCAGGGTTGAAGGAAAGATGATTATTTTTTACCACTATGTAGGAATTGAACTGGATTACACTTTACAAATGAGTTCATTTCCCTTGATATTTGGATCATGATAAAATATAATCTCTTTTTCTGGGTTAAAAAAATCAGCAAGATTATTAGATAGGTTGATGTGGGGCACCTGGGTGGTTCAGTTGGTTAAGTGTGGGACTCTTGATTTCATCTCAGGTCATGAGACCAAGACCCTCATCGGGCTTCAAGCTGGGCTGGAGCCTGCTTAAGATTTTCTCTCTCTGCCCCTCCCCCACCCTTCAAAATAAATAGATAGATGATAGATAGATGATAGATAGATGATAGATAGATGATAGATAGATAGATGCGAGGTGAACTGACAATGAAATTTGGAAAAACGATATGAGTCAGTAGATTCACATCACCACTAAAAACATTCGACTTTATTGTCTTTTTCTCTAACAGGGTTGATGGTAGTAATATTTTTTCCCTACTCTATCTCTGTTTTGAGGGTTAAATGAGATAATAATGTATAATAGGACTTTATAAATCATAAAGCACTGTTTCCATTTTAGCCATCATAATAGGTATATTACACAAATAAATAAAATAGTTATAGTTGTTACTCAAGTGCAAACAATGTTAGAATCCAGTTAAATTCTTTTTTTAGAAGCCAAAAAGCTTTTAGTGAACTCAAAATTCTAAGTTGATATTCATTTATTTAAGATTTTTATAACTAGAAAATATTTAGCATATAATCACTGTGTGAATGATAGGTTGCTGCTTAAAAGCTCAGAATTGGAAATCTGCGTGTTTCAGATTGTATTGCCTTCCCATATCATTTCTCTTTCCATCATTAAGGTAGCTTTAGCATGAGAGGCTCAAAATTGCCGATTAATTAAAACCGTTGCCCAGTTTCCTTCAGCTGCGCATATAACCCTGATTGAGCTCTGCAACTGGGTGAATGCGACCCTCGAATACCAATCTCATCTCATAACTGGTTGCATAATGTTGTACCTCTCAAATATGCGGTCTGATGTGCCAAAGACCAGAAAGCCTCAGTTTTCCTAGAAATTTTTGGCATATAGATTTATATCACAATTAATCTTTTGGAGAGCTCTTTGAAATGAACATTTGGGACAAGTATTCTAGGTTTTGACTTGCTCTGTTCATATTGGAAACATCCTTCCTCTAGGTGCCCCAAAGGGACATCAAAATAGTGCTGCTGGTGATCAGGGCTTTCTGGCTCACTGCCAACCAGAGCCAAGAGAAAAGAAAGCAGCAAAGGCTGCTCAGCAGTTCCTGCACGCGGTGCACAAGTCCTGAGCAATGAGCTTTGCAGTGAGCTCTGAGTCCATGGTAGTCATCAGTGTCATTCCCCTCTCAAGGAAAGCCAGCATTCTTAGGCTTCATTAGTGAAAACTAGATTACCTATTATCCTGAATTTTCTGCATCTTGAATGTCACATTCAATTTTTGGCCCAGAGAATCTGATAATGTTACCTTTTAGTGAGCATTTATATCATGCCAGAAAGGATATCATGCTATATGCTTTTTTCACATTTGATCCCTACATTAATTCTAGAAGTAGGTGCAATTTTAATCCCATTTCCAATTATAGAAAATGAGTTTAGATATTACAATAATTTCTCATCTTCAGCTAGGTTTCCCTGGAGCAGAACCAGAAAAGAATTCTAAGGCAAGCGGTTTACCAAGAAAGTGCTTCCAGGAGAAACCAATTGGTAAGTAGGAGAAGCAGAGCAGGGAGGGGGAGAGAGCCAGGAAGGAAGAAACTTAACAAAAGTCTCAGAGGTGACTTTAACCTATGAGCACAGAGAGCTCCGGGGTGTGAGGTAAGCCTCAAGGTTACCCAAGTCCAATGCAAGGGAACTCAATCTTTCATACCTCCTCACTGAACAGCAATTTGTGGAGGCTCACCCTAGGGGGATGTAAATTCCTAGGATGTAAATTCCTAGCATGTAAATTCCTATTCTCTGCAAAGCAAGTTTCTAAATTCCCAGGATGCTCCTGGCGGGGTGGGGGGGAATGGGGTTGCTACTGGTAATTGGAAGAGGAAGTTCAATGAAGGACGGCTAATGCAACCAACGTTATCCTATGCAGTCACATAGCAAAAATGCAGAGAAGCTGAGATTTCAAACAAGCTCTCTCTGACTCTAAAACTTAGGAATTTTAACCACTATTCTGAATATCAGACACAAGTGGTCTGAAGAGTGGGCAATCAAGGTAATGGGGGTTCTGTATATTGTGTCCCAGGAGCAGCTGTTGACAAAAGTTAACCATAAATATCTTAAAGTAGGGAAGATTAGAGAGAGCACAGAAAGTTGTCTTGAGTTAGTTTGAGGGCTATCAAGCCCTTGGAAGTAGGAGTTCTGAACTAGGTTGTTTCTAAGTGCAGATAGAAAATAAAGGGTATAAACTACAGAGAAACAGGTTGAAACTTGATATAAGGAAGACTTTTAGGGCAGTAGGACTTTTCTAGTAACGGAATCAGCTGTTTCTACAAAGAAAAAGTTGGCCATACATCACATTTTCGAACAGTCCCGAATACCATCAGTCAAAGAAAGCCATTGCAACGAGAATTAGGTTAAGAGATTAGTTTCTAGGGTGCTTCTGATTTCCTAAAATGGGGATCTAGTTTGGAGAAGCTGTTGGACTTGCTCTGTTTTCATTCCCAGACATAAATGTTATGGTGATATTATAAATATACCCCTTTGTTTCAATGCAAAAAATCAAGCATGCTACCTTCAATTTGAAATATGAAATTTAAAAAAGAGTCAATTGCCCGGACTCCCCGCCCTCCCCCCCACCCATTACCTATCCCATCACATCTGGTCCTTTGTAATAAAATGAGCCAGGAGACAGGATGACTGCTGTATTAGGGAACTGAGTATGTGCAAATGTCCTCTAAATTGCTTAGGATAAATCTGAACTTCATGAAATTGAAGCAAGATGATTGTAAAATAGAGTTTAAAGGGAATTAAATATCACCACAGAGAATGTGGCTGCAAAATTGAGTCAAAACAACTCAAAATAACTAATCTGGTACAGACAAGTTCAATAATTAATAATCCCACTTCAGAGGAAACTGTTTGTAGGCTATCCACAAGTATTTTTACTTATGCTTTTAAGTTTTTCAAAACCTGACACGGAAGGTCTTAAATTATTCAAATTCTATGTATTTATTTTAAAAACATTGAAAATCCTGAGAAAGACTTCTTTGTTCCAGAAAGAGGTTCTCTTTCCCTTTTCAAATAAAGTGTCACACCTAAATAGTCAATTATCAAGAACATTAATGGTGGTTAACCAACTCATCAGAATTAGTTCTTATCTTTTAATACTGCTTCAGGCTAAGCAGAGGGAAGTGCAGAGTTGAATAATTAACCAGGAATGTGCAGATTAAAATCTTCTGTGTTTTCCCTTAATAAAAATAATTATCAACATTTTCTTAGTGACACTTGATTCTGATTGGAGATTTTTATTTTCTTAACCTCTCTGCCTTTTACTCTGTTTCTCTCTTAATTCTGTCTGACTCTTCTCTGTTTTTACCTTGCTTTCTATGTTACTTAAGGAAGAAAAACTCTAATGAAAGGATGCCTAATTTTCTGTTCCCTGACAGAAAACAAGGGTAAATAGATCAGTGGAACCAGTTAGTGTGAATAGCAGTTCCTGGGAGGGTTTTTGTTGTTGTTGTTTGTTTAAAATAAAAATATGGTACCTTTGGGCAAGTCCCCATCTGATAAATGGCTGCCTCGCTCATTGAAGAATCCTCTCTTCCAAGAAGTTGGTGGATAAGATTTCCTATATTTTGTAAAGCATGTTGCATCTAACTTTTTTCACTTAACATTATGTTTTTAGATTCATCCATGTTAATAAGCTGTAATTAATTTGTTTTGACTGTGGTGAAATATTCCCTTGTGGATTTTCAAGGTAATGAAACTTTAGGTTGTTTCTAATTTTTTTTTTTTTTTGACAAGGCTGCAAAAGACTTTCTTTTATATGCCTTTGCATGCACAGGTTGGTTTCCCAATACTTAGGACATGATTTTCTCCATCTAAACTAAATGGTGCCATATTGATCTCCGGTGTGGCCCCACTGACTTACACTCTTAACGTTGATGTGTGGTAGGGAACAGAGACTCTTGTGTGAGTGAAATGTCCTTTGAGAGTTACTCCTCTAATGTATGTTAGTCAAGGAGATAACATGGACAGATGGACTTCAAAAGGCAAGACAAATGCTCTATTATGGATAATTGTGTGAGTAGCACAAATAAGTATATAACCTAATTGTAAAGACAATTTTGAACATCCATGGTGGTAGGTATAAAACACAATAAAAACCATGAAATTGAGGAGAATTCTATGAAGACTGGGGAAATAGTGAGCTATACTCTTCATGTTGGTCTTTGAGAAGTTATATTATGCTCTTTCTAAAAGTATTTCTGCTGTTTTGTATATAGGTCTATGGCTTATTTACTTTTACATTATTTAATATCTTTCTGTATCAAGCAGACCCTTGCTTAATTTCTTCTACTAGGGTCATAATTCCTATTGTACAGTCAGAATCAACATTTTTTCAATTTAATAGATATTTATTGAATATCTATTACGTGTTACTTCTCTAGGTCCTCAAGATTTGGCAGTGAGCAAGACAGAGATGCTCCTTGCACATACAGAGCTTATAGTTTAGTCGGGGGGGGGGGCAGTGGAAGACAATAAAAAAGGGAACACAGTAATTTCAAGTAGTATTAAGAGTATGAAGGAATTGGGGCTCCTGAGTGGCTCAGTTGGTTAAGCATCCAACTCCTGATTTTGGCTCAGATCATGATCTCAGAGTCGTGAGACTGAGCTCTACGTTGGGCTCCATGATGGGCTGGAAGCCTGCTTAAGATTCTCTCTCTTTCCCTCTGCCCCTCTCCCCTGCCCCCCTAACCCAGTGACACATGAGGGCACTCTCTCTTTCTCTAAAAAAAAAAGTGTGAAGAAACTAAAATTTCTTTAGATTTCAGAGTCTAGGCTTCATTGACAACATATTTATTATGAATACCTTCCATGTAACAATGACATGGCATCAGTTCTTAACAATATTGTTCAGTGTGCAAGGTATTAGAGGATAGAGGTTTTAGCTTTTGAACTTGACTTGAGATGGCCTAACAATATTATTCATATGAGGACTTTTGATATCATCTGATCATATCAGGAAAATTATCACAGTAATTTTATATTTATTATGTAATAGGTAAATGATGTAGATATTTCAAGAAAGAAATTTATAATCTGGCAGAAGAGATAACAAACCACACATAAAAAGTTACCAGAACACATAGTAGCAACTGGTGGCTTTCTAATGGGAGATGTATACCCTGAGAACTAAAGGAGTTCAGAAAAACACTTTGGAGTTGTCAAGAAAGAATTCCACCAGGTGTGATTTAAGCTTGAAGACTGGTTGCAGTTTGACATTGAGATTGTCAACTTGGATCTGTGTGGCATTATAATTCTCTATGAAATTAATTCATTTACTCTAACAGCTTTTCTCTTCTTGCCCCAGATTCCATTCTGAATTAATTGGACTTCCATCTGGCATTTGCTTATTAAACCTGATCTCTTGCCTGGAATGGCCTTCAATTGTTCTTTCTTTGTCTCTTCCTCGTTTTCTGGTTTCTTTACTTCTTTCTATTGTGGATGGGTGAGTCTGGAATTCCTCTGTGCCCGAAATCACCTGCATGTTGCCAGGTTCGTCCTAAAATGGCCTCTACCTTCTTTCTATTACTTGCCACAGAGACAAGCAATGTGTAGAAAAGGAGTCACACAAAGGAAAACAAAATCATAGTGATTTTCTCTGGCTCAGAAAAAAATATCTGTTGGCAGCAATCTTCTTTCAGAGTTTCATTCTCAACAGCTACCTTGACAAGTTTCCTTCAATTTCATTTTATTTTGCTTTAAAATAAAATAGGAACAAAATAAAGGACCAACAAGTTGTATTGCACTGACAATTCAGAAGCACATTCTTATGAGTAAGAAGATGAGTTTGGAAGTCAATCTAAGGAAAAATGAAAAGAAAAGAAGGATATAGTAGAGATTCCACATAAAGGAAAAGAATGAATGAAACGGTAAGACTAGAATATGCAGAATTCTAAATAATAACAACTGAAAAATACAGGGCCTAATACTGTAGCATCCAAGATTTTTCTATAAGAACTGTGAATACCTTTCAGCATAAGATTGTTTCAGGAACTTGCTTTTCAAAAAAACCCGACATAGATTCTCACGTCTTTAACTCAATATATTTATGAAGTCTGGGCAATACAGCCATCACTGCAAAACTGAAATAAAGAGCTGAATTTCTGCCATTGAACAGTTTGTGGTCCAGAGTGGAGACAGACATTCAGACAAACCATGATGGTAGAATATAATTAGCTGAGGCAGCTCTGAGCTGGGTGAGAGCATAGTGGAAGCAGGCTTTACTTAAGCTTTCTCTGGATAACTTACGTCTTATATCTAGGGTGCCTTTAGAAACTTTTGCCATCTTTTCAATTTGACATTATAATTTAAATTTCAAAAGTTAGGTTCGTTGATCCTAAAAGCTTTAAAAAATTCTTTTTGCTACAAAATGGGATCCAATTACTTTTCCTTTCCCTCACCCTCCTTAATTCTTCTGCTCCTTTTTACAGCTGCCTTCCACCCTATTCTGATTTTTCTTCTTAGACTCAGATCTCTCACTCCTTTCTCCTGGCTTTATGTTCTAGGTATGGAGATAGAGTGTCATTTTCTATTTCATTGCTCTTCTCTACCCAGCTATAGTGCCTAGCGCAGGGTTCTGCTCAGAGAAGGCTTGTTGACAAAATGCCGGAAGTGTCTAAAGCTGCCCCAGAGAGAGGGTGTTATTGCAATGCTGTCTTCTTATGGATTTCAGAAAGAAATCAAGGGAACTGATTAAACAGAGAATGTATTTGTACTGCGGAATCACCTCCCTGAGAATCAGTGGGAAGTAAATTACAGGAAGGAATCCTGCAGGGAAAGTTGTTCTTGATTAGACATCACTCTCACTGACCGCTCAAAGAGAAGCCCAGTGCTCAGCAGTGGTACATTTTGACACAAAGCACAGGAACCATGTGAATTAGTGCTGACGAAAATAACTCGTTAAAGGGACTGGATTGGGATTCTGTTTTAGCAAGGATAGGAAGCCTAATGATTCATTCATGGGTTGATGTTTTTGAAGGGAAATACAAACTCATTATGTGGGAGTGATGCTTCCCAAGCAGGAGCCCCCTGTAGGTGTACTGAAAAATATATACATATATATATATATTTCAGACCACACATATATATGTGTGGTCTATAAAAACTTTGATGTGCTTTATATATATATATATATATATATATATATATATATAAAATATATTTT
>NW_027397065.1:56268946-56414353 GCF_003265705.2 Callorhinus ursinus
TAAAATGTTAAATTTCCCCTCTATTCTTCTCCTCCAAGGTAACTGTCATTAACTGGTATGTATCATTCCTGTTTTTCCTTTCTCCAGATATGCCATGTATAATGGATTTTAAAAATATGTAGAGATGAGATCATACTAAATTTGTATTGCTCTGTAATTTTTTTTTCACTTACCATCCTTTGTTTAGATCACCAAGCTAGAGATAGAAATTTAACTATACTAGTACGATGTATGAGGATTTATACTGAATAAATTCAAATTCAAAGCAGAGTTACCTGGGTTAAATTCTTGGTTCTGTTGGGCCTGTTTTCAAAGAAGCAACTGAGTCTCAAATGAGAAATTTCAGTTGGTGTTTGGTATTTGAAATAACTTAAAACATGAACAGAGAATGGTCAGTCATGGAACCTGATACAGAGGAAGCACTTAATAAATACTTGTTCAATTGTATTCAATCAATTTCCCTTAGTCTGCTGTTACAAGTGAATAGTAGAGTTCTCTTAGTCTGTCTATATATTGTAAGGTATCAGCATCTGAATTTGTCTTATTTTATCAATTAGTCTATAAATATTTATTGAGTGCTTACTGTAGTCCATCAACAAAACTCACCCACTATGATGAGTCTTTTCTACATCAGAATTTTTGAAGGTGGGAACTCATTCTCAAATCAATAATAAGATCAATAATAATAAACTGTTACATTTGTAGAGTACTTTGCTGTTTACAAGACACTCACAAAGCCTCATCCCATTTAACGCTCAAACATAGCTGTGGGCGTCTGGTATCATTCCCATTTTATAGAGAAAGAAAGCGAGCCTCTGATAGTAATTGATCAGCCTAAGCCGCTGAACACAGAAAAGTGAAAAAGCTGAGACTCAAGCTTCCTTACTTCAAATTCAGGGATTCTCTGGTATATTTCTTCTTGTTACAAAAATTATGGGACAAGCTCATTAAAAATAAAAAAAAATCAATTCACATCCAAAGAGCTGTTTATATAAAGTGGGAAGATGGTCTCTGTTGGTGTCAAAAATAACAAGTTAGTACATTCTGAGGATACATGTACATCCAACCAGTAGCATATTCAAACCTGCTGCTTCTCAGTATATGTTCTTTTTGACTAGGCGTATCAGCATCCCCTGGAAACTTGCTAGAAAAGCAAGGGCCCCACCCTAGACCTACTGAATGAGGATCTATTGGGGGGCTAGAAATCTGATTTTAATAAACCCTCTAGGCTATTCTAATGCACATTAAAACTTGAGAATCCTAGTTTTCTCCACTGAACTGGAGAAAGATAAAGAAATTCTTATTCAAATCTAAGCAACAACTTGTTTGAACCTTCCTGCTGAAACATATTCTTACTGAGGTACAAAGATATACCTTCTATAGAGATCAAAGGACAGCTTGCTCACTTGAAATATAAGCAACTGCTCTCTGGTACAGGTCAGAGCTTATTGCTTCCAGGTATAGTAGTAGAATTTCATTTCCCCTAATATATCCTCTATATTCTTGCTATTGTGAAAACTTTTTTGACACCTCCTCAATGCATTTCTCTATTAATTCCCATTTCCCACATAGGAATATGAAATACTTTTGTACCTTTTACTGATTTATTTAACACTGCAAGCTTAAAAACAAAAAGACAACAAATAAAACAGAATAAAAATAAAATTTCCCAAATCCTAAATACACGTTGGATAACAGTGGCAAGCAAGATGGTTACTTTTTGAAGACTGTTAGGGACAAATGTTTGTGTTTCCACAAAATTCATGTTGTAACCCTACCCCACAATGTGATGGTAGTGAGTGGGACCTTTGGAAGGTAATTAGGATTAGATGAGATCGGGGGTGGGGTCTTCATGAGTGAGATTAGTGCCCTTATAAGAGTCACAAGAGAACCTGCTTCTCCTCTGCTCTCTACCACGTTCAGATACAAGAAGTTGGCCATCTGCAACCTGGAAGAGGATCCTCACCAGAACTTGACCATACTGGTCAGCTCCCTTATCTCAGAGGATTTCCAGCCACTGGAACTGTGAGAAATAAATTTCTATTTTTTATAAGTGACCTAGTTGATGGTCATTTGTTACAGCAAGCCAAAGCGACTAAGACAGCAACTAACTCATAAACACATACTTAAAATGAGTGGGGGGGGCGTAAGAGACAAGAGGGTCAGGTCAGACTTAGGCTACTGTTTAAAACTTTTCTCACATCATATGATTTGAAGTATTATTGAATGTGGTTTACTGCAGCAGAGACCTGAGAATTTATTCACATCATCCTTGGGTGGCTTAGCATCTATCTCAGGGAATTCTTGGGGGTTCTCCTAGATACTTAATCATCAACCTAATATAAAAATAATGTGGGGGAAAGAATCCATTGATAGTTTTTCTATTAAGTTAGAGGAGTTTCAACTTATTGCATGGAAAGATTGTCACCCAAAGAAAATGTTGAGTGAATTAATGAACAAATCTACAAGAAGCAGGGTTTTGAGCACCATGCATACTTTTTTCTATGGAAATTAACAGCCAAATATGTGTGGTCTATAAAAACTTTGATGTGCTTTTAATAAAAAATTACTGAGCTTTATTTTTAAAGGCAGTTTTAGGTTCACAGCAAAACTGGGGGGTAAGTACAGAGAATTTCCTTATACCTCCTGTCCCCACATATACACAAACTGCCCGAATATCCGTATCGTGCTCCACAGTGGACATTTATTACAATCAATGTACCCATGTTGACACAACTTAATCACCCAGAGTTCATAGTTTACATTAGGGTTCACTCTTGATACATTCTAGAAACTTGGACAAATGTCTAATGACATGTATCCATCGTTGTAGTATCATATAGTATAGTTTTCCTGCCCTAAAATCCTGTGCCCTGCTTATTCATCCCTCCTTCCCCCCACCAAACCATGACACTCGTTGGTCTTTTTACTGTCTCCAAAGTTTTACCTTTTCCAGAATGTCACATAGTTGGAATCATTTGGTAGGTAGCTTTTCACCTTGGCTTCTGTCACTTAGTAATATGCATTTAAGTTTCCTCCAAGTCTTTTCATGGTTTGATAGCTCATTTCATTTTAGCACTGATAACATTCCATTGTTTGGATGTACCAGTTAATTTATCCTTTCACCCATGAAATGCACTTCAGTGTCATCTTGGTTATTTCCAAGTTCTGGCAATTATGAATAAAGGGGCTATAAAGATCCATGTGCAGATTTTTGTGTGGACATAAGTTTTTGATTCATTCCTATTGCTCCACAACCATGCCAGCATCTGTTGTAAATGTTTTGGGTTTGACCATTCTAAGAAGTGCATAGCGGTATCTCTCTTTTCTTTTTTTTTTTTCAAATTTGCAACTCCCTGGTGACATATGGTGTTGAACATCTTTGCAAAAGTTTACTTGCCATCTGGATATCTTCTTTGGATAAGTACCTGTTCAGGTCTTTTCTGTTTCTTAATTGGGTTGTTAATTACCTTATTATTGAGTTTTTAAGAGGAAGAGTTCTTTTTATATTTTAGATAACAGCATTTCATCAGGTGTGTTTTTTGCATATACTTTCTCCCAGTTTGTGGCTTGTCTTCTTATTCTCATGCCATTGCCTTTCGCAGAGCAGAAGTTTTTAATTTTAATTAAGTCCAGCTTATCTACTGTTGTTGTTGTTGTTTTTCACAGTTGATGCCTTTGTGTGAGAAGTTATCATGACACCCAAATTCCTTCAGATTTTCTCCTATGTTATCTTCTAGGAGTTTTATAGTTTTGCATTTTACATTTAGGTTTATGATCCATTTGAGTTCATTTTTGTCAACGGTGTAAGGTTTGTGCCTAGATTCCATTTTTCCCATGTGGATGTCTAGTTGTTCTTGCACCATTTGCTGAAAAGACTCTTTTCGCTCTATTGTGTTGTCTTTACTCCATTGCCAAAGATCAGTTGACTATATTTTTATGGGTCTATTTCTGGGCTCTATTTTGTTCTATTGATCTATTTAACCATTTCCTCACCAATACCACATTGTTTTGATACTGTAGCTTTATAGTAACTCTTGAGCAAGTTATTCATTTTGAAGATGGGTAGTGCAGTCCTCCAACTTTGTGCTTCTCTTTCCATATTGAGTTGGCTATCCTGGGTCTTTTGTCTTGCCATTCCATAGAATACATTTGTTGATATCCACAAAATAACTTACTGGAAATTTGATTGAAATTGCATTGAATCTATAAGTCTGGTCGGAAAAAACTGACAGCTTATCAGTATTGAGTCTTCCTGTCCATGAAGGCTGTTGAGCCAGCCTCGTGTACCTGGGATAAGTCCCATTTGGTAGTGGTGTATAATTCTTTTATACATTGTTGGATTTGGTTTGTTAATATTTTGTTACTATTTTGTTAAAGATCTTTGCATCTATGTTCATGAGAGATATTGTTCTGTAGGGTTCTTTTTTCCTTGTAATGTCTTTATTTGGTTTTGATATTATGGTAATGTTGGCCTCATAGAATGAGTTAGAACGTATTCTCTCTGCTTCTATTTTCTTGAGGAGATTGCAGAGAACTGGTATAATTTCTCCTGAAATATGTGGTAAAATTACCCAGTAAACCCATGTGGGCCTGGTGTTCTGTTTTGGAAGGTTATTAATTATCACTTCAATTTATATAAAAGATACAGTTCTATCCTGATTATTTTTGTGGGGGGAGGTTAGCAAATTGTATCTTTTAAGAATTTGGTCCATTTAATCTAGATTATCAAATCTGTGAGCATAGAGTTGTTCACAATGTTCCTCTATTATTTTTTTAGAGCCCTTAAAATCTGTAGGGATGGTCCTTCTTTTATTTCTGATATTAGTGATTTGTATTTTCTTTTTTTTTCTTAGTTACCCGGCTAGAGGTTTATCAATTTTATTGATACTTTAAAAAATCCATTTTTAGTTTTATTCACTTGTTTTATTCATTTCCTGTTTTCAATTTCTGTTCTAATTTTTAATCATTTCTTTTCTTCTGTTTACTTTGGATTTATTGCCTTTTTTTTCCTAAGGAAGAAGTTTAGATTACTGATTTTAGATCTACTTTCATTTCTAATATATACATTCAGTGGTATAAATTTCCCTCTCATACTGCTTCTCTGAATCCCACAAATTTTGAAAAGTTGTATATTTTCATTTTCACTTAGTTCAAAATATTTAAAATTTTTTCTTGGGATTTCTTCTTCTAACCCATATGTTAGTTAGGAGTGTGTTGTTTAATTCTAAAATATATATGCATCCCTATGTTTTTGTAACATTATTTACAATAGCCAAGATATGGAAACAACTCAAGTGCCCATCCATAGATGAATAGATAAAGAAGATGTGCTATATAACATAATGGAATGTTACACAGCCTTAAAAAAGAATAAAATCTTGCCATTTGCAACAACATGAATGGACCTAGAAGGTATAATGCTAAGTGAAATAAGTCAGTCAACGGAAGACAAACACCATATTATTTCACTCATATGTGTAATTTAAGAAACAAAATGAATAAACAAAGAAAAAAAGGAGACAAACAAGAGCAGACTCTTAGCTATAGAGAATAAACTCATGGTTGCCAGAGGGGAGGTGGATGGGTAAAATAAATAAAAGGGATTAACAGTACACTTATCTTGATGAGCACTGAGAAATGTATAAAATTGCTGAATTGTTATATTGTACACTAGAAACTAATGTAACACTGTACATTCATTATACTTGAATAAAAATAATGAATTGTGTTGTTTGATCACCAAGTATTTCTAGTTACTTCCATTGTGATCTAAGAGCAGATATTGTATGGTTTCTATTTTTTTTAATGTGTTAAGGTATGTTTCATGGCCCAGAATGTAGTCTATCTTGATAAATGTTCCATGTGAGCTTGAGAAGAATTCTGCTGTTGTGGGATGAAGTAGTTCATAGATGCCAGTTACATCCAGTTGATCTATGGTACTCTTAAGTTCAGTTATGTCCTTACTGATTTTCTGTCTGCTGGATCTGTCCATTTCTGGTAGCGGGATATTAAAGTCTCCAACAATAATTCCTTGCAGTCTATCAGTTTTTGCCTCACATATTTTGACACTCTGTTGTTAGGTGTCTATACATTATGGATTATTATATCTTCTTGGAGTATTGACCCCTTTATCATGTGAAGCTTCTCTTCATCCTTGATAACTTGCCTTGCTCTAAAGTCTGTTCTGTCAGAAATTAATGGCAAATAAAATAAAATAAAATAAAATTATCAAAGGTAACTTACCTCTGCTCTGCTTGTTTTGATTAGTGTTAGCATGGTCTATCTTTCTCCATTCCTTTCTTTTAGTCTGTATATGTTTTTATATTAAAACATAATTTCTTCTGAGGGCAGGCCTTGTTAAGAACAGAATGTTGTAGTTTATTTCAAAGTGGCTTATTTTCCTCTTCTCCAACCGGAAGTAAGAGATTTTTCTCAGATATTTAGCAATTCATAAATTACAGTTCAGGTTTTCCTATCCCAGTAATAGCTCCTATGAAAGTTTCTGCTTTGGGATTTCTGCTCTAGTAAGTTGTGAATCTCTGTATCCTCCTGTCTGTTTCTCCAATTTTGGGGATAGCGGTTTGCCCAGTGACCTTACTTCTCTGATAAAACCAGGAAAAGTTGATTTTTGCTTGTTCAGCTCCTTGCTTATTATTGGAATGGAGTAGTGACTTCTAACCTACTACATGCCAGACCAGAAACCCTGTGCTTTCTTTGCAGATAAATAAAATACAAGCTAACATTGAATTTTTTGCTTTTCCTTCACCCTGAATGGTATTTCACTAGGGGAGCAGGTGACATAAAGCTATATATCTGAATAAAGTTGTAACAATGGAAAATCTGTACCATATAACATAGCATGATATAATCATGTTGCTACTTGGGGGAAAAGACTAATCACTAATTGCAGTACAATTTTTAATTAAAAAGAAGGTGGGAACTAGATAAAAAAATTAAGGATGTTCAGTAAGCTAGTGATCAAAGCCAAATATTAAATTAAAATGTTTTCTATGAAAATATGAATCTGCTTATGCAGATTATCCCACTGAATTATTCCACCATCTGCAGAATTCATGCCTTTTTGTTTGACTCATTTGTTACAAGTAGCTTATCAACAATAACACCCCCTATTAACACAAATAAGAGATTCTCAGATGACGATAGGAAGAGACAATTGGAAAGTCATGCCCTGTTAGAAAAATTAAAGAAACCAGCACTATGTTTTCATGCTATGTATTACAGTATCAATGGGACTGTGCCCTTAAGAAATCCAGCTGTATTCCAAAAAGAACAGTAAATGTTATTCATATCACAGAGAATGTTGAAACATATGATGATTTTTTGTTGATTTAGTTATAATTTTCATGTACAATATGCATAAAGATGGAAGCCTATTCAATGAATAATCTACATTGCTGGCTGTGGTCAGATATATTGTTATAGAGAAAATTTTAAAAATCACATTTTTATTTAAAACATTTACAAAACATGACTTTAAAGACTTAATAGTCACAATATGATGCCTGTATTGTACATCAGTACACACACTAACCTTCAGCTTTTATTTATATGATAATGAATTATTCAGAGAGGATATGGGCAAGCTTTCCTAAATGGAGTACCCACTGTTGATTCTTGTGATCTATGTCTCTTTAGTTTGAGGCAAAAATAGGAGTACACAAAAAGCATCAAGAAGATTTTTATCTATGTACCTTTGTATCTATGCATCGTTTAGTTATTCAAGTAGTTATCTAATATCTATCTTTGTTCATATATTTGAGATATTAGAAATGAAAATTCCTCTTTAAGGTTCAAAATGCTCTTCTACTGGAAATGAATCTATAAGTTTGCACTTCAATGTAAATTACCTTTAAGGGGCACCTGGCTGGTTTAGTTGATAGAGCATGCGACTCTTGATCTTGGGGTTGCAAGGTTGAACCCCACATTGGCTGTAGAGATTACTAAAAAATTAAAATAAAATAAAATAAAATAAAATTATCAAAGGTAACTTACCTTTGGGGAAATCAAAACTTGGATTCATACTGGGGACTTTGGATAGCCAGAATTTCATGCAAAACCAGAGGAAACTAGGGACAGGAGAAAAGACCATCACATGCAGAGACAGGAGAGAAAAGAATTTGGAATGTGTTAAAAATGAAATTATTCTAAATTTGCATTTTCTTCAGGTTCATAAATGAAGCAAGTCCTTCCCTGGGAGCGCTAAAATTTCTCCCATGTGCTGCCTTCAATGTGATCTCTGTTGATAGATGGCTGCTATCTCTTCTAGATCAACAGGAAGGATGGCGTACTGTAGTTTATGAAAGAAAACATTGCTTTTTAAAATGGCTGATGGTTGCATTATTGCTAGACGTGAAGTTAGAGTTTATTTGACTATTGGAGAATCAAGTGTTGTTGGCATTCAATGTAAAGCTCGGGTTAGAGGCCATTTTGGAGAGATCAAGTCATGTGCTTTGAAGCTAACTATGACCCTCTGCTGTAGTTAGAGAGTCCAAGATTTCTGCGGGAAATCTAAATTTGCAATAGCTCTGGTAGGCCCCCATTCTCAGAAGTGGAGACAATAGGAAGTTTGTGAAGACTTATGTCAGCTGTTATTAACATATTTTGTTCATAAATATGTTTCATTAGTAGCAACAGATGGACTTGGAGAAAACTTGTTATGTGTGGACATAAAATCGTGTTCCATATATCTCAGTTCAGTAGAATTCATCACATCAGAAGAATGTCAAATAACAAAAATTAAACAGGTTGGGGGAATATAAGGCAAAAAAACTCTACATTACGAATAATGGGAGATTGTTAACCCCTCCAGGGATCAAATCAAGCTATTTTTTTTTTCAATTGAATTTAAAAATAGGCAATCAACTTTAGGGGGTTTTTTATTATTATTATTCCAAATATTTGGGTGTTAGGGTCCTTTTGATTCCTGAATTCTCCAGGAAAATAGTGAAAAGGAGCATATGCCTGCTATCCAGAAGCTAGAAAATTTGGTTAATCAGGATGGTCTGGACTGCAGTTCATATATGGTCATATCAGACAGTACCACACACAGAAAGGGGTTTGTAAGCAGACTGTGTCAGCAATCCTATTCTTGGATGCAAAGGATTATAAGCCTAGTGCAGAGTAAATAGTCAGTTTTGCTTACATTTTCAGAAGGCTGGACAAAAGGCTGCAGATAATATACGCAAAAGAGCTAAATTAACTCCTCAATTCAAGACAAGAGGTTCCTATATGTTGAAAGATAAAAGGGGATTTGTAACTCTATACTTGAACTTTTCAGTAATCAAGAACAACAGTATGTTTGTGCACACTTTGTCAATGTATACATCTGTGGACACTAACATAAACATCTTTAGGTGACCTATACTCAGAAAATAAAGTGCACCTGTGATTTTTGAAGTGGACTCTTCAAATGGGTAAAGACATCCAATTTTCACTGATAGTGCACTGAAAAACTTTTTTTTTCTCCTTTGACTTCAATTGTAAAGCATTACTTTAATATTTAAGTAGTGGCTATTTTCAACCACAATAATGAAATAGTACTGTTTTATCCTCCTTTAGTTTTCCAGACATAAAAGACAATTTTATTGCTTAATTTTTTTAACATCCTGAAGTTCTTAGGAACCAATTGGAATAACATGACTTCAATCTGAGTGAGGAAGTCAATTTTCAGAATTCAGTGACCCAAACATATTGTGGGAATGTTATTTTATTAGTTTAACACCACAGAGAAACGTTTCTCTGAGAACGATTTTGAAGAGCATTAAATTTAGCAAAACTTTCCAGTGAGTTTCACCATATGATAAATTACACATCAACATGTATATGAAACTTAATACTTGAGAATAATTCTATCTGTAAATAGCACATTAAATCTCTCACACCAGAATTGCTGTTATGAACTAGGAGATGTATTTGTTCTTTTAGCCAGCTGATGCACTGGAGTAAATTAAATAGTAATTTACTATGTAAAATGAAAGAGTTAAATCTTCCTAGTAAGCCAATAATAAACACCTCAAAAGTGTTTATTCATCTATATACATTGATATTAAAGTGTGCTCATTTTCAAAAAATAAAGTGTACTTGTTTGCTAAAAAAATAGTTTTTTATAATGAAGAATTTTTTTTAATTTGTAAGAAAATAAGTTTCTTGAACAGATCACCAATTGGACAAGAAAATTCTGAAAAGAAAAAACCATAAGAATTACATTTACATGGAAAAACAAATGACCTATAAATGGGTTTCAGAAAGTGCCTTAATCTGACTGAATGCATCATGTGAAATATTTTTTAGTCTTCCAATTGGACTGGATTTTTATGTTTCTAATTAAAGTAAACCTTCAAAGATTAAATGAAATAAGTAATTACTACAATTATTTACTGAAAGTGCTTGGCTTTATAGAGTGGCAACATTGGACATCAAAGTGGGCATAGAGCTCTTCTACCCCTAATTGTGTTCCAGAATCCCCTCTCTTGTAATACTACTGTGCAGACTGACCATAGATTCCCTAGAGATATGGAGGTTTGTTTTGGAAGAGAATTTGGGGAAGAAAAGACTGTGAACTTGAATTCTGTGATCATTTCCCATTTTATCTTCACACTGAAAATGCTTAGCTATGGGAGACCTACATACACATTTTATTCATTC
Source organism: Callorhinus ursinus (assembly GCF_003265705.2). Classification (NCBI taxonomy): domain Eukaryota; kingdom Metazoa; phylum Chordata; class Mammalia; order Carnivora; family Otariidae; genus Callorhinus; species Callorhinus ursinus. Next base: position 56,279,615 of record NW_027397065.1, read on the forward strand.
ATTCAACAAATATTTGTTGTGTGCACCTGAAGAGCCTTACTGTTATAGGTACTGGAAATAGGTCAGTGAAGAGAGTAAACAAAAATCCCTACCTGCCTCATGGATCTTATATAGTTTCTTAAGACAATTTATTTATCTATTTATTTATTTGAGAGAAAACATGTGTGTGCAGGAACGAGCAAGGGTGGGGGGAGCAGAGGGGGATGGAGGGGGCCAAGTGGACTCCCTGCTGAGCAGCGAGCCCAACACAGGGTTTGATCTCACCACCCTGAAATCATGACCTGAGATGAATCCAAGAGTCCCACACTCAACCAAGTCACCCAGGCACCCCATGGATCTTACATTCTTATATTAAGTATTACTCAATATCTTCTGAATGGAAGCTTATTGAATAAAGGGTGAAGGAACAGCCATTTGAGAAAGCCAGAAAAAAAGCATTTTGAAATTTTGTAATTATGATCATTTTTCTATTTTCATTGTAAGGAAATTATGGAGTTTCAATTGAGCATACAAGTTGCTTTGGTTAAATAATATTTTGAAGAAAGGTAAACACCTAACCTTCTGCATTTAGGTTAAAAGCTATGTTTCAAAAGCTCTGTCTCACACACAAAAAATTGTTTAAGTATATTTTAATAACGTATCTTATCTCCTAGGAAAATGTTTAAATGAAATCGGAATCTGGTAACTATTGTTCCAGATTAGAAGCTAATATTATATCTGTATAGTCTGTAAGTAAATTCATCTTTATTGGAGGACATAGCTTAGAATAGCAGAAGGACAGGTAAAGGAGTGTCCTGCTTGTCTGCTGGTGCCAAGTGGTATTCTTGAGATTACAGGTCTTAAATCTTTCATTCATAGTGTTACAAACTGACTGTCATAGGCCATTCACTGTATCCACCTTAAAGAATAGTTAAGGAGTAAGTGAATGATGGTACTCAAAATTTCTCAGGATGAGAATTTTGAAAGGTAGTTTTGAGAAAAATAAGGAAGTGTTGTATATAAAGGTATCTGTGTTTTTTTCAGATAGAAATGTTACAATGTTCAACCCTTTCTTCCATCCTCCTCCTGATATAGAAGCAAACACACACCAAAGAAAGAATTAGTCCATGAATTTTAAAGAGATCCTATTTAAAACCATTCTGTAATAGGAAAATTTTTCTCACTATCATAGCACACATCAACTATTGCCTTTGAAGTTGGCTTTTATATGGAAAGAATATATTTTTCATTTTTCTTTATAATATAAATATGATCTTTTTCTTTCCAAGAAATAATGTCTTAAGCAACAACCAATCACTGTGCTGAATTTGGGTGTTTTATACAGGCAGTGTCTATTATAATTACCAAATGCAAGTTTATAGAGCTAAGATATATGATACTTATATATTGTAACTTAAATGTGTCTATAATTGCATTTTAATCAAAAATTAAAGTATCATACAGTTCCTTTTCTTCTTGGAATAACTAAAACAAAGATCTTAATTTCAAATTTAGACATGAAAGGAATAGAGTCCATTTTTTTAAAAGATTTTATTTATTTATTTGAGAAAGTGAGAGAGAGAGCATAAGTGGGGTGAGGGGCAGAGGGAGAAGCAGGCTCCCCACCAGGCAGGGAGTCAGAAGCAGGGCTCAATCCCAGGACCCTGGGATCAGGACCTAGGTCGAAGACAGACACCCAACTGACGGAGCCATCCAGGAGCCCTTAGAGTCCATTTTAAGTTGTTTTATTTAAAAAGTTTTAATTTTCCTCATTGATAGTGATGACTAGGTGATAATGACTTTGAATCATCAAAAAAAAAAAGACCATCATAAAAATAATGACTATGGTATCTCTGATTTCATAATTTAAAATCTTAAGCCATTAAACATTTAGAGAGTATCTTCATATTGCACCAAAATGAAATAAAATAGTTTACAATTTCTGTGTAATGAGAAGTATAATGATAAATCTGAGAACTAAACAAACATAAAACAGGTACTTTGGTTTTAGCTATTTTGAAATATTTAACTTTTATATTTGTACAGAGGGAAGGTTGGGGCTTAGAGTCAGGATACTGATTTTGAGTACCCCCAATATTGCTAACTACCTCTCGGATTCAGCCTGTTCATTTATGAAATAGGATATATTTTCTCTCTTAGTACTCTTGTGAAGATTCAAAGAAAAAATTACAACATGTAAGTTGTAAGTACTATAAAGTATGAAATAATATGGTGGTTTTCAAGTAAGCAATAAGTTTGAGTGGCCTTTAGAGATTTTAGAAAACACAACATGCGGGGTGCCTGGGTGGCTCAGATGGTTAAGCGTCTGCCTTTGGCTCAGGTCATGATCCCAGGGTCTTGGGATCGAGTCCCACATCGGGCTCCCTGCTAGACGAGTAGTCCTACTTCTCCCTCTGCCTCTCTCTCTCTCTCTCTCTCTCTCTGACTCTCATGAATAAATAAATAAAAAACATTTAAAAAAAAAAGAAAACACAGCATGTCAGTTCCACAAACATTGAATTTCTGACTCAACAGGTCTGAAAACGAAGACATCTGCATTTTTATAAACTCCAAAGGGAATTCCTACACCCAGTCAAAACTTCCATATTATTATTATCCTAAACTGAGATATCCTATTATTCTGCAGTCCCAAAAGCTTTTTTTCCCCTCTACCACAGGCAGAGGATGAGAGTCCAGGATTCCCTCAAACACCTCTTCTACAGACCATCCTTAATGCTCCTAAGAGGAAGATTTATAAAGTAAACCTAATACAGAGATTATATTCCAAGGAACAAGAAATAAATCTACCCTATTCCTGGCATCTGGGAATAATACCCCCTAAAAAGCATAAACATTCTTAAGATCTTTCTTGCACTATTGAAGAGTGAAATTCCACTTTTAGAGCTAGAGTGGCTTAATAATCAAGAACATAGATATCCAATATGGAAATGGGAAAGAATATGAAAGTACTTGTTTAGATCAACTCAACATCTGTCAAGTCAAGTGATTTATCTTACATAAATTATCACTTTTCACTTAGAGCTAAACAATAATAAAGTAACATTCTAAGAATCTCCATCAAAATATGTATCAACTCCATCTGGTTGTTTGGTGTCATAGAACTTCCCCAAACCAAAAACCTAACAAACATATCACTCATTTTTACACAACTAGTTAGCATGAACAAAGCCAAGAGAGATATTACGACTTTTTTCCAACTTTTATGATGTGGTCTTTCAAAGTGAAGGTTTACTTCATTAGAATGACAATGAAGTAAAACTCAAATGTTCAAAATTTCAAGAGAATCACACCACCAACATTGCTTCAGATGTTGTCAAGGTTTTTGTTGGGGGGGGTAGAGTAAAGGATTATAATAGATAAATATTTTCAGCACTAAATAAGAAATGTAAATGAGACACAACCCCCATTTTCAAGAAACAGTCTACTGGGGGAGGTGGACAAATAAAAGGATCATTATAATTTATTGTCATAAGTGCTATAAACTAGAAAAGTATTGTATGTTGTTTCAAGACCTAAGAATGCCTCCTAACTTTCATTTGATATTGAGATGGTCAGAACAAACATTTAAGAGGAGGTAATTTTGAAATTTTGTTCTTAGATGACAAAGAGCTGTCCAGATGAAAGGACTAGAGAGGGAACAAAAGCAGTCCAACAAGAGAGAGCCATGATTGTAAAGGCATGGAGGAAGAAGAAAGAGAACTTGGTGACTTAGGGGATGGATAGAATTTCAATATAACTTGAGTATAAGGTGAAAAGGAAAGAATGTAGGGCAAGATTAAGAAGGGTCTTATGTGGCATGCTAAGGAACTTGGGCTTGTTCCTGGAAGCTGTAATAATCCACTGAATGATTTAAAGATGCATGCCTTATTTATGCTGCAAAGAAACTCATCCATTAATTGAGTTTTTTCATCATTCATCATGCTGAGGGAAGTTGCTGAATTTAATAAAGGTCATTTAATGTCAGGGAAGGAGTGTTACTTTGGGGGAAAAAAAGACCATTGATCATTTGAATTCCTATATTACACTGTCATTTTGCAGTTGGCAAATATTAGAGTACTCCCACTCCCAGATGCATATGTAACTGCAATCGATACAGATAAGTCATCAATGTAAAATAAAAAGAAATATCTTATTCTTTCTCCCTTACTGTTCATTCAAAATGCAAACAAATCATCTGTTTGCTAAATTTAGAGTTTAGATAATTTGATACTTCTCTATTTGAAACAGTTGCAATGCCATATAAGGTTTATTATTCCCTAGCTAAAACAAATCCTCGGGATTAACAAAATAAACTAGATAGAAATCAACCGAAATTTTTAGTTCCATTGCAAGAAAACTCAATATGGAATTGAACTTTGACTTTAAAAATTAATAATTGTCTTTATCAATGTATTCTAAAAAATACTGGACTAAAACAGAAGTTGGTAATATTCATATTTAATTTCATAGGTTTAAATGTTCCTAATAACTTCATTCATATTAAAATTTAGTTTAGCATCGTTTATAGTGTAAGAGCATATTTTCTTAGAATTTGCATAAAAATATCTTATACTGTCCTCACCTCCATTTTAATGTGACTAAAATACATAGGTGATATGTTTATAGGCAAAGACTGGACAATTAAGAATAGATTATGTATTATAATTTTTAAAATCTGACTCCAAAAGCAGAAACGAAAAAGGCAAAAATTAATGAGTGGGACTACATCATACTAAAAAGCTTCTGCACAGCAAAGGAAACCATCAACAAAATGAAAAGGCAACTAACTGAATGTGAGAAAATATTTGCAAATCATATATCTGATAAGGGACTAATAACCAAAACATATAAAGAACCCATACAACTCAATGGCCAAAACAAAACAAAATCTGGTTTAAAAATGGTCAGATGATCTGAATAGACATTTTTCCAAAAAAGACATACAAATGGTCAACAGGAACATGAAGAGATACTCAACATCATCAACAGGGAAATACAAATCAAAATCCCAATGTGATATCACCTCACACCTCTTAGAGAGACTATTATCAAAAAGACAAGAAATAACAAGTGTTGGCAAAGGTGTGGAGAAAAAGGAAACCATTGTGCACTGTTGGTGGAAATGTAAATTAGTTCAGCCACTATGAAAAACAGTATGGAGTTTCCTTAAAAAATTAAAAATAGGGGTGCTGTTTGGCTGAGTTGGTTAAACATCTGCCTTGGGCTCAGGTCATGATCCCAGGGTCCTGGCTTGGAGCCCCGTGTCAGGCTTACTGCTCAGTGAAGATTCTGCTTCTCCCTCTCCCTCTGAATCTCCCCCTGTTCATGCTCTTGTACTCTTTCTATCCCTCTCAAATGAATAAATAAAAAATCTTTAAAAAAATTAAAAATAGAACTATCATATGATCTATAAATTCCACTTCTAGATGCTTATCCAAAAAAGACCTCACTAACTCAAAAAGATATATGTACCTCATGTTTATTGTAGCATTATTTACAATAACCAAGATATAGAGAAAACCTAATAGTCCATCAATGGATGAATGGACAAAGAAATTATATATGTATATATAATTCAACAATAAAAGAATCTAAAATCTTGACATTTGTCACAACATGGATGGACCTCAAGGACATTATGATAAGTGAAGTAAGTCAGACAAAGAAAGGCAAATACCATGTGATCCCTTTTATATGCGGAATCTATAAACAAAAAACTAAAAGCAAACCCATAGGTACAAAGAACAGATTGGTTGTTGCCAGGTGTGGGGGTGAAGGAAATGGGTAAAGGGGGCTTAAATTTATTTAAAAATGTAAAAATTTTTATTTTTTTTAAAGATTTTATTTATTTATTTGAGAGAGAGAGAATGAGAGATAGAGAGCACGAGAGGGAAGAGGGTCAGAGGGAGAAGCAGACTCCCTGCCGAGCAGGGAGCCCGACGCGGGACTCGATCCCGGGACTCCAGGATCATGACCTGAGCTGAAGACAGTCGCTTAACCAACTGAACCACCCAGGCGCCCTAAAAATGTAAAAGTTTTTAAAAGAATCTGAGTTATAGATGTATGACATAACTTCATTGAAGGAAATGGGCAATATTAGGTAATATTTATTAATATTTTAAACAATGCAAACTCATAAACCATTCCACTCATACTTTTTCTAAATAAATTGCTTTGCATCTTCCAACTAATAAAAAACAACCATTATTAGAACTGGGGAAGACAGTGTAGGAAAAACACATGGGTCAGTATGTTGAAGACAGGGATGAACAAAAGTAGTATTAGAAGTCAATAGTGGGATCTTGTCCAAGAGAAAGAAGCTTAAACATATAAACATATAAAAACTTCATACTGTTTAAGGATGTGTCAAAACCTCATTCCTCTTTATTCTGATACTATCATTCATTCAGCAGTTAGCAGAATGCTTGGCATGTAGTGGACCATGAGTAAATATCTAATGGATGAGTAAATGCATATGAAGTATTCAAAGCTTCATGGAAAGCCTGGAATCCATACAGAGCTCATTCCACTGAGCTCCAGGACAGAAACTCCCCATAAAAAACATAGAATCAAAGTCTAGTAAATCAATCAATGCTACCAAAATATTAAATTACTTCTATCCATTTTCTTAATTGTATATAATCGAATACAGCATTAGCAAACATAGCTGTGAAATTGTGAAATCTAATAATCATACAGACTAGTAAATTAAAGAGTAGTTCACTGAACAGTACTCTCCGGTAGATTTTTATGATGCTATCCAGCAAAATTCTGCATCCTAACTTTGAAGAACCTGCACTTTGAGTGTAAGATTTTACACAAAGAACTAGTATGAAGAGGTATGTAGGGTATAAGTGTTCATATCACAGAGAAGATTTTAAATAGCTTCAGTAGATTGGCCCTTATGGTCTTTTTTCAACTTAAAGTGATTAATCAGATGTGATATAATGACTGGGGTAATTGGTTCCCATTTGGCATGACTTTTGGGGATATGTTGGATATTTTCTGTCTGTCCCTTCAGATCTATTCTCTGCTTTATCCTGTGCCCCAGAGGTTGAACTCTATAATCTTCATCAGTGTGGGTTCTCCTGACCCAAAATGGAGGGTGGAAAGAGAGAAAGGTCAAGGAAATTATTTCCTCCTTGTTTGTCCTCAATTTGTCAGTGGCTGTATTCTTCCATAGGCCACGCCTCCTATCAGGCAGTCCCTCCTTCCTTATAATTACAGCCGCAGCTCTTGCCAGGTCATGGTAACAGTTCCCTACACTTACCTCTTCAGGCCTAAAGATGGGTAAGGCTCTCTGATATTGCTACGTCTAGAGTGTTGCACCATTCCTTGTTGGTGCTGTAAACTTTAGATCTCTGCAAATAGTCTCTTTATTAAAATCTCTCTAATAATCTTCTTCGAGTTTGCTATTAAATTGATGGCTATTAAACTGAGATAAATACTTCAAACCATTTTGAGGTAATTTGTACCTCTCTACTTTGTCTCAGTGAACCCATTTTTATGAGCAACCATAATGCAAAACCATTTTTGGTTCTAAGGACTAAGCTTAACATTTTCCACTGAGATTTGCTGGAGTAAAATTTTGCTGTTGTGTAAGTTGCTTATGAAAGGATTTAACTTTAAGCTCTTTTGAATGTCTTTATAGATTCCTAAGAGTTCTAAAAAAAATCCTTGGAGGATTTTCTTGGCTTTCTATTTGTTTGTATCAAAATAAGAATCAGGGAGACGATCGTAATCGCTCAGCTGTGGGGCAATCAGGGCACATTTCAACATGTCTGTGATCAGCTGTTGAATCAGAGAGAATATATCTAACATGCCCTCTCTGCTTCAACTGCCTTAAAAACAGTTTTTGCTGTCCCTTTTATCCTAAGATGCAGCACAGGAATACCAGGGCAGTTGAAGAAGTAATAATACTTATAAACTATTTTTTAGGATAGTTAGAGATTCAGATTATCATTAGCATATAGGAATGTTATAGGCATTAGATGCTTAAAAGGAGTTCAGGAAAAACTAGCACCAGTTGAGATCATAGAACTCTTTATAAAACAAGTAACCTTTAAGTTAAAGCATTTAAGATATATATTTTATTATTATTACTATGATTTTTATTGTCATTTTATTGGTTATGTATAGGGTAAAAGGCATTATTGAAAGGGCAACTATAAACAAGCACATCAGAATGAATAATATAAATATAAGGAGCATTCAGAGCATAGAAGTTGAGTAGACCAATTACAGTAGAGGCTTATTTTAAAAGAGTTTTCAAAAATATTTGATAGACTGGAATCAAATTAATAGGTAAAACAATTGAATATTTTTGAGTCAGAGTGTGACAAGAACATTGGTGATGTTGCGGGAGTTTACTCTAACAGGACTGTGCAAGATGGATCGAGGTGACAAACAGTAGGCCTGGTGCAGTAGTCTGTGTATGAAGTGATGTGGGTCTGAATTGGTCTAGTTGCAATGAGAGGTTGAATGGGAAGAAAGTATTAAGTTAAGAAATAGGTTATAAAAGAATTACTAAAATTCAGGTAAATGCAGATGGTTTTAATTTCAGCCCTCTTAATACTTTAGCTAAGCCATGTAGATTTTCATTACTATGTTAATTTTTTTTCAGTATAGATGACTTTACTCTTTTGTAAACTATATTTCGTAAATTTAGTATTTCTGGAACCATTTCCAAGTTCCATAAGGTATTAGGAAAAAAATCAACAAAAAATGATTACCTAATTTGAATTGCCTGCAATCTTTGGCTTCTTTCAAAAAGACTATAAGACAATCACTTTGGCCACACAAATACTGATGCTCAATTGTGTGGATAAAAGTTACAGTTACTATAGGGCTTGTAACTGTATTACAGTAATTTTTGTAATTACATCACTAAACTCAATGGAGTGCTAATAAACCCACCTTCCCTTTAACCTTATTTTGTACATATACTTACTTCCTTAAACCTTACTGTTAAGAACATATTACTACAACTACTTCTAAATAATAATAAAAGTATATGATGATTTTACATAAAGAAATCAAAATTCTTTCTCAAAAGTAGAAGGGATGTCTATATTTTGAGGACAAGGAGCCTATAGTTTTAATTTTTTTAGTTCCCCAATTACACTGAACAGGATACAATGAATGCAATAGCTATTTATACATTTTGTAAAAATAATAAAATAATTTAATCATAAACTAGATAAGTTAACACCTAGTAAAACCACATTAGAATTATTTATTTAAATTTTTAATCAAGGATATTGCTCCAGAGTCCGTGAAAAGCTAGAAACTAGACAAAAACACAAAACCTCAATTTCAGACTTCTTATAAACCTAATATTCCAGCCATTCTGTTGAAACTAAACTGGAAATTTAACACAAATCATCGTATATACTAGACTTCTCAGGATCTGGTCTCATATCCATGAATGCCCTAAGAATCTTTCATTTTATACTTGACAGAACTATCAACCTCCAGGGAAAAATTGTTCATTGGAATTGGGCTAAGATAGTATTTCAAATTTCAGATTTCCCATTATTTGTCATTACTAAGCTTTCTTGGAGAGTTCTGGCAATGCTTGCTGAAACAACACAACAAACTACCAGTATTATATTTAGTGCTTCCTGCATCCTGGCAAGTGCTTCCTCTTTATAAAAATGGATTTAGAAGACTTCCCAGGTTGTGCTGCACTTTGAAGCATGAAAGCTGTTTCAGAGTGCTGGATGGGATGACATAGTGTATTCATAGCAAGCTGAAAATGCATTCTCCCTGCCTTTTCCCTCTCCCTTCTCAATGCTTATAAATCATTTTGTAAGCTGATTACCATTGAGCATATCATTTTTAAGACAAATCTGGAATTTTACACAGTTGTTGATTCTCTAAGGCTCAGGAAAGGACCATTGAAAAGCTATATTTATTTTAAAAATGAATGGCTTTCTTTATCTTTTTTCTGGGAAACATTTGTAGATAATGTCCCTAGAAATGTAGTTTCCCTGTGACAATGTATCTACTAAATGGAAAGGCCCTTTGATGACATTTTGTGTCTGGATGACTAACATTTTTCCAATAATATGTTAGTGGATTGTTTAAAACAATAGTTTTAAAATTTTTTCGCTTTTAAAATATCTATTTCTAAGTCCTTTAATTCTAAGTTGTTTTGCACCTCTTTTTTGTCCCAACAGGAACAACAATTCACCCTTTTCTTGTATCATCAAAAGAACATCATTATGGAAGAAATTTAAAGGACTGTAGATACATTGTTACGTATATCTGTTTATTGCATAGTGAATGAACAATGACTACATCAGTTACTATATATTCTAGGAGGGTTAAAATTTTGGGTGAGTTATGGTAGTGAAGGATATAATCGAGTACTATAATTTGGAAAGAAAGTTAGGGTTTACTCAATAGAAAATCTGCCCATATTACCCTAAGGGTGCCCTTGATGAAAGATACGTAATGGAATACATGATGGAGAAGTCTAGCAGGAATTAATGGTGCTCAAGAATCCCCAGGGGCAGTAAAGGCAAAACTTTGGTCTCAGAGTGGAGAAATTCTAGGACATAAATCAATGAAGATTATTAACTGGGTCACCTGAGTCCAAATACCACCCTAAGCCATTACTTAGAGGCCATTTAGGTATGCTTAACCCCAGATATGGTTGACAATACAGTGGATTTTGGGAAGTTGGAGAACCTAGATCCTGGGACTGCTGTTACATGACTCAAAGTTAAGCCACAACCCATGGTTGTTTTGAGTTTGCTAATATATCTCGTATACATCAAATTCATTTTTGCCACTGGGCTCTCTTATAAATAATAGTTATAAGAAGCTGGGGGAAACAAAAGAAGTGGGGGGGGGAAAGATGAAACAGCAAAAACAATGCCTATCATGTGATTTAATGGCTACTAAATTAGGATGGGATCAAATAATAATTAGAAGACATCTTTTCCTTCTTTTAGAAACATTGTTGGGGGAATCCAATATCTAAACAAAGCAATTCATCTAAAAGAGGTAGAATATTTTAAATGCCAATAATCAATTTTACACATTAACGATGGATATTAAAATTGTGTTTAGAATTTTTATGGGATTGTTGTTCTTGCCATTGCCATGTTCAACCTTGAAACTACATGGCTTTTGTAAGTTGTATGGACTGTCATGCCCTGGACCTGAAAACACATCCTAGCTTCAACCTTCTACAAGTGTCCAATTTGGTGAGAGGTCTGAAAAGTTTCCAGGGAAGGATTTTAGATGGAACTGAAAGAAAATGAGGGATAGTAGCTACCCAGGATGGATGATCTAGTCAAAAGGAATATTATTTGTAAGGCCCAAGATGTTTTTGTAGTTCTTTTGTGAAAAAGAAGAAGATGATATTGGATATATAATAAGAGGGGAATCTTTAATTAAATTTATCAGAACTTAATAACTGCCAGTGAGTTGTAAAATCAGCAATTATTTTTTAAATTGATTAGTAACATGGTCAAAAGTACAAATTGAACTTATGGTATATAGTTTGGTTATATTCTGTAGTCTCCAAGCTTAAATGCCACACCCTGTTCTTAGAGGAATATGTTGATAGAGCATTTCATAAGAGCATCTTTTATTTTAAGTTCTGAAATGTATCCACACACACAAATTAACTTATTAGATCCAAATGACAATGTCAAATTTGTAGACAGTACCAACAATGATAAAATAAGAATTAGAATTATAAAAATTGTCAAAATTTGATTTTAAAGAATTGGCTTCAACAATTGATCTGTCATTGAATTACAATGCCTGAACTTAGACACCTACATAATTTTATAACTAGAAGGAGACTGAAAAATATTCATCTAGCCCTTTCATTTTACAAGTAAGAGAAGGAAGACACTGAGAAGTAAGCTTCCAGAATTACTATATATAGAAAGCAATAGACTCAAAACTAGAATGTAGATCTTCTGATTCTCATTCTAGAGCCTCTTCTCCATCAACTATATCATTTCTCCTCTTTCTAACAAAGAGCTCAATGTCCCAGAAAATGGTTAAACTGTGGTGCTTTAGTCCACTGCTAATATGGATCAAAGGTCTTTTGCTTACTTGTCTTCTGTTTCTTTCTCACCAATACTCATATTTTGGTCAATATTTCATCTTTTTTTTCCCAAACATAGGCTACTGATCAAAACAAATTACTCTCAATGTCACTATCTGCAGAATAGGTGGCTTTTATAAATGTTTTATACCCTCCTAGATTTTCAGGGTGAGATCATTAAACTTTAAGTTCCTGATAGGAAAGGCAAAGCAAGAAAATGTTCTCAATTATTTTTTAAACATTCTTTTGGTAAAATACACATAATATAAAATTTGCATTTTAACCATTTTTAAGTGTAGAAGTCAGTGGTGTTAATTACATTTAGAGCTATACAAGCCTAACCCTATTTCTAGAACACTTTCATCGCCTCAAAATGAAAGTCTGTATCTATTAAGCAATAACTTTCTATTTCTTCCTTTCTCCAGCCCCTAGTACTCTTTAATATACTTGCTGTTTCTATGAATTTACCTATTCTAGATATTTCATAAAAGTGGAATCATACAATGTGAGTCCTTTTGTGTCTGGCTTATTTCACATAGCATAATGTTTTCAAGTTTCATCCTTGTTGTACTGTGCATCAGAACTTCATTTCTTTTTATGGCTGAATAATGTTCCATTTTATCTATATACTGAATTTTGTTTATTCATCTGTTGATTGACTTCATTTTTTTTGAAATCTGGAAATGTCATTCTCTAGCATTATATCCTTCCAAAGTCAATACCAAAGTTAATATCTATTTGGTGTGGCTTACTACCTGAACTTTGGGAAGATATGTGCTAACAATAAAGTTATCACATGGATTACCATATCAGATGTTATTAAAAATTATTCAATAATATGCTATTGGAAATCAGTTCATATTTTCTATCAAGTAAGTCACAAAATGGGGCTACTATCAATTTGATATTGTCTAAATAGATTTTATTTTCAATGTTATAATTTATGCTACTTAAATGAATTTTCATGCCAGTTTAGAATTATAATCATATAAAGACAATAGCTACTCTTTTTAAACATGCTAGGGTCAAAAATGCCTGTGAATATGTCATAAAATTTGGTAACACAAAGGCATAGACACACACACACACACACACACACACACACAATTTTACATATGATACCGTGTTTCATGGAACCCCAATTCTAAGGTAAAGAATTCTAATCTTGATGGCTATTTGACCAAAAGCTCTGGACGGTAGAGATAGGAAAATTCTAAGGTAAAGAATTTTAATCTTGATGGATATTTGACCAAAAGTTCTGGGTGGCAGAGATAGCAGTTGCAAATGACATTCCAACTCATTCTTTATGCATATTCCCACCCTTATAGTTCCACCAGAACCCTCATATGCTTAAAATTCATGACTCATTATGTTGTGACTAATTATTCTATTATGGTAGGTTTTGTTTTCCCTCTTAAATTACAAACATTTATGGTAAACAGTCAAGGCTTGTATTTCCCCTATATTTTTCATGCTCTCTTGCATGCATGATTTTCAATAAAAATTATTATGTGTTTTTATTACATTTACTAGAAAGTTTAAAACAAGGATATAATACCTCTTCTGAGTTTTTGTAAATGCCTTTGCTCTTTTAACAATGATATTTTAGCACTATATGCATAAAAATATTCTATAATTAGTGCTATTTTCATTTGATTTTTGTCTAGATTCTTTCTCCCCAAAATTATTTTCTTGGTGCTGTGAATGGACAGCTTCCTATAATTGGAAAAGAAGTGAAGAGGTCATGTGTCAGATATTGTATCTTTCAGAAGAATTACCATTGAACCATCAAGTATAACTTACTGATATTTTTCAATATGGGTCTAGTAAATATTTCTAATATTGTTAAGCATTTTAAAGTACTTCCAAAGAAAGCAAGAAAGTAGTTTCAATACTTTCAGAGAAAAGTTAATTCACAAAGGAAGCTTGTGTTTTATGAGGCTTTCCTGAATTACAGAAATTAAAGATGGAAGGCCCTATTAGGTCATTCAGTTCATTCCCTTAAGAGTGCAGAATTGCTCCCTGAAGAATATGCACTAGGGCTTTTCTGGAAAGGAAACATTAAAACTCAACTGCAATTGAGATAGTAAATTTGTAATTTATGCACAATAAAGGTTTTTCTCCTCAGATATTAGTACTACTGCATATTTTAAAATCTGGCTAAAGCATTAATAAAGTGATTAGCAAAAGTCAAGGAGGCCATTTGTTAGTGTACTTCCTGATGAAATAAAAAGCTCTTTAGGCAATTAGTTTGGAAGGAAATGAAAATGAACCCCTAATTCCTCCTCCTTATGCCACCCATCCAAGGTTTTCCTCTTTGTTCCCCAAAATACAATTTCAGTGTTCTGTAATTAAGGGGTAATGGGTCCTGCTTGGGAAGTATCATGGGTAGAAAATTTCTGTTAATTTCTCTTGTTTGAGCATTGCTTCTATGCAAGCCTCCTAGAAAGATAGCATTCAGCATATTAATTTGAAAAATTCATAAGGTCACCTTTGGAAGGACTGAAGTTGTTAACTCTCTTAGATTTGAAAAAATAGTTCTTAGCCTCAAAAATATTTTCCCGCCAAACTACTTTAACACCTGAAAATATAACTGTAGGATTTATCTCTTAGGTTAACTTTTTCCAGCAAATTTTTATAGAATGTTAGTCTTGAAATAATGGTTCCATGGACAAATTTGGGAAATTTGCTCTCTTAGAGATGTATATTTGTCCATCAGTGACTTAAAGACTGAAAAGGTCACAATAAAGAAAGTTGCCTAACTTTGAGGAGCCAAATACTTAACTCAGAAAGTTTTTGTTTTATGACCCATTTATTAATGATCATGGCATACACTTTCAGAAGTACTGCCTTAGAGTTACCAAGATTATTCCTTTAAATTATAAATACCTTAGGCAGGATAACACCACTGTTTATCTATCAGAGATTTAATCTGTAGTATGAATTGGTACCTCTTTGAGGTTGTTTGTTTGTTTTGTATTTGTGGTATTCTAAAAGAAAGAAAATTGAAGAAATAGTAAGGTAATAAAAGGACTAGTTTTGAAGCATGAGCATTGTCCAAAAATTTCTTATTCACTTGTTCAACTTCCATCTCTCCTTAACCCTTCCATGTGGTTAATAGGGGCCTTTTCTTGGAGAGCTATTGACTATCTTGGGCAATGCCATTGATAATTGATCTGTGTTTGCAGGTCCACAATGACTCCAACTTTCTAACTCCCTTAAGCCTCAATGGTCTCATGGGCTTTCTCTTTAATAGCAGGTTTCTTGTTTTTGTTTTAATTTTGAACTGTGACTAAAGGAGAATCAGCAAAGTGGGCCAATTTCTATGGCTAACCTTCAGTGTTCTGCTTTCAGTTTGGGCAGATCAGGAACCAGAAGAAACAATTAGTTAAACTAGTTCTGGTCTTTGCCCAGATCCACAGTAGTCTCTGGTTTCTGCACAATGTGACTGGTTCTCAGTTTCATTATGTGAAAATTAAGAAGTGGGAATGGAAAAAGATGACTTTTGTGATTTTTTTCAAATGTGTCTATGATTAAAACATACAGATAAATTCTAGAATAGAAGCATAAGAATACATAAATTCTTAATACTATCAATATACTAGCTGTATGCTATTATAAACATTACTTATTTTTTTGGTGCATTAATGTCCTCAACTATTCAGTGAGAAACTAATAATTGGTAAGAACATTTCCAGTTCCTAGAATTACTAAATTACTCTCTTTGGTTTAGAAATTGAGTTTTACTTGTTTCTGGTCAAGATGAAGAAACAGAGACTAGACTTACCTTCCAGAATGAAATAATAATAACAAAAAGACAAAACACATGAAGTAAAACAGTGGTTTGCAAGACACTCGACACTATACAACAACTTATAGTAATCCTTAAAAAACAGAGAGTGAGTGAGGTGAACCTTATAACCATCCAAGCTTTTTATCTTGAGAGAGTTTCAAGGATGCACCACAGGAAAGGGAAAACCACTTGGAGTCTGGGGATCTCCCTGAATTGAGGAAACAGAGCAGAAGATCTGAGAAGACCAAGGGAACAAGAGTTCACTGGGCAAATACTGGAGAGACTGAGAAATCTACAGAGGTTACCTAAATATTTAACATTGTACTAATCAGTACATGTATATAGAGAAACTACTTGAGGCTAAGTAAAGAACCACCTAAAATGTTTCAAGGGTAGAGCACCCTGCAGCTCACACAGGGCCTGGAGAATGCCTGTTTCTATCATACAACCTACAACCTATTTCTACCATACAACCTGTTTCTACCGTACAACCTGGAAATTTTATAATTCAAGGGGCACTAGGTAGAGTACTCAGTAAGATCTTGCTTAGAAGTGGAAGATAGCCTTAAAACAAGCACCGAGCCATGCTTACCTCAAAAATTATAAAATGAGACATCAAGATGTTAGGAGACCAGAACATTAAAACAGTTATTTTAACTGCATTTCATATGTTCAAAAGTTAACTGGAGATTATGGAAGATATAAAAAGACCCAAATCAAATTTCTGAGATGAAAACTACAATGGGTGAGATAAAAAAAACAAATTGGATGTGATTAACAGCAGATTAAGTATTGCAGAAGAGAAAGTTAATGAACATGACAATAGAAACCATCCAAAATGAAACACAGAGGAAAAGAGAATAGATTTCAAAAATTAACACAGCCTCAGTGTCCTGGAGGATAACTTCAAGCCACCTACTATGCATGTGCTTGGAGTCCCTGAAGAAAATGGGAAGGGAGGCAGGAAAATTAAAAAAAAATAATGGACAAAATTATTCTAAATCTAATGAAAACAATAAATCCATATTTACTACTCAATGAACTCCAAGCACAAGAAACACTAAAAAAAACTACACCAAGGCAACTGATCATCAAAGTACACATAAACGCAAGAGAGAGAACATCTTAAAAGTAGCCAGAGGAAAAAAAAGATATATTACACACAGAGGAACAAAAAGGATGAGAGCAGATTTCTCATTGGAAACAATAAAAATGAGCAGATAATAGAGCAACATCTTTAAAGTATTGAAAAACAAAATTGTCAACCTAGAATTCTATATTCAGCAAAAATAACTTTCAAATAGTAAGGTAACATAGACATGTAAAAGCTGAAGGAATGAATCCCCCAAAAAACCGTACTTCAAGGAATGTTCAAGGAAGTCCTCCAAGCAAAAGAAAATGATATGAGATGAAATATAGATGAGTAATACTAGATGAAATCCTCTGTGGAGGACAAAGAAATGAAGAATATTGGAAATGATTTCCAGATAAGTATAATAGATGACTGTTTTCTTATTATTTAAATCACTTTAAAATATAATTGTCTAATCAAAAATAATATATTTTCGAGTTTATAATGTAGATAAAAATACAAAGTGTGACAGAAAGAGCACAGAGGCTAGGAAAGGATACAGGAGGTGGGATAATATTACTTGAAGGTAGCCTGTGAGAAGTTAGGCACTATACAACCTAACAGAATTAAGTGACAAAGAGCCATAATGGCTAAACTAACAAAGAGGATAAAATGGCATCATCGAAATATCCAACCTAAGAGGAGCCAGATAAAGAGAAAAGAAGAAATAAAGAAGAGATGGGATATATTAAATTAACAGGAACATGATGTATATAAACCCAACTATATCAATAATCACATTAACTGTAAGTGGTTTAAACAATCGATCAGCAGATACTGTCAGATTAAATACAAAAATCAAGACCCAGTTGTATGCTGCCTATAAGAAGTGCACTTAAAATATAAGGAAACAAATACATTAAAAGATGTAAAAGAAATTATACTTATATCCACACTAATAAAATGAAAGCTTAGAGTAGCTATATCAGTATATGACAAAGTAGATTTTAGACCAAAGAATATTTCCAGGATTAAAGTGGTCATTTTATAATGAAAAGGCATCGATTCATAACAGTCTTAAACAATCATGTGTCTAATAAGAGACCTTGGAAATATATATAACAAAACCAAATAAAACTGTAAGAATAAATAGATAAATCCACAAGTATAGTGATAGATTTCAATACTGCTCTCTCAATAATGGTTAGAATGGGTAGACAGAAAGTCAACAAGCATACAGTAAATTTGAGCAACACTTCCCACTATCTTAATATTTGTAAAATACCAACCCAGTAACAGTAAAATACACATTTTTAAAGTGCACACAGAAAATATACCAAGAAATTGAATTTTAACAATTCAGATTTAGATCTTATTTATTAAGATGTTTTAATGTTTGCTTTTAAATCTTTCGAGCATTTCTTTAAAAAGTTAATTTACAAGCATTGATGCTGCTTTGCTTATTGTAGAAATGAAGTCTTCTAAGCCACATTTTCATTGGTAATTTTAAATGTAGCCTATAAACTATAGAAATATACCTAATTATAGAGATATTTTGGTTTTCAAATATGTATCTGGCCTAAAAAAAAAAAAAGAAAAACGTTTCATGTCATATTAAAACCAAAGTCAAAGCAGCATTTAATATAGGATATTATCACCCTATAAAATCATTTGTTCTCATTAGAGAATTCTTATTTTTACCAAATAGTAAAGATAATAATAACTTGTGGATTAGGAGCAGCATCAAAACAATGTTATTTCTGCAAATGTTTCGTTGAGTGTTTTAATCAGTCTTTCATGTTTTAATCAGTGTTTTATGCTTCTTAAAAAGTTGCTTAGAATATTGCTCTACCTGCTTTTCTCACACCCTGACCTGCTGTTTTCAAGAGGCCTACTCAGTAGTCCAACATTTAATAGCATCTGCTTATCTACCATAAAGGTTAAACTGGGATAAAGTTGGCAATGGCTTGAAAGAAATAAGCAGCGCCGGGGAGTGAACAAATTTAGGATTGGGCTGGCTTTCATGTCACAGATCAGCTTAAAAGCAAACTTTTCAATATTGTTCAGAGGCAAGCTCATTCTGTCTGAGCTGCACAGTTCAGGCGGGGGCAGAGGGGTGGGGGAACGGCCTCATTTTTATCCCTTTCTCTCCCACCACATTCAAAATAATCACTTTTGCAGTGCACTGTGCGTATATAGAAAAGCACATGGTTTAGGGCACAGAGACTTGTGTGGTATGTTACAGAGCTAAGCTAACCTTAGTGTCTGCCACCACACATCTTCTATACACTTGTGGTCACTTGTCTTTTCAGTCCTCACAAAAGCATGATGATGTAACTTGTCTATGCCTACTCAAAGGTGAACCCATTTAGGTACATCGAAACTCAGCAATTTATATCAGTTCAGAAACAAGGAAGGAGCAGAGCCATTTTTCAACCCAGATCTCCAGTTAACAAAACTAATGTTCTTTTCATCCTTAGACTTTTCACCTCTTTTGGGGAGTGCTATCTTATCTCCCACATTTAGTTCCACTCTAAACGTGCTCTGAATCGACCAGTCCTGGGTTAAATTCTGCATCTGTTTCTCACTGGCTGCTTGATCTGAGCCTCATTTTCTTCATCTGAAAAGTAGTAATAAAAATGTACAAATAAATTAATGCACCTAAAGTATCTATTAGAGAATACATGGATGACAGAAGATGCTCAACAAATACTATCATATTGTGCACAGACTTTTAAATCCTTGATTTTGGCATCTTTGTGTTAGTAAATAAAACTCTAGAAAGTCGATGTTGTAGGTATATTCCAGGAACCTGAATATGGTAATAGATATGTGGAGAGGGTATCAACATGTAAAAACCACATAAAGGTAATTTGGAGCCATGCCTTCGTAGAATATTTCTGAGGTTAAATATTATTTATTAGTGAATCAGTCTTTAAAAAAAAAAAAGATTTATTTGAGACAGAGAGAACGGGTGCCTGCAAGAGGGGCGGGGCAGAGGGCCAAGGAGAAAGAGAATCTCAAGCAGACTCCCTGCTGAGCACAGGGACCAACACAGGGATCTATCTCAGGACCATGAGACCACAACCTGGGCCGAAATCAAGAACCAGACACTTCACTGACTGAGCCACCCAGGCGCCCCTTCGTGAATCAGTCTTAAGAATAGTTTGTAATGTGAATTTTTCGGGTTATGGTTGGATTTTACCCCAATTACACTGATAAAGTAAGAACTATTATCTTAATTTTCTTATCTGTGTGTAATTACGGGATGGCTGGAAGATGGATCATTTTTAATTTTTCAAGCCTGATTTAGAGAATTCTTATGATCATATATTAGGTATAGAAACAATGCTTTCACTTCTTTTGCCCATTTTCCAAGGAAGTTTGTTAGCTGATGATCAGAAAAGTATATGACATACATCATGAATATTTGAGACTCCAGTACCTGGGTCTCTTTCCTATTTGCATTAGCAGTTCTGATTTCCATCTCTTAATAAAAGTTATCATCAATTTATTATGATAATTAATGAAGATGAGCTAGGGAAAAAAGTTTCCCTTAAGGAGATGCTTTTTAATACTAGTAAATAATTTTGCTGTTTAAAGTCTTCATAACAAATTTATCACATAAAAAAATGTACCATAAATTATAGATACCCATCATTAGTAATGTATAGACTATCCAGTGTCAGGCATATTAAATAGAGAGTACCTTAAAATAGCCCAAGTTACTGTGGCTGTAATTGTGTGCTCACTGTTTGCAGGCATATTAAATATCTCTGTTGCAGTTCAATAATATCTTACTCTGAGTATTTTTTATACAATGAGTAAGCAACTTGTAATCACTATCACCCCTAACCAGCATTACAAGGATAAGAGGCTGTTCAGCTTTGGTCAAGTGAAGCTGGGTTTCAATGGGTTAACTGGGATCATTGCTTCAGAGACTGTTCATATCCTCAGACTTCGCAGGCCTAGCAGAGGCTGGCTCTGTAATAAGTCTCACATTACATGCGGATTAGATTTGTAGAAATCCTGTAACTCAATAGGTACCTGCCTACTCTCTCCTGGCGTCAGCCTGCCTGCACTGCTTTGCTCTGTAGACATACCTGGCATTCCACCCATGCCTCTCACTTACTGAGTGAGCTGGAGTCTGCCTACCAAAACATTGGGGTATTGTTGTGAAGGAGAAAAACCCCTGACAGACAAGCCAAGTGTGAAGTTGGGTTTGCAATGCCTTGTTACTTTCCTCGGAAGGTACACGCTACCCATTCTGCCTTCCTTAAATCCCACAGAGAGTTTGGAGCACAGCTATTTCCAGGTATCTGAAAGTAGAATGCAGTCACACTCCAAAGGCGGCTGTCTTTCCCGCCTCTTCGCTGTTCCTCTCCCGCCCTCACCTTCTTGACCACCAGGCTTACCCACCCCGGTCCTGGCTGCTCCCCTCCCGACAGTGTACTTTGACAAACATGTTAACACCCAAAGGTAGGAAGACAAAACCAAGCACCAACACAACAAAAAACAGGCTTGGCACCAAAACCTAGAACAGTCAGGGCACTGATTTCTGGGAGCTGTGCCAAACGCGATAAGCACTGCGATTTTAACACGTACCTCTAGTTCTCAGCACAAATCAGTCATTAAATAATTAGCATGTTACCTTGTTAAAAATCTTTAAAACTAAGGTAAGGTTTTCATACAGGAAGCACATCAGATTGTTTAGCATCTTTTTCTAATTAAGCATTAATCCCTCCCAGGAAGAATGAGTCACTCAAGCAAGTGAACTTTCAAAGATAAGGGATTTCTCTTTTGTAAACTGCAATTAACAGCTTTTAACAGCCAGCTTTGCTCTGGTTTTCCCAGCAGTCGAAATGATTCTGATGATTTTTTTTCTTCTTGCTCGTTATGCAGCTAACCAAACTGATGAAGTGGAGAAGTTGATGACAAATGGGGAGATGAATCAAGCAGTAACCAACCCAAAGGAAACCAAACCAAACCAAACCAAAACCTTGAATCACGTTGCAACCCACTATAGCATCCTTCTTACAGAAGTTCCCAGTGTGTCAAATAGCAGCATCCTCTTTGGGGACACAACATGGCATTCGGTGTGACAGCTTGGATGCAGTCCATTTGCCTGGTGCAAAACTTAAACTGTGGCAGTCAAACTGTGACATGTGCCCTAATTATAAGCACACTTTTTTAAATACAAAAATTCATTTTATAGGTGTATTTAGAAGAAGTTTGGAAGATATCCCCTAGTCCTACAATTGTGTACCATTTCAATACTTATTTCTAATTTTTAGTAACAAAAGCAAAGATTAAATCTTCATCCTTCCATGTAAATGCATGAATTGAGGATGTACATTCTCTCCAATATACCTGGTAATTCTAGAGTGGTAGACAGCCATGTTCTGAGTGGCTTCAGACACTTTATTTATTTGTTTGTTTGTTTGTTTTTATAGTTTTGTTATGGGAGAAAACCATAAGCTCTTTCTTTCCTAAAAGCTCTCAGGCTTCACCATTTTCAAAAAGAGGTATATGAAAAACAAAGGGGGGTGGTACAGGTCTTACGCCATTTAAAAAGAAAAAGCAATACTGATTTTTCATGCATGTTGAATATTTTGTTATTTGTCTGGGTTCCCTCAAGGAGCAATTTCACCTGTGATCCAGCTTCATAGGGTTTTAGCCACTAAGGGAAGTTAAAAATAATCCAATCTGAACTCCTCACTTTACAGAAAATTAAGTTAAAACAGGCAAAGTGACTTATCCACAGTCATATGCTAATTCATGGTGAAGCCAGAAATAGAACCCAATTCAGGAAGTTCTTCACTTTGACACCATGATGTCTGCCTTCCAGCTGTGGGAAAGCATCACTTCTGAGTTAATTCTGAAGAATAATTGTCAACAACGTTCCTCCTGCTGATAACTTCCACTAAAGAACTGCATGTGTAATTCAAGGAAGGAGAAAGAGGGAATGCTGATACTATTGAAAATGACTATTGCTTAGATAGACTATTGCTCAGATAGACTGAAAATTAACAGAATGATAAATCAGTGAACTCTATCTTAAAAAGCAGAGCATGGGTGGATTCCAGGTTGACTTTGTCCCTGGTGAAGGGAGCAGAAGTCTCTTTTCTATTTAATCCTCATGATCACAGCAGCTAGTTGAATGTTTTCAGGACACTTTGAGAATAGAAAATTTTGTTGCATGTTTTGAAAATTTACCTATATATTGGAGATCAACTTTTGTTCCTAATAACTTTATAATGTATTACAGGGATAGGATAAACATAATAAAGCACAAAAAAAGCTAACTTACACCAGAAGTGTAAATGAACACGATGATGTTGGAATTAATCTAATGACATTCAGTATTGCATATGTAAAGCTGATGGTTTACATATTTACATAATTGGTTACACACATAATGTTAATCAAGCTTTTGTATTTGTTTTCTGCCTTTAAATTGTTGCTTAAAAGTCACACTGAGGGGGTGCGCCTGGGTGGCTCAGTTATAAGCCTCTGCCTTTGGCTCAGGTCATGATGCCAGGGTCCTGGGATCGAGTCCCATACCCCACTGCCTGCTCAGCGGGGAGCCTGCTTATCCCTTTCCCTTCACCCCTCCCCCTGCTTGTGTGCTCTCTTGCACACACGTGCACACTCTCTCTCTCTCTCTCAAATAAATAAATAAAAAGTTTTAAAAAAAGATGATATTGATAGAATACCAAAATGAGAGTTTCAAAGGGTATCACATTAGGAATTTAGAGAAGGAAAGATCATCAGAGTTGCTTTAATTGGAGAAATACTTACTAAGAAATTGAGAATTAAGTTGGGCCCTGAAGACCATGTCAGATGGATCTAGCTTTACTTTTTTGTTCAGAAGTTTGAGGATAGCATAAATATTGAAGAAATTAAAGACAAATCTGTAAATTCACACCCAGTTTTATATACATGGTACTGTGGATAGACTGCAGTTACATGTGTTAACTCTTTTATCAGTAATCCATAAACTTCCTAGTTCTTCAAATCTTCCCAAGGGCAATTTAAGCCCCAAGTTCTTCAAAACTTCATTCAGGACAACTTCAGTTAATAGTGTTTGTTTCCTTTCCTAAGCACTTCTAGTACTTAATGCATAAACTAGTTTTTACACAGGGATGTACCAAAAATATTCTGAAAAGTAAGTTCACCAGGATCTCGACTCTGTTTTTCCTAAGTATCTCATCAAATCTTTGGAAACAAGATAGAGAAATGCAGAGAGGACAATAGTATAGATAATGGATCCATATTGGAATGATCCATGGGATGAATATTAACAGCAATATTACTGAATTGCATGTTTAGTTTAAAGATAAATCAAGTATTTAACTTATTCCATACAGGATTTCAAATAAGAACTAATCTCAGTATATCCATCATAGGGAATCTTAATATCTATATATTCAAAGGGGTTCATCACCAAAACTTCGTTTCTGAAGCTTGTACAAGCATTTATGCCAACGATTTATCCACTCCAAAAATCTAACATAAACTTCCAAGTGTGTTTATTGTCATCAGTGTCCACCTTTAGAGACTGTACATCTACTTTAACAGTATTAACAGTATTCAAAATATTTAACATTATCTTTTGGATTGGACTTCAGAGTAGTTTCTTTACCCACTGAGATGGAATCTTCTTTTCCATGGGTAGACTCGATTTTTGGAAAATAGCCAAAGGTTTGAGGAAAGCCAGCTAACATAGAGAGGCGGACCTTCCTATAGAGAAACAGAATTTAATTTTTGGTGTTCCTGCTAAGGTTTTATGAAAGCAATTCAAATAAGAGCAATGTTTTGAGTGATGGCAGCATAATTTCACCAGCTTCCCAAGGTGACTGCTTTAGAGGCAGCATTGAGCTTCATGTAAGAGCTTTTACGTCAAAGCTGGATGTACCTGGGTTCCTTGAGCATCATTTTCCTCATCTTTAAATAAGGATAATCATTCCTACCTCAGACGGTTAGTTATTGTTAATTATATTATCGAAAGATGACATAGATAGGTAAAGTTTTGAAATGTCTATTGCGCTATAATCTCACTTTATATTTGTTGTCCAGCTCATCTACCTCTAATGTGTGACAATCAAACTGTTAATATAGTTTAATGGATCTACTTAAAACTTAAAATGTTTCACCACGGTCTTATTTTTGTGGCAAACCCGTTATTAGAGAATCATATTAGCCTGATAAATCATAGTTAACAATGTGCCAGGTGATTCTTCCTTTGAAATATTAATCATGGTAAATTACAAATGTTAACAGTCTTATATGATTCCCAGGTTAGGAGAGGGAGAAAAGATGAAATAGTAAACACACACAATTGATTAATTTTTTTTCTGGGAGAAAATAATAATCTCACACAGATACAATAACTGCTCTGGGCTCTGACCCATGTTCTAAGAAGACAGGTGATAGATGCCCGTTTTAGAAAAAAAGGTAAATGTGTTACAATGGTCAGTCAGTCAATCATTAATCTTTACAGAGGACCTACTTTTTCATGTGTGAATGGTTCACACCCAGAATTAAATATTCATCACTGGTGAGACTGAAAGGGACTAATGATAATGGTCTTTTTAAATCTGTGGACTAAAACACATAATTCTATAGTTTACCTGGCGCTTGAAATAGACATCATTTCAGAAATTGAAGACTCTATTATAGGTTTAACTTCTAATAGGACTTTGCTTGTAATAATCATTACATTTTATGTTTCTAATGTGTTCCTCCATTTTTTTAAATTTTGAAATTTATTAAATTTTTCATCATTAAAATAATATCACATTATAGAAAATTCAGAAAAGACATTCATAATTCTATCACTCTAAAGTGATAGTGTTACAATATTGGTATTTTACATGTTTGGTTTCATTCATATAAATATGTTATTTCACTAAATTTTAATCACAATATAAATACACTTTTGTAGCCTGCTTTTTTCACTCATCTTGATAAAAACTATATTGTTTTCCAAACCAATCATTGTAATGCTTTTTAAAGTTTCTATTAAATGTGTACATCATTTAAAATGATCTCTATCAAAACTTGTAGGGTTAGCAAATGTCATGTTCACATAGCATGAGATGGGTAGGCTAGCAAACATGTAACCCCACAGGAGGCAGTAAGGGATTCATTTTCAGAGAAAGAATACTGGACTGTGTGGCCTGAGATTGAATCCTGGCTTAGCCACTGTGTTTAAACTCTTTAACCCTCCATGTCCTCCTTTGTAAGTGAGGAAATATCACTTAATAGAGTTGTTCTGGGAATCAGAAAAAAATAATTATTATTAAAGCATTTAATACAATGTCTCAAATGCAGTAAACTCTCATTCAATATGAACAGACTAGGGAGTCAGGTCCTCCATTGTCCATCTCAGTGCTCCTCCCTATATATCAGGCTGAGGACCTGGGAGTGAACACAATGATGAATATATGCCTTAATGTTCATAGCTTCTATACATCATTTACTGGGCTGTGGATTATCACAGTCAATATTTCCTGATGATGTTAAACTCATAGTCTCTCAGAAATACTTCAGTTTTTACGGTGCAGGATTGTATTTTTTCCCTAATGCTAAACATGACTGACAAAGAAATAGAAGAGAACTACTCAATGAAATCTCAACACAAAGTATTCACATTTGAAATGCTAAGATCCCCAAAATGCTGAGCCCCTTCATTTACACATATCCAAGTAGATTCAAAATACATAATTTGCTTCTTACCCCTTAAGAAGACCAAGTTGACATCCATACATCTTCCAATTCTTCCACCCTGTGGCATACACATAGAGTTGTAAATGCTGACATAAACACCATTGGCTTAGCATTTCTAAGGTAAGATGGGCTTTTTGATGCTCTTCGTTATTTGAGTTTGTCTGTAGGTGAAATAGAGGATTGAATTTGTAAAATCGAGTGAGAGTATGATGCATTAATCTTATTCCAAATGTTAATTTATGGGTTTCATAAGATCTACTTTGCTTTAGAGCTCAGAAAATGTTTTTTCTCCATAGCTTGATGGCTCAATTTCCATGGCAGTGCCACTCCAAGAAAATTGACTAGTTATCAGAATGAAAATTTTTGTTCTATGGTGCCTGAGTATCTAGTAATAAATTTCATCCTGCCCCATTCAGAGCACTATAATTTAAACACACACACACACACACACACACACAGAATACAATTGTGAAATAAAAACAAAAATCTCAATATCATCATCCCAAACCTTTCTTTCATTAAAGAATATATTTTTGTTATCAGCCTCGGACTTTGTATATATGTTGCAAATGTAAATGTGAAAATAAATTCCAGCACATTTATTAAATTAATATCTTCTAAGGACAAACTGTAATGAAAGGTGCACTGGATTGGAAGTCTAGTGCTGAGAGCATGAGTTAGCCCCTACCACCACTCTGTTGTGAAATTAGAGCTGAGTTGCCAAATTATCCGGCCCACAGCTGGGGTTATCAACTTATCTTGGTTTGACAAAACAGTCCTAATTTTAAAACTCAAAGTCTTGATCTGAGGAACCCTTGCAGTCCTGGGGAATTGGGAGCTGGTAGTCACCCTGTAAAGGAAAGGAACATGGAGAGAGTCCTGTGCTTTAGCTTGGGAGGGGAGATGAAATGGAATGACTTAAACAGTATGGGACTGAAATACTGGAAATATTTGCATCATTTTGGACTTCTAGAAGATTCTTGAGCTACTCCAAAGAGGAAGGATCGCTTAAGAATGTTGCTGAACTAGAGGCCATGCAACATCTACAATTCTGGGACTGAACTTTCCTGACTCCAGCCCAGTTAGCACCACTCCAGAGATGTTAGCTTGCTAAAAGATACATATCTCCCAGCACGGACCTCTCTGCTTTTAGGATTACATGGTTCTACATCCCCTTCTATGCCTCACCTGCTTCCTTTGCCTCTTTTGTTTTTACTAAACCTTACCTTGGTCCATTTCTTTTTTTTTTTTTTTAAGATTTTATTTATTTATTTGACAGAGAGAGAGAGAGACAGCGAGAGAAGGAACAGGGGGAGTGGGAGAGGGAGAAGCAGGCTTCCCACTGAGCAGTGAGCCCGATGTGGGGCTCGGTCCCAGGACCCTGGGATCATGACCCGAGCCGAAGGCAGACACTTTACAACTGAACCACCCAGGCACCCCCTGACCTTGGTCCATTTCTATCTTTGATCTTCTCCATTGCCCTTCAGGCAGCCTACGGTGAATTTCCCCTACTTGCATTCCAACTGACCCGCCCACCTTTTAAGGACTTTTCCACACTTGAACATTCTGTTTCAATATCTGCCTTCTGGATTAAGCCTAAATCATGGCTCCTAATTGCGATATCTGACATTTGCTTTTAGGATTCCTATATGGAGGATGGAGGCTCTGGCCTCACTCATGTTTTTTAAAGAGCAAACACATTATTGAAAAGGGGGTCACAAAATCATTTTCCTTTTTGCATCCTTTTTTCTTCAGAGGCTAAATTACCTTAAATGGCTTCAGTAATATGTCTTCATTAGCTTTTGTTTTCCCAGTGCAGAAAAACTCTTCCTCATATCATACAAAATGTCATATATTAATCCAATTCACAATGCTTTGGTTGTTTTAGTTATTCTTTGTGGCCTTGATGAACCTATAAATTAATAAGGTAGGAGGACAGGAAGAGTTGTCTTTTTAAAATTTTAATTCACTTCTTAGACCACTTTTATTTTATAAATATTTCTTTGTGCCTATTCTGTGCTAGACTTTCAAGGGTGGAAAGAACCTCTGAAAAGATTGGAGGAAACAAGGTGAGCCTTAGCCATTCCAAGTTCATGGTATAGAGCCTGTCACATAGTAAGTAGCGAAGTACATGACCAAAGATATGTGAGACAGCTACTTCAAAAAATAGTATGTTGTTTTTATGATTTTTGTGGCATTTTCAGCTTTTTATACTCTGTAACTTGTGATTTCTTTCATACTCTATATATTCACTCTGTACCTGATTTTGAACTAGTAAATTATTTTTCTGTTTTTTCAGTAGTATTGCCCCAGTGGTACCTGGGGGAGTGGGAGAGGGAAAAGGTATGGTACCTGCTTCAGGTACCATAACACTTAAATCCACCTGTGCTCATTTAGAAAAACAATTAGCAAGTACTACGTAGTTCTAAGCTCAAGAGTTTCTGTTCTTAAAAAAAAAAAACTATTGGGATATCCTTTGGTTTCTGCAACAGAAACTGCTAGCTATAAAAATAATATGGTTTCTAGGAAATTAAAAATATATTTGGACATCAGCAATTATAAGGATTCACCATACTTTCATGGCATACAAAATAGATATTTGTGTGGATTGAAAAGAAAATCCTTGTTAGCTTCTCAAGTATTTCTGACTAACTGTTGGTATGGCTATTACTTGGGAATGAGCTTTCTTGTGGTCATGAAAAATTTTTATAGTTTCACCCATTCTTCTAGTAGTGGTTTAAAGAGATTGGTGAAACCAAATGGAAAAGAAGATAAAAGAGAGGTTTTAGCTTGTTCCCAACACTACAAGTTTATGAAGTTATAAACCATGTGCTCTATGCATACTTCCTATAATCTCTTATTTAATGCTTTGTGACAGGTTTAATATAGCAAAATTAGACATGCTGCCACAGTCCTTCTGACAGCTACCTGGTTTCCATGCACTAATACCACTGGCTTCTTGCCCAACACAAACAAATACACTTGAAAAGGAGGCCAACGACCACATCGAGTGAAATCAGGAACATGAAAATAAGAAGTTAGATTTCAGCATGTAAACACTACATGCTTCTGAAAAATCTTTAGATATTACTCAGCACTGTCTCAGAAGGAAGGGAAGACGACTGTGTACTTGTTACAGGTAGTTAAAGACTGTCCAATTTAAGGTA
The DNA here is from genome assembly GCF_003265705.2 of Callorhinus ursinus. NCBI lineage: Eukaryota > Metazoa > Chordata > Mammalia > Carnivora > Otariidae > Callorhinus > Callorhinus ursinus. The sequence goes on from NW_027397065.1 coordinate 56,309,431, forward strand.
AATCATTTAAAATAATCTCAAATTTAAAACAACATTGCATTACTTTTTTTTTCCACTTCATATTCAGTTAGAGTCCTCGGAATAAATTCAGATGAAATAGTTTCATAATAAACCAATTGCTTTCTATATATGTAAACTTGGAAAGGTGCACATGGAAGAAATATGTGAAGTAATTTTCTTTCTACTTGCATCAAAATAGTTTAATCATTTTCTAGGTTAGACCAGATAATTCATGGGGCATAATTACTCAAGAAGACAAAGGGTAGATTTAAAACCATTGCTTACTCTTCACTTCATGATGTTAGTGGTAATTGTATCTATAAAATATTGATAATGGCAAGTACTTACATAGCATCACCACCTTAGAATCTGGTAGGGAAAAGTGAATGTCGAATAAAGAATATTAGAAAAAAAGTCAAATTCTTGGCAATTTATTTACTTGCATCACTGTTCAAAAATCCTGATGCCATATCTTATCAGACAAGGCAATGGAGAAAAGGGGAAAATAGAACAACAACCTTACAGGAATCCAATGTTTAGAGGGTTGTGATTCCCATTAGTAGTATTTTTTCTTCTTCTAAGTCCTTACATTTGGGATTTATTTACTGCATCATATACTGAGTCACATTCTCAACTCATAGTATGTATCTGTTCTGTATTTGTATTTTCAAAATTAACTTTATGGTATTCTTGTTGTCATTCTCAGTGCTACTTTGCCTTCCAATAAACCAATTTTGAGCCATTGATTCATTTTAGTGAACTGGGGGGAAATACAATTCATAATAAAGACAAAAGGAGCAAATTTAATAAAATCTATACAACATAAAAATATTTAATGATTGTTTTAGTGATTATTATCCATTTAGTTACATGTTAGCCAAAGAGAATATACCTGGACAGTTTTGAGACAGAAACATAATATTTAGAAACATAATAATTACTAAGAATGTATCAGAAATGGGGGAAATCATAATAAAATATATCACAGAGATTAGAAAATTTAAAAGCCTGACAAAAGCAAATGTTGCTGAGATTATGGAAAAAAATGGTTAATATTATATGTTTGGTGGAAATGTAAATTGGTATAATCTCTAAGGAAAATAATCGGTCAGTTTCTAGAAAAGTTATAATGTGTGTGATATTTTTATCGAGCAATTCTAGTGTACTTATACTCATTCTTAATTATTATTTATGGGCACAAGAAGACATGTTTCAAGATGTTTACTGGCATTGACTGTCACTGTGGAAAAAAAATGGACATAACCCATTCATTATGAGAGGATGAAGTGACCCAAAACCCAGTGAAAAAAAGAAACAGAACAATTTATAAGCCAGATATTTGAAGTTATCAGGAATGGCTTTAAAATAGCTATGATTAATATATTTAAAAGAATAGGTTCCAAAAAAGAAAGTCTTAAAAAAAGCATAAAAAGAAATTCTAGATATTTGAGGAAACAATATCCAAAATGAAAAACTAAATAGATGGTTATAACAGCAGATGAGATAGAGCAAAAGAGAGGCTTAGTAAACAGAAAGGTAGATCAGGTAAAATCCTACAAGATGAAGCTAGAGAGAAAATGATGAAAACATACAAAAGAGCATAAAAGATATGTGAGACCAGATGAAAAATTATAATGTACATATAATTGGAGACCCAAAACAAGGGGAAAAAGAGAAGAGAATGACACAGAACTTTCCAGGATTGACAAAATCATGAAGGCACATATTCAAGAAGCTCTGCAACCAAAGGCAGGAAATACAAAACTAACACTACAATTAGGCACATATAGCAATCTGCTAGACATCAAAATCTAAGAAAAACCTTAAAGGCAGAGACAGAGATACACACACACACACACACACACACATACACACACACCACACTACTTTCCAATGATCAAAAGATTGACAACTGGCTTCTCATCAGAAATGATGGAAGCCAGAAAATAATGAAATGATATTTCAAAGTGCTGAAAGAAAACATACAAACAAAACAAAAAACCCTGCCTACTAGGCTTTAAGTCCAGTGAAAATGTCTCAAAAATAAAGTGAAATAAAGATATTTGGGGGGGGAAGAAACTGAAATAATACATTACTAGTAGATCCACACTGAAAAAAACACTAAGGGAAGTTCTTCAGATAGAAGAAAAATAATCAGAGATTAGGTCTCAGATGCTCAGAAAATACAATAAAGAGCATTAAAGGGAATATACATATATTCATCTTTTTTAAGGTAGATACAACAACAACCAAAATTGACATCCTAGACGATAAGGCAAATCACAACATGTACCAAAGGATTAAAAACGCTGCAAGGTAGCTTTACTGACTACAGAGGAGTTAAACTAGAACTAATAATCTAAAGATAGCTCATAAAATGCTCAAATATTTAGAAATTAAGCAATACAATTATGAGTTACCTGTGCATCAAAAAAGAAAACTCAATCAGTTTTATAAAATATTTTGGGCTGAATGATACAAAAATATCACATATAGAATTTTAGGGCATGCAGGTAAAATTGGGCTTAGACATACATACAAATTATTAATATCAGAAAAGAAAAAGTGAATATCTTACAGATCCTCCAGATGATAATAGGTAAAAGAACGGGTTTAGGCAAATAACTTTAAAAATGTAGATGAAATGAAAAAATTTCTAGAAAAAAATAATTCCATACCCTAAGTAACAACAACAAAAAATAAGTAGATAATCCAAATAATCCAGTATTTATCAGAGACACCGAGAATTTATCATAGAGAACCCTCACCTAGAATTTACAGGTGAATTCTTGCAAACATGTACTGAAAATATAATACTAATCTAACCAGTTTTTCCAGAGAACATATGAGAATGAAAGAACAAGACACGAACAAAACTTTTCCAAATAATAGAAAAAGAGGAAATACTTCCCAACTAATTTTTACAAGTTGGCATAACCTTGATAACAATATCTGAGAAGATATTAAAAGAAGGGATAATTTTAGGTCAGTAATTGTCATGAAACAGACACAACTTATAAACAAAATATTAACATAGTATATTAAATCCCTCAGAGCTAACAATTCCTTTCAACCCATATTATTTTATTAGGAACATTTTTGACAAAAGATAACCCTCAATATAAAAATAAGTGCAAAATTTTAAGATCCCACTGAAAACTTAAAACTGTGTTAAATAACCAGTTTTGCTAGTATGTTAAGATGAGGGAAATAATACTTCTGAAATTCAGATGCTTTTCTGTGTCGATGACGAACCAAGAGTGGGAATTGAGAATAAGAACAATTTCAATCTTATTGTTCTAGTCATTTATTAACAGAAAGTCAAAAGTAGTAGTCTCAAGATTATATTCACTTAGCTTGCCAAATTCTGCAGGTGAGAAAAAAATGAAAATTTGCAACACAGGTTCATAGAGCTTTGTTACAATGTTTCCAGGGCCCAGGATCTTCATATTTTCCCCTGACAGCATTACCCTATCTATATCTTCTAAATTTCAATGGAATTTCTATCCTGATTGGGGATTTCCTGAGACAACTACCCTCTAAATCTTAAACTTAGTGTTTTCCTTTTCAGTTGACCGTGAGCTCCTTTAGGCAAAGACTGCCTTATTATTCATTTTTTTAAAGATTTATTTATTCATTTGTGAGAGAAAGAGAATGCAGGAGCAGGGGGAGGAGGAGAGGGAAGGGGAAACAGACTCCCGGCTGAGTGCAGAGCCCAAGGTGGAGCATGATCTCACAACCCTGAGATCATGATCTGGAAATCAAGAGTCATTCAGTCGCTTAACTGACTGAGCCACCCAGGTGCCTCTCCCCCTTATTATTCATTTTTATTCCCAGTCCTTAGCATTATGTCTGGCACTTGGTAAGGGTTGTATTAATAAATCCAGTGCTTGTAAAAAAGAAAAAATAGAAGAGATAGATTTTCAGATATATTTACATATATATATATTAGAGAGGGAGAGGGAGTGGGAGGGAGGGGCAGAGGGAGAGAGAGAATTATAGCAGGCTCCATGTCCAGTGTGGAGCCTGACACTGGGCTTGATCTCACAACCCTGAGATCATGACCTGAGCCAAAATCAAGAGGCAAGCGCTTAACCAACTGAGTCTCCCAGGTGCCCCTATAAATAATCTTGAGCTAAGTGTAAGAGTAAGATAATTAAATTGCTATTGTCCTGAATGCTAAGTAGCTGTTCATGCACTCAGTTGTTCCTTCCCAAACATATGCAGACTTACGTGTATAAGAGACTTGCCAAGGAGCAAATCAGGCCATAAAAGAGAGTTGGATGGATTTAAGCTAAATAAGAATTATTAAATGTGATCAAACTATCTTGCACCTGCAGTATGCTTTGAACATGCCAGGATTCTTGTGAATTTTATGAGCAGTATTTTCAGATTAATTTTCAGTTAAAGCTCAATTTTCAATTTCTAGTATTTATGAACAAATCATGTCAGAGTAGAGCAGTGTGACTGCTTACATGTGACCTTCACCCCAGACTTCTTGCTTCTTCCTTTTCTCAATCTCATTTTGGATTTCTTTACTATCTATCTATCTATCTATCTATCATCTATCTACATTCATTTTAGCATCCAAATTTGGAAAGAAGACATATATCTGCAAGTGGCTTTAATAAAATTATTAGTTTGCTCAGAAGATGAATGTATGTTATTTACCTCCAGTGTCCTAAGTCTTAGTGAAAATGTGCTACACAATTTCCATATTTTATATTTATTAATAGCAGTAAATGGACTCCAAAACGATTCTACAAAAGTGTAAGGTGACACATTAGTAATTGGTATGTCTTTTTGATATAGGCTCAACTGGCTGAAAAGTTAAATGGTTAGTCAGTCACCCCAAAAGTAAATTCAGAACTTTATTTTATCTAAACTGATTTTTATTTTCATTCAGAGTCAATTGATTGTGAATCTTTAAGAATATAACAGATCATCTAACAGATGTAGAGAACAAATTATAGTTAGTTCATTAATTTTCATTCAAGTCATCAAATAGTTATTAAGAAATTGCTTCAGTACAATTTCAACAGGTCCAAATGGCAGAGAGGGAGGAATGTAAGCAAGGGCAAGAAAATACTGAACATTTAAGGGCAGCCTGTGGTCCAATTTAGCTCAAAGTATTGGATTCTATGGAGAGGAGGTGGAAAATGGAGTTGGGTATATCATAAAGGGCCTTGAATACAATTGATAAGAGTCTGTCTTCATTTCTTAAGCAATTTAAAACCATGGAAGGTTTTTATACAGAGGACTGACTCATTTAGAGACATTATTTTAGAAAATTAATCCGCAAATAGTCTCAAGATCATTGGTGTTAGAAAAATGGGAAAAAGAGATCATTATAATGCAACTTAATATATTTTATTAATTCTATTGGATTTCTGCCTAATTGAAATTTTGATTGGCCAGGGTAATATGTTTCTCTTTAAAAGAGAGATATTTCAGATTTATATAAAACTGACATTTATTTAGCTTTTTTTAGGAGGGGGAGGAGTAGAGGGAGATGGAATCTTTTTAAAAAAATTTTTTTAAAGATTTTATTTATTTATTTGAGAGAGAGAGAGAAAGAGAGAGAGCATGAGAAGGGGGAGGGTCAGAGGGAGCAGCAGACTCCCCGCCGAGCAGGGAGCCCGATGCGGGACTCGATCCGGGGACTCCAGGATCATGACCTGAGCCCAAGGCAGTCGCTTAACCAACTGAGCCACCCAGGCACCCTTTTTAAATTTTTTTTAGAAGATTTTATTTATTTAAAATTTGTTTTAGAGAGAGAGGGAGAGAGCTTGTGAGCAGGGGAGGGACAGAGGGAGAGGGGACAGGGAGACTCTGCACTGAGCACTGGAGCTTGAGGTGGGGCTCGATCCCACTACCCTGAGATCATGACCTGGGCTGAAACCAAAAGCCGCTTAACCAACTGAGCCACCCAGACGCCCCTACTTAGCTTCTTTAATGTTCAAATACATTATCTCATTAAACCCTTATAATAGATTTTGCTGATGAAGAAACTGAGAATCAGAAAAGGTAACTTTTTAAAGATCACAAAGACCAATAAGCTATGAACACTTAGAGCAGAAGAAAGAATAAATGAAATCAGCATTTCCCGGGAAAATAATCTAGGGAAATACACTGCATAGACTAGAGGTAAGGAAAGACCACAAATAAAGAGGCCACTGCAATAATTTATTAATAGCAGACTTGAATTAACACGTATTTGCTGATCTGGTTAGAGTACTAAGTTAGATTTTCCAATTCTCTTGTTAGTAAAGAACTATAACAATAAATTCCACGCAGTCCAACCATTTTATTTTCTGGGTGTTTGTTGTTGTTGTTATATGTTTATTTGCGTGTTTATTTTGTAGTGAGGGAAAAGGGGTCCTATAAAGGATCAATTATCTAAGTTGCTGACTTATATGAGTTTATTGCTTATTTCAAGTACCCTTTAATCTAGAATAATATAGTGATGTCCTCCTCCTTTCTATAATAGGCAGGATTGCACATGTGCTATTTATCTTCAACATATAAATTTCCTAGAGTCATACTTCTCTTAGAGTCATATTTTTAAAATGATTTCCATAAATTAAAAAATGTAATCCAGGTGAAATATTAGGAAGTCGGATATTCCAGCCACGCTGAGAAGTTTTGTGTTACAGCACTGGAAGTCAGTATTTGTCAATTAAAGTTCCACATTTAAAAACAGAAGAATGGATTCTGAATTAATAACCCTTCTAAATCAAGCAGGTAAAGCTTAAACACTTTGCCATTTATTGTGTCGGTGAAGTTTTTTCACCAATGCTTATTAGAAGTTTTGATGAACTAAACCTACACATTTTTCTTACCTTGGGTTAAATCACACTTCTACTTTGCTTTCAACAGGCATGCTTATTTATAAACCCGAACTAATCCAGGGAAAATGATGACATAAATAAATGTTGGTGGGAGGGAGCTAATTAGGTATGCCATAAGTATAGGAAATGGTACTCTGAAAGTTATAGCACTTAGGAATATGAAAGATGGAGTCAGTGCAATATTTATATTTCTGTCCTTTTCCTCCTTAAATCACGTTTCTTGTGCAACAGTGCTTATTGGCCAAAGGAAAGTTTAGTGAATCAGGCCTTAAATTACTGCACTCAGTAATTGTTGACATATGTGTACTTTACAGCGCTAATTTATTTCACCATGAACCCAGTGTTTACGAACACACAAAAGCAGATTTATAGTATGGAAGATTAAGAACATTTTTATTCTTTATTTTAGATTTTTAGGTTAGATAGATTTAAAAATGTAAAATGCATTTGAGAATGTCGTGAACCTGCCCATTGTGAAGCACGATAAACTGTAAATTGTTACTTCTTGAGTAATTGGTAAAGAAAATAATCTCATTTAAAAGACATTATAACATATGTTTGAAATGCTAAGATAATTTGAGGATCTTAGATCTAAGGTCATGTTAACAGATAAGATCTTGAGGGATCACAGAATTAAGTTATGTTTTTAGTAATGAGGCGATCTAGCATTTACTTAGCCCCGGTTCTTGGCCTGGCACTGGTCTAAGCCCTTCACATCAGTTATCTCATTCAGTCATCATAACAACCATCTGAACTGGGCACCCTTAATATTCCCATAGAATAGAGGAAGCATTCCAAGTCAGAAAAGTTAAATGACTTCCCTAGTGTCACACTGATAAGTGGGTAATCCAGGATTCAAACCCAAGGATTCTGTCTCCAGAGCCCAACAGCGGCCACCACCATCCAGGGTTAGAATAGAGTTTGCTCATTCCAGTGAGTATATAGAAAATGCTAGCTTCTTACTCAATTGGTATTTCTGAGAGAACAGTAACTTATTTCAACGTCCATAAATACAGATTGAGACAGGGTAAAAGGGAAGTTAATTAGATTGCAACTCACAGGTGTAAAGATTACTGAAAAAAATGTATTAAACTTGTTGGCAAGGCCTATTCTTCTCTTGGTTTTATGCTTTTCCTCCTCACCTATTTTCACCCTTTGTTTTCTTATCAGACTAAAGAAATGAATGAACAAAATAATGAGAATTTAATGAACGTTTACTGTATATGCTGGTCTATATGGTCTATATGTGTGTGTAGGTTGGTCTTTATATGCTAGTCTGTGTACTGCATATGTTGGTGTCAAATACCAAAAGAATCATAGAGTTTAAGAATGATGCCTCATTCTTATTCTCAAGAGCATATAGTCTAGATAAAAAGCAAGACATAAAACAAAGCAAGATAATGAGAAATGATTAAATGCTAAAGTATGTGGTAGAGATAATAAAAGTACAAAAGTTCAGTTTTGGGGGTTACTTTTAGAAAAGGTATTTTACCCAACTATCAGAGGATATAAAACATTTGAATAAATAGAAAGGAAAGGTATAGAAGAAAACAAATGGTTGGAGTTTAAAAGAACAACAGAAGTAATGGTATGGTATGAAATATCACCTTACCCTATTTGTGAGACACCTGATCAGAGTAAAAAGTATATTTTTGAGGAAGTTTTTGAAAACTAATTCAAATATAGGATTGAAATGAAGAAAGATTTGGAAACTTTCCTTTAAAAAGTGATTTAATTTCATCTAAAATGTACATGTGATCGCAGAATAAGCCAATCTCTTTCATTACAGACTCTCTAATTTGAGGGCCAATCTTTTCCCTTGAGCATTTAGCAGATACATAAGGGATAGACCAGGGGGGTTTCTCAACCTCAGGGCTGTTGGTATTTTGGGCTGGATGACTGCTTTTGGGCATGGTTCTGGGCATTGTCTGATGTTTAGCAACATCCCTGGCCTCTATCTACTAAATGCCAGTAATACTCACCACCCATCCCCTAAGTGTGACAAGGAAAAATGTCTCCAGACGTTACCATATGTCTCCAGGAGGACCCTCTTCCCCATTAAGAACCTCTGGGATAAACCTTACCTCTTTGGATTCAAATACATAACATATTCCTCTTTGTGACAGGAATTCTCAGGGTATATAAATGGCATAGTTCATGTCGGCAGTGAGGAACCACTTCAGAATGTTCTTATTTGGATTTCAAAAAACAGCTAAGTATTGATGCTATGCGGTTTGGTACCATAATCTCTGAACTTCTATCTTAAGGTAAGGATAGACATGATACAGTTTTTTTTTTTAAATATTTTATTTATTTGAGAGAGTGAGAATGAGAGAGAGAGAGAGAGCACATGAGAGGGGAGAGGGTCAGAGGGAGAAGCAGACTCCCCGCTGAGCAGGGAGCCTGATGTGGGACTCGATCCCGCGACTCCAGGATCATGACCTGAGCCCAAGACAGTTGCCGAACCAACTGAGCCACCCAGGCGCCCGACATGATACAGTTTTTGCTGTTGTTGGAAATCCATTACTGATCACAAACAACTCTGCTAATTCAGCTATGCTCACTGTTTCCTCATCATTTTTTTAAATTATTTCACTCTATATTAATTTCCTCTTGTTCTGCTTTTCCATAACATGCTTTTGGTTTGTTCCTTTATATGTGTTCTCTCTCCTCAACCAAACTGTAAACCTCTTGACAGTATTTTTGCTTAGAAACACATTTCTAAAGTACGCTTCAAAAAAGGGTCAATAACAGTTATTTGATTAAAATAAAATTATAGTATTTCATGTAATAGTATTTCTATTCATATCTATATGTAACGTGCACACACTTGAAATATAAAATAATATTAGATATCTAAAACTATTTTAAGTGTATGGAAAAGTATTGTTTTATATAATGATACTTTAGTAATAAACAGAGAACAATTTAATGAGAATTATTAGTAGTTAGGAAACTATTTCTAAATTTCTAAAGTTCTTTTCAATTTTTAGTTCAAACCATTTTTTTTAGTGAATTTAGAGAACTTAAGTACAAGATAGGATTTTATTTCCTTGTCCTTGGAAATTTTGTTTGCATTCTCCTAGCTACTCAAGCTAAGTAAGACATTATGTCATTCAGAAACCTGGATAGTCTACATAAATGTAGAAAATTGTAACTTCTAAAATTTTTTCAATGAAAAGAGAATCAGCTGAGTTAAGAGGCATATACAAGTGTTGAGAATTAATTTTACCCATATAGGAAGATGGGCTTTGAGCTCTATAATTTATGAGAGTACATAAAACACATAAACTACATCTTTTTCATTTGCCATCTGTGAACCCAGGTACGTGGAGAATGTGGGTAAAGGCCCAGACGCTTCCTCTCAGAAACCCACCCGCCAGTTTGGTCATCTGCTCCAGAAATTGTAGTCAGCACTCACTTGGTCTGCAACAATCCTGGTCCTGCACATCAGAACCATCCTCTGGGGCACCTATCATCTGGACTAGTGCTGGTGGTAGTACTCCTCCTCCAGAATGCTTCTTCCTTCTGTCCTGAATTCCTACTTAGATTTCTCTTTTCTTTTATTCTCTTCCCTCATGTATGAGACCTTGTCAGCTCTATGCCGTGAAAGGGACAAATTCCCAGCCTCACATCTAAGACCAAGGTTTTTCCTATTACTTCTGTTGCTCTCTTTAATAAAGAAATAGAGTCCTTGAATTCTAGCCCCTGGGAGTGAACTTGGAGCTCTTCTTAGCCCTTTTTGGATTCTTTCTATAAATGAGAAAATGTAATATCTCTAAAGTGGATAAAGATTCCTCCCAAAATTTCCTTAACACGGAAATTATTTGTCTCTTCTATTCTTGGGAATAGGGTATCGAGGGCTGAAGAAGGGCATCTCCTCATCAAAGCGCTTTATAATTGAGCATTTAAAGCACTTGGGTTTCTTTTCATCCTATTCCGGGAGGTCAAACTGCAAAAGCCATTTAATCCAGTTATTTGACTTTTTCTTCTCTCATCAATACTGGAAGCAAATCTTTGGCATAAATGACTTTTCTTAACAGACATGTTGCTGAGCTTTTTGCCAAGAACACATCCACCTAGAAAAGTTCATTGTATGTGCACTTTAACAGGTATTCCTGTAATTCACCAAGTTGTAGGAACACCTATTCCTGAGTCTGCACACCTTTGGAATTCTGAAACCTAATCAATTTAACATTGTTATTGGTATTATTGCCATACCAACTTACTGCTATGCAATCATTATGCCTTTTATGCTTCCGGAATGATCGATTTTCAGGCAGGCAGAGCAGAAAACACTCCTACTCTCTTAAATATAAAGAACTACATCTTTGGCTGCCAGCAATTTTAAGCTTGCCCTTCCACTGAATCTGAGAGGAAGTGCTTTAAGCAAATTAAATGACTCATTATCATTCCCTGAGTCATGACTGTATTTATTATCAATACATAAGGCAGAGAAAGACGGTTCTTTCCCCCAAATTCCCAATTATGTGATTCGTGCACTTATAGAAGAGTTCATTAAATGGCATCATTGTACTGAAGCAACTGCTGTATGGCAAGTCACATGAACAAGGAAGGAACAGAAAATCCACCCAAGCACAATGGCACATGGGGTTCTATAGCCTTTGTTTCTTGAAAGCAGGAACAACTATAATGCATAGAGAAATCTAAATGGACACTAATAGGGAAATGGGGAAGTAAACTGTGATATACTCACATAATAATATTATATAGTCATTTCAAATTAAGTGAACAAAGATAATGCATAACAGCATGAGCAATGCTTACGGTATAAAATTATTTTTTAAATGCAGGGTATGATCTATTTGCCCAGATCAATCTTAACTGTTTAAAAGTACAGGCCTAAAAAATGAGTGGAAAGAAATTCAACAAGATGTTATCAGGGGCCATCTCTGGATATTGGAATTATGTGTGTGATCACAATTTCTTACTTATATTTGTGTCTTTCAAATTTTCTGTCAATGATCATTTATTAATTTCATTTTTAGAAAGGAAAAGCTTTATCAGAAGAAATTTTGATAAAGGAGTACAGTGAATACTAAAATGTCCTGCGATGTTAAATGCAGAATATATTACAGATAAATTTAAAGGGGGGGCTTTTTTTGGAGTAGAGGAGACTATCACTTAAGAGAAAAAAATTTTCTTAAGATTAAAAATAAAGTTCAGTTATGAGACAGCAGATGCATAACCAATGAGTAACCATAGGAATTTTGGACATCTGACATCTGTCTTAAGCTAATTCTTGTAAGTAAAAAGATGTAGGGGAAACATAAAATGAATTCCCTTACAAAAGAAAGGCATTGAGAAGCTGTGGAGATTTGCATAAAGTGTTTATCCATCTTTTAAAACAAAACAAAACAAGAAACCAAATCCCTTTTTGATCAAAATGAAAAATTTCTGAGTAGCTCCAGCCATATATTAAACTTAAAATTATTTAATATGACCCAATTCCGTTTGTTTTAGTTCAATTTAACAAATATTTATTGACAAACATATTTGCCTGACTCGGTCCTAGGTACTAGGAATACTGGGAGAGCAAGAGAAAAAAAAGATCTTCACAGAATTTACATATAGCCATGAGCTCAATCTCATTCCAGTGTGGTTTGTGTCACAAGAGAGGAAATGTGGGAGGAAGTGCAGGATCCTCGGGAACCCAGAGATCTGACCCCAGACCTGGAAGCAGTTTGCCACGAAAATAATTCTTGCAGGATGTGAAGTAGGAGGTAGATAACAATGCACGTGTGTATGCATGTACACGCTTGTATGTTGTGTGTTGGCGGCAAGGATGCTTGGGAACTGGGTTGAGGCTAATGAGTATGTAAAAAGAGCAGTTGAAAAGAGATGGCATGGTGCATTTGAAAAAGAGGAAAAAATCTGGTTTGGCTCAAGCTCAAAGTCTGAATTAGGAACTAAAAAGAGAGGAAAGGAAAGAGGTAGAAAAGATGGCCTATGGAATGTAAGAATTGGAATCCATCTTCCAGCAAATGGGAAGACATTGAAGAGTATAGATGGGAAAATCATTTGCTCATATCTGGTTTAAGAAGCCTACCCTGACTGGACCAGTTTTGCTTTCTGTATTTTATTTTATGAAAAATAAAGTTTTTTTCTAATTACGCAATTATGTTAAACATATTATGCTTTTGAAATTAGCCCTCTCCCACATTCTAACACATTTTTCCAGGAGCTGGGTTTACACTTGCAAAGGTGTAAGAATTTTAGAATTACTGATCTTGAATGAGAAAACCTAGAGAAACCTCAAATACTATTATGTCTAGGCATAAATGATCAGGGTGGGCACCGATGGATTGGAATTGATGAACTTCAGCATCTGTGAGCCAGTTGAAGACATTTTGTTTTTAAAGAAGAGTCGGGGAACATTTCCTACTGAGTAACATAGGAAGAGTGATACAAAGGACTTTTTCTCCCTCCCTTCCTGAGCTCCTCCCATTCCGTTCCTTTTTCCTTTTCTGCTTCCTGTCTCCCTCCCTTCCTCCCTTCTTTCATTCTTTCCTTATGCTAATATTTACTAAGCACTCATCAATAAAAGAGACATTCATGATATAGTGTTTATAACCTAACTGGGAAGATTTAAAAAGTGGAAAAGAATTGGTTTGAGGAAAAAAGAAGTGAGGCAGTATAGCCTCAAAGTGCCAAAGTAAGTGACACAAATTTTAAATGTCTAATTCTAAGCGGAATTTTAAATTTTCCACTCTATGCGGAAAAGAGGTTTGTGAACTGGAATTGCTGAGAATGGCTAAATTTGACTATGTTGGAGCTAGATTTGAATTTGGAAACATTTTAATAAATTTATAGCATAAAAAAAAGCCTTTCCAAGTGAGAAACAACCATTCGCAAAGGCTATTACTGTTAATAAAATCTTACTGTTGAAATTGAAAAGCTTGAAGACAGGAGTCATAGAAACTTCTCAAATTGTTTTTTTGCAGTGTTTAGAATGGGAAGCCACTTTCACTTTCTCTGGAGTCTGTTTTCTGCGAAATAGAGCCTTTGAATGATGTAAGAGATGAGCAATGGGCTTGAATATGTTTTAGTTAATTGAAAAATAAAATTGAAACTTTTTTGACCTCGTGCACAATTTTATCTTCAGTCATATATTCAGTGGAGATATTCACTCCATTAACGTGATATTTACAATACTTTGCATGAGAGTTATTAATTTCTTCTTTAAATACTATTCATAATATTAACATTATTAAATAACATAAAAACTTTTCTTCTGGTACTCAATAATGTTCTTAGGTAATAATACAGGCTTAGAAGTCCAAGATATTCACATTCAAAAGTTTTGCATCTGGAACATGATTAATGAACTTACTGATGAACCTGTGTTCTATTTTAAGGGCCTCCTAATATCTTGAGGGTGTTTTAATGATGACACCCTTTGAGAGTATTAATAGTTTTAGGCTCATTTTTCCAATTTTCAGGGTACTCTTGTATTTTTAAGTGACACTAACACCTTTTGTAGTAGCTGATCAGCAAACTTTAACATTCATTCATAGATGTGATTCTCAACATTAGCAAGTTCGTTCAAAAACTTCAGATAAAATTATTTAAATCAATTCTAGCTAGGGCCGTGTTTCTCAGCCTCAGCATTATTGACTCTGGAGGCTGGATAATTCTGTTGCAGGTGGCTATCTTGTGCCTTGTAGGATATGTATCAGCTGAGTTCTACTCATCAGTAGTCAGGAGCACTCTCCTACTTTGGACAATCAATAATGTCTCTGGACATTTGCTCCTTAAGGAGCAAAATCACTCCCAGATGAGAACTTTAATTTTTGCTCAGATGAGATCCTTGTGGAACTGTCAGTAACTCCAACTTGGCAAATTTAAGACAGCACCTTTGATCTAACATATTTGTTTCACAAGGCATGGTATACCTATGGGCATTAAAACCTGGTATGAAGTTTCCATTTCTTGATGACATGGGTAATAAAAATTTATGAACTTAAATTTAGTCAGTTTTGCATTTCCTTTTTTTGTACCATCATTAGAATGAAGAAAATCCACAACAAACAATCTAATTCCTCTAAGTATGAGCCTTGAGTCATTCTTTCAATTATCCGAATTTTGGCAACCTTCCTTATATTATCCTTACTAAACTATTATGATAACTTAGCTCTTAAAATATTTTAATTAATTAATGTATTTATTTGGTCTCAGCGCAAGGTAGAGCTGCTTGATTAGGAGTTTATGATTTGGTTCTAGCTTTTGCTTCTAACTGAAAGACCTATTTTTACCCAGAGAACTTTAAACCAATTCTACATAAAAGTTGTGTTTTCGTATGTTTAACATAACACATGTAGAAAATGTGACATGTAGAAAATGGATCTAATACACAAAAATAATTCAAGCTGAACTTACTGATATATCTCATAATTGTTCTCTAGATATTTTAGGAAAGGTTCAATTTCAATGTTATGTAGCTTTAAATATGGTGCAGAAATAACTCCGTAAAGCTTTTTAATTTTGAGATTCAGATAATATATGATACTTCATTTATATACACCAAAAGCAATTTATGTGCTAATATGTTCACTTCTGATTAGGCATGCTTCAGAATATTTCTAATTTAACTGCTTATATATCAGTGATGTCTTCCCCCCCACCCCAAGCAGAATGTCTCTTTATTCCAGAATTCACTACCACCAGGCAACCTACACACTGATGACTTCTTAATGCAATGGGAATGTTTTTTTTTGAAAAGAATTTTTATATTCTCCTTACTCTGTAACAAATTTCTGTGTCTCTAAGCATATGGTTAAGAGGAAAAAGATATGCTTACATAGTGTCCTTTCCATAATGGATGCACAACTTAATCTAATTCTGTTCTTCTTAAATGTTTATGTGCGACTTCTTTCTAATGCAAGGAATTTCAGTAGATCCAAATATTCAACATAAAATATATACATCTATATTTATATATCAAACATAAACCAAGCTATCAAAAGATAATTAGGTGAGACATGTATGTTTTGTCATAATTAATATTCTGTCAATAAGGTAGATAAGAAAACTCCAAGGGTTAATGTTTGCTGGGCTTCCAGATACTGTTGCCAGTGAATTTTTCTAGCTCACTCCATTAATCCAGTCAGCACAATGGATCAGGCTAGAGATGTGTCTCCATAAATCACTCTGAAGTGCTGGGGGTAGGAGTATCTAATTAATCAGCACTGTCATTATGTTTGACTTGTAGCTGCCTCACTGTGTTTGGGATGGAGATTCAGTGTGTTTAACCCACATGCTCTTAAACAGATCTCCAGTGGTGTGTAAATTTTAACCCATTTACAGAAAAAGTCAACCAGTGTGATTCGACCGTATTTTTCAACAGCAATATGTCTTTTAAAGATATGACCCTTCATTACTTTTAGTTAAATTTCCATCCACCACAGTAGATCTCCTTCTGTAGTATTAAGAACAAGACATAATTTGAATATTACTTTGTATGTTAATATCATGGTCAGGACAAAAATATATCTTAAAATATTTTCTTAACCAGTAGCATAGCACACTTTAGAAATAGAAAGAACTTTTAGATTTTATTGTCACCATCAGTGAAAATTTAATTACTGGATATTTAATTTTTGCTTTTGAATTTCATTACTTTTGGATCATATATTTTCACATAGTACTTTTCTTTTATGAGACTATTCACTAATAAAGCAATTATTTTATACTTTAAAAAAATCATGTAACAAGATACTACCCATTTTGCAAATGAGCAAACTACCTCAAAGGCTTGCTCATGGGCTTATAGCTAATATAAGGTTGAGCTCAGTCTAGATCATGTTTCAAATCATTTGGATTACCAAGAACATGTGAGGGATAGACTATAAAATAAATAGATTTTTACATGTAGCTTGAGGAATCCACCATTATTTTATAAAACATTCAGTATCTTTTATGTCAGCTAATTATTAGATAATGCTATAGACTTGGAACTCTTATCCACAAAAACATAAAATGTAGGTAGTACTATTAACCTTATAAAAAATAACGAGTTTTGGATTTCTTCAATGTACACACACACACATGCACACACATATACATATGGCAGATGTTTCCCAGTAAGCATGCTCATCTTAACAAGGTTGTGGGGGAGTTGATCTTCAGAGGAGAAATACTTATTCCAATAATCATGTAATCCATTGTCAAATATTTCTGGAATTCCTGTTTTGATTATTATCAATAATGTTGAAACCTGATTCTCCAAGAATGAATTTTATTGTCAATAAGAGCCAAATATCCTTCAGAAGTAAATGTGGTGAATGGGTGTATGAACTAACTGGATAATGCTAAAGAGAATAAAATCGACAAGAGGAATTGCAGAGCAATATATCAATTTATCTCATAAAATTTTACTCAGGAAACAATTATGTGTTCTGGCATGTGTCAGAAAGGTAAGGGTTAAGTCTGTTAACAAAAATGTATCCTAAATAAAAAATAATGTATACTTGGATCACCTGTGTTCTTATGTCAGCCAAATAATAGAGAATTATCAAATACATAGACAAATATAGATGTGGGTATATAATAGATATATATGCATATATATCATATATTTACGTATGTATAGCATGTAATATACAAAAACATGCATACTTAAGTTGTATGTTTAATTCATACTATACAGAGAACACATGATATGTAATTATATATAGTATTGTACATAATAATAACTTTTAGATATTTACTTATTTTCATATTTTTTTGTTCTGTTCCTTTTAATCAAAGTTGGTGCTGGCACTTCTCATTAAATTAATAATTTGATAAATATTCAATCATTAAAGGATTGATCTACTTTTTCTTTTCTAGTGATCAGGACATATCTATTAATAATCCTCCAAACTATTTTGGTTAGAAACACACATTTGCAAGTTAAATGGATGATAAATTTGTGATTATGTAACAGAGGAACTCTATCTAACAAATTAAGGGATCAAGCTTCTCATTTTGGTCACACACTAACTTACTGGTCTAATTGGCCTTGCAGGGAGATTTTAGAAGCTGAAGAGTAACTGGAAAAAATGTTTACCCAACAGTGTCACAACTTGGGGTACCTGGCTAGCTCAGTCGGTAGAGCATGCAACTCTTAATCTCGGGATCGTGAGTTGAAGCCCCACGTTGGGTTGTAGAGCTTACTTAAAAAAGAAATAGTGTCACAACTCCCCAGTGACAGAATAATAAATTCCACCAAATGATTTGTTCAAGTCATGGAAAGGAATGTACTATCCCCTGGTGTTCCTCCTTACTCAAATGTAAATTTTCTCGTGACCTTCTACTAAATGATTAGTACTTCTCAGCACAAATCTGAAAAATTACTTTAAACTTTTAAGAATCATCAAAAATGTCAAGGACAACACCCTAAATATATATACCTTACTATAAGTTCTGAGCTTTGGGTAGAAGGAGCTTTGAGAGATAAAGATTCTTGCAGAATATCACACACAGAAGCAAATGTGATCCTTAATTTTTTAAACTTACCATAATATTATGTTGGCTATGGCTTTTAAAATACTATTATGTTGGAGGGAGCTGACTTAGTCATTCATAGTGAATCTGGACTAGCTTGTGACTATAGGTTTGTGAGATCTTGATCATTTATATTTCACTTTGTTTCCTGATACATATAATATTGAACCTCCCTTATGTGTGGGCTACTCTGCTTGTCTCTGAGTAAAATATATTAATAAAATTCACCTCGGTTGCATTTCTTAATAATTTTCACATATATGTAAATATAATTTTTAAAATTTCTCTGCAGTCAAATTGCATGAGTGTTTATGAGAGACATATGTGAGTGTTTCTCAAAGAAAAAGATAAAGTTTGATTAGGGTTAAAGTTCAGTTTTCCTTATTTTGACTGAAATTTCACATGCTAAGCATCAAAAGAGATATATTTTATATACAATATCTGCTTAGTATGATCACTTTGCTTTTCTAATAGGCTAGAAAATGTTTGGTTCCAGCAAGTTTTTTCTAGAGTGAACATAGTTTAACCACTGTGTGAAGTTTCTTATTCTATCAGTGAACACTTTGGGGAATCTACCTGAATGGCGTGCCCTGTGGGGAAAGAAGAAATAGCGACCCTGTTCTTAAAGCCAGGAGACTAACTGATAGATAAAACGTACATCATCATAAACATGATAATAATACAATGAAATGCAGCACACAGCTAACTGATCACTGAAAAGCAGGTGTCAGGGGTGAGGAAGAACACTGAGGGTTGGGGATATGAGACAGGTGGACCGGGGCAAGTTCCTGTGTGGTTAGCAGTGAGGTCGTTTCGAGTATGAGAAATAATGATGGTGCAGGCAGAAATAATGGAAGTAGGAATATTCAGATCATATTAAGTAGAGCAGTCCAGCTTGAGGGATGAGTGGGAGATGATGACAGAAAGTGAGGTCGAAGCAAGATGACCGAGAGCCCTGAATTCTGGCAGAGCAGTTCAGAATTACCCTATGAGCCATGGGCAGCCATCACTTACTTCTGATGAGATTAGTAATAAAACGAAAAATTTTTAAAGAGTAATCTAATATCTGTGGGTAAAGATCTGAGCGAGGGAGGTGTAAACTCAAAAGGAACATTTAGGAGGCTTCTGAAAGAGGAACGGAGATGGAAAGTGATAAGGACCTGGAGTAGAGTAGTGACCCTTGAATTGTGTAGGAATTACCTCCAGCTTCTTAATAAGGGACCGTTACCAAGTCCTAGACCCTAGGAAGGACGGAGGGTCCAAAATTAACTAGAGGCTGTTATGGTGATTGAAAATCTCACTGTAACAGTATTGAATAAAATAAGAAAGTCAGAAGAAGAAAAAAAATTTTTTTAAACCTTAGATTTTATTTTAGGCATGGTGATTTAATAATGATATTGGGGAACACAGGACGTTTTCTTTATCATAGTCACATCATTCCATGCACACAAAGTCAAGTGCATTTGGGATAATTACGTCATTATTTTGACCAATGTGAAAATCTAATATGGTTTTCGATTTTTAATTATATTTTTGGAATTAAATTATTTAATTCGTTGTCTGTAGCAGAAACCATAATTCTCTGTTATTTATCCACCATGCTTTCATATCCAGAATCAATTTGTATGTATCTATGCATGTAATTTTTGCACTGAAAGAAAAAGTTTAAGTCATAAGTGTCTGTTTTCCTTTCATTTTTGATATGTATTATGACTGAAAATAAACATAGTATACAGGAAATATCATAAAATACCATTTCTGCTGGTATATCACATTGCTTTTACTTTAGCAGAACATTTATTGTTATTATTAAGAACATTTATTCTTATTATTAAGAAGCTCGAGGTTAAAACTATTTTTTTTTAAGATTTTATGTATTTATTTGACAGAGAGAGTGATAGCAAGAGCAGAAACACAAGCAGGGGGACTGGGAGAGGGAGAAGCAGGCTTCCCGCCGAGCAGAGCAGGGAGCCCCATGCAGGGCTCCGTCTGAACCGAAGGCAGACGCTTAACGACTGAGCCACCCAGGTGCCCCAACACTATTTTAAATTTGCACTTACAAGACAGGATTAGTGTATAAGATGTATTATTACAGGAAAAATATTACATTCGTGACCCTAGAAAAGTCGCTTCTAACATACGGAATAAGAAAAATAGGCTTAACCAGTTGTGTTGCTTTTCACAGGAAGATGACCATGATGGACCCTGACTGCACAAATAAGGTTTTCTAGTGTTAAAGACTTTTAACACACACACCCGCACACATATTGACACAGATTTCATTAAGATCAACCATTGTTGATTATCAGTCAGAAGGATTATACTAAACTAAGTTGTCCAGAAAGCTTTTGAAATAATTTTCAAATGATTTATTTTATAACCACATGAACTACAGGACAGAGGTCCCTTATATTTTATAAGCAGTCTATGCTTTAGGCAAACAACCCACTAAAGTCACAGGCTATTACCTTTTGTAGCAGAGAAAGCTCTTGGGTGGTCCTCTGGAGAAACCTTAGGCAGAAAGCACTGTTGTAATCCAATCTGTAGAGCGAATCGTCACAGAACCAGCAAGAGAGAAAACAGAAAAATGGCATCCACCTAGGCCAAGATGTAGAAAAGAAAGCAAATGCATTCCTAGCAATACTTTGTTTAAGAATATAGGAACTACTGTCAAACTCAATTTCACTGTACTCACTTTATTCAAAATACCTTGTCGTCTTCCGTATTTTGAGAGAATAAATACAAAAAGCCCAATTCTTAAAAGATAATCCAACTAAAGTGGCAGTCTCTAGATACAAGGAAAGAGTACGTTATCAGAACCCCTCCTGAAGAGTAAGTTATCCTCAGAATTTTCTTATTTTGTTTTAAGGTACAACAGCTCACCTCAAGTAAGAGTTTTCTCTGAAATTGATAGAATCCAAGACTTGGATCTGCTTAAAGATTCAGAGGATACAGGAGGTTATGTGATACCCCAATAGGAGACAGCACTGTGAGCTTACTAACTACATTTAGGTTAGACTGCATGTTCAATGCTTGTATTTCAAGTCCTAAAATTTCCTGCTAATTTCAGTAATTTTATATATTCATTCATCCACTCATTCATTCATTCGTCATTCGCTCATATATTAATTCATTCAGCCAGTATTCATGATACTCTTACAATGAACCAGACGCTTTTTTTGTTAAGCACTGTGGAGAAGAAGGTAAGTAAAAAGGGGACAGGATCCCTTCCCTCATGGAGTTTACAATCGCGTAGAAAACAGCAATTAATAAAATAATCTCAGCGGCGCCTGGGTGGCTCAGTCGTTAAGCGCCTGCCTTCGGCTCAGGTCGTGGTCCCGGGGTCTTGGGATCGAGCCCCGCATCGGGCTCCCTGCTCCACGGGAAGCCTGCTTCTCCCTCTCCCTCTGCTTGTGCTCCCTCTCTCTCTGTCAAATAAATAAATAAAATCTTTAAAAATAAATAAATAAATAAATAAATAAAACAATCTCAGTAAAAACATATAATTGCTAGCTGAGATGATGAAAGTCCAGCTATAAAAAATGTAGATGCAGAAAACGTTGTACAGGTTTTAATTGCTGATATATTTCATGGAGTTGTATTTATGTCACTTGGAGAAGGGAATGTTATTTTATATATACATATATATAATTTATTCATTTGTAAGAGATATATAGCAATCACACAGATAATACAACTTTCCTCGAGTTGTGTTTGGTTATGTGTGTTTAGGGATGAATTTTAATTTAATACAAATTTGACTCTTAGAAAGAAATATTCAAACATGAATTTATGGAAAAAGAAATTATTTTTTCTCATTGAAAGAATAATAGTATTAATAATGCTTGTTCTAAAAAAGCCACTTGAGGGGGGCGCCTGGGTGGCTCAGTTGGTTAAGCATCTGCCTTTGGTTCAGGTCATGATCCCAGGGTCCTGGGATCCAGCCCCACATCGGGCTCCCTGCTCCGTGGGAAGCCTGCTTCTCCCTCTCCCACTCCCCCTGCCTGTGTTCCCTCTTTCTCTGTCAAATAAATAAATAAAATCTTAAAAAAAAAAAAAAAGCCACTTGAGGGTAATGTGTTTCCCAATCCTTGTAGAGGATTGTTAAGATGAATAATTTTCCTCTAATTTTTATAAATTCTGAGGACAAAGATAGTATTTAAAGATCAAGGAAATCAGTGAGAAGAGAGAGGCACTTCCCTCTATTTTGTCAAGCATCCCAATAACATAGACACATCAACATGCTTACTGAGAATTCCAGACTGGGTTTAAATAAGACTGTACAAAGCCATTACGAATAAGAACACTACTTCACACATTAGGTTTTCTCCTGTACGATTGACTTCCCTCCCACCAACCCGAAGCTCTCTCATGCATATGGCAGCAGAAGCGTCCTATACTCCCTTACACCTGGACACAGACACACCAGTGGCGGGCGCACCAGGCACAAGGACATAAAACTAGATGAGAGGTCTGGATGCGTCATCTGGTACCTGTTAGAAGTCAATGTGGATCCTATGCTAAGTGGTTTCACAGATTGCACCAAGCAAGGAGCAAGGCCCAGGAGAAAAAGCCAAAGGCAATATTGCTCTGGAGGGCTGTAGAATTGTGCGGTGGTCTCTGTCAGTGACATTGATGATACTGATAGCAATTAGGAGAGAGGGTTTAGAATGTGAATGGGGAGCCATTCAGCGGCTACAATATCCATCAGCAGACAGTTGCCCAAGGCAAAGGCCTCTGCTGTCCTTTGTTTTCTCTTCCTACTGGAAGATTGAGGGGCGGTGGGGGCGAGAAAAGGGAATTTATAAAATTCATAATAGCAAAATTTATAAGTGAAGAATTGTTGCTGAAGAATTCAAAGTGACCATAAAAAAAAAAAAAAAAAAACGGAGTTGGCTGCCGCCACTGGCTTTAATAAATGTGAGTTATCCTATAACACGGGGATAGTTCTCAATTAAAGAAAAAATATTTAGAGAGAAAAGGTTTATATCTGCTTACAGAAAGCCATCTGCTTAACATGGCTAAAAGTTCAGCTATTTCCTCCTTACCCCAGCACGCCTTTGTAATCATCCGCAGCAATGGGGTGGTATCTAGCCACTGATTAGACTGTCATTAGGCTACTGGGTGTCACTTGAACCACACTGAGCAAGTTTTGTTTTAGGTTCAAGACAACAGCCTTCTCACTTAGTCTTATTGCAGTTTAACATAAATGAATGAGCATTTTGCAGTTCACCAATTTTTTGAAATTAAATGTTGATTTTATATATGCTAATGGACCTGATGTCTTTTATTTTGATGGAAAATAATTATTTTATGGAAGGAATCTTATGATTAGATTTCCATATAGTTATTAATAGTATACCACTGAGATGTACCCAAAAACTGAAAAACTAGGAACTCTAGGATATATAAAATCCAGAAAGTGTCCAAAGTGAAGATTTTACTCACATGTTCTCTCTGAAATGGAAAATACAGAATGCCAATAGCAGGTTGCCTTTATGTCCTAGAAAAAAAGAAATGCTTTGCCTTTGTGTCTAGAAAGAAGAAATAACTATTGAAGTGTAAAAGCAATCTTTTATCATAGTCCATCTGTTTCTTGTGATTGTATTATAAAGATGTGCCATAAGAAATATATTTCTAATGTTTCATGGGGTGATTCTGCTTTGCATCTTGGAACAAAAGCAAGAATTCCAAAATACAGGAAGAATAACAGTGTTAAGTGTTTAAAACTTCAAGTTAGAATAGCTTTCTTTGAGTTTGAACAGATACATGATTTTCAAAAACAAAAATTATTTGTTATATTCTCTTTAGCACATCACACAAATACATTTTGTTAGACTCTTTGTAAAGGGGAGTTTAAGCAATGTATTTTAAAAATATTACCCTAGCTTCCATGCCTGATGGTAAGATAGAAACTAGAAAATGACAAAAGCTTGTCAATTTTGCAGAGAATACATTTTATTTCAAATACTGACTTTGTTACATTTTAGTTCTTTATTCTATGAGCAGATAACTTCATACATAGAGCTTAAATATAATGCGATAGAAGCAAAATAACAGATACAATGCAAGATTCTTTTAGACTGTACTGATTTTTATTATTGTTACTCTGTATTTATAGCTAATTATGTTTACAAGGGAAGTACCAAAAACAGCTTATCACCAAGAATTCTAAACTCATACAAACTTGCACCTGAGAAGAATTTTCTATGGGGAAACAAAATCAAACCAACCTCAATCATGGCTTATTAAATTACAGCTGGTCCAAAACTGTTTGATATTCAAGCAGCTAATTAGCAATGGAGATGGCTAATTCAAGCGCTGGGCTTTGATCTCTCAGTTCACCCAATATTTATTAGGTTTATTTTAAAAAGAATGGAGATGGAAAATATCCTGAAAGCTGGAGGAGACAGTCTGAACAGTAGTTTACTTATAATTTACAGACTTGTGGTACTTAATATATAATGCAATAATCTTCCCAGTGCCATTTGTCATTTGGACGAGGCCACAGATTATAGCTTAGGGCACTGCATCTGTGCACAGATCTGGCAGGAAATGGTCTAAAATCTTGAACAGCTGAGCGTGATGTTTCGGTATAGTTGGAAAATTCAACCTCTGCTCCAGAGGTCACCGCATGCTTCTGTCCTGACAGCCCAAATTGTTAAGCATGTGACTAATATGCATACAGAACACAGGCTGCCTGACGTCTGCTACAAGCTTGATGGCTGGTTAGCGGCTAGTCTTAATTTTATGTGACAATCCTATGTAGGAAGTACTGTGTGGGTGACTAAATGGAGCATATTGATGTCCCACTGGGTGTAGCCCCTGTTGTTTTGACAAATTCTCCTTAGCATTTATCAATCAGGCCTTCAATGGGGAGTGTGCTGAATATCTAATTCAGACATGCTAGTCAGGGCTAATAGAGCAAGATAGCATGTTATTCAATTTGTACTTGTTAGCGATGTCCCACTGTCACTGGGCAATTTACCTTCACACTTCACAAATGAAAAGAGAAATTTGCTGGGCTTCAAACACTTACATGAGTTACAAGCAAAATTTTAATTAGCATGTCATTACAGCAATAATTTATTGCTTCTTTGTAGTTTTCCTAGCATACAGATTGCACTTTTCCTATTTTGGAAGGGATGTCCTCGAGCCTTAAGAAGCAGGTAATAGTAAGGACAGCTAACAAGCATCACTAAAAGATGCATATTGATGTTTTCTGTTTGTGGAGTTTTAAATACTTATTTATGCTTGGAAATAAAATGGATCTTTACGAACTTTCCTTTCTGCGATTCTCTCGATGTTTTACCCAGTTCCGTTTTAGTATTGGGTTTGTTTATTTGAATAAACATGGTGCTACCATGCTTCGGCTGATTCCTAAACATCACACATGTGGGCAAACTAAAGAACGCACACTCCCATTGGGAAAAGCACTTGATGTGAGTGAAGGGAACTTCTGTCGTTCTTCCAGGATGGGTACTTGTGACTGTATGAAGTTTTTGCCAGATTGCGAACAAGGCAGCATCCACTGTTTTCTACCAACTGTTTGTGGAGAGTTGCCTAGAAGCACAGTCTTTAATCAGCTGGCAAATAAAACATGTGAAGATGGGAGAGCAGAAAGGGGGAGCCGTAGTTGTTCTCCACGTGTGGCCTCAATCTAGCATCCTCAGAGCACAAAAGTGAAAGAATGACCTATGTTATCCAAGACAGAAAGAAGCAAAAAAAGATCGCATGAATAAACAAAAATGACAATTATAAGTGGATTAAAATATAAGTGGGACAAAGACTTTGATCACAGTGTTGGCATATTTTGAAGAATTATCCTGGTCAAAACCTCCTTGCGTGAAAGGTGTAGCCAGACCACTTAGAAGACAATTAACTGTACCTCACAGTAAGCAGTAAGTCAAGGAAAATAAACACAGCTAAGTGTTATTCCGCATATATTACCAAATCAGAAGGAACATGGCTTAATGAATACATTTCCCCCTCTATTCCCAAATATATAGAAATATCATTTTATGATGACTGAATTCCCTATTACCAATTTTAAAGAGTATCTGGCTTTGTGATCACCTTGCATCAGAGCTTACTGTCCACCAGAATGGGGTCTTGGGCTGCATTTCTGTGACACTTGAAGTGGCGAGTTTGTGTCTTATTCATCTTTATATGCCATTCACTAACTAGTATGGTGTAGAGCATCGGCAAGTGTGCAATACATAGCTATTGAAAGAATGAACAAATCAATGATCAGACAAATGAGCCAAAGGAAGGGATACATGAATAAACTCATAGTTCCAACTTTTTCTTTTATTTGGAAGGATAATTAAAAGTGTATTTATATCTGCAGGAGATCAGAACACTCTTTATGTAAATCTAGCAATTTTGGAATTGAGAAATATATAAATATGACAAAGAGAAATTTTGGAGCATTGTGAACAATGTCTACATACTAATGTTACGTTAATCTTTCCTAATTTCAGGATTAGTCCGCTTTTTTTTTTAAGGCATTTTCCGGGCCAATCTATAAAAGACTTTGTCATAATAATTATATTAATCACCTGATCACTGTATTTAATATTTTAAAAATATATCTTCTCTCTGTGTGTGTTTCTGAAATATTATTAGCATTGCCCTTCTGATTTCAGAGTATTGAGTGTGTGTGTGTGTGTGTATGTGTGTTTCCCACTACTAGAAAAATCACATCCTGCTTAAAAAGGATACTCTTGAGTAATAACAGCAACATTTTATTCTTAATACAATTCTTCATAGAGAAGCATTAGAATAAAAGCGTGACACTTAACAGGAATAATTAAGTATCGATACTTAAGGAACTCCTGCATGTATTCTGGTTTTATGGAGGGAGACTATATAAGCCTATGCTTGTTTAGTCTACTAAGTAAATGATAAACTAAGCAATATGAATACTACGTATATATATTTTTTCAATCAAGTGATGATAGTCTGCATTTCCGGTACTAAGACTGATGGGTAGGAATTAGATACATGCATACATAGCACATGTAAACACGAGAGTGGTATATAAAGAACTATTCCACCTTCTCTCACCACACTGCTCTATTCCAAATACCTTTGAAATCACAACATTAACATTTTTTAAATTAATTTACTTTGGGGTTCTTTTTCACTCCAGTTTTCCTACTATCTTAAGCAAAGCAAAAGAAGTAACGTTTAACAATTTGAGATGATCACAAGGCATTTCAATGGTTCTAAATTTTAATTGGAATTCAATATGCATTTTTAAAATATTACTATGATCATAATACTGTCAGGTGCTACAGTGGAGAAAGACAAGTATGACTACGGGATAAGCATGTAAATATATTACAATGGCAAATAAATGTATCTTAATGAGGAACTAAACATGCAGTAAGAGTCAGTGGAGAAGAATCTCACGTCTAGTTGAGAATATCAGGAACAAACTCAGAGAGAAAATGGCTTTTGACACGGGCCCTGTTGAAAAGGTAGGATTTCAAAAGACCGAGGGGTGGGTCGTGGAGAACAGCATATCAAGCAAAAGGATCGACAATAAAAGCAAACACACAAAAAAAGCAAACAGAAAACCCAAAAGCAGAGAGTACAGTGCAAAGTTAGAGAGTAATAGTCTAATTTAACTAGAATGTTTAAGGTATGTGAAGAGGGTACTAAGTCTAAGGCAGGAAAGATTCTGAGGCCAGATTGTGATGGGCCTAATTGTGCTCCTCGTGAATGCTCCCTAATTTAATATGCCGCAGAGAAACCTGAAAGAATTTTGCGCAGGAGAGTGAAATGACTAGAGATGTACCAGGGGAGAGTGGAATCCAGCAGCAGACGCAGAGGATGGATGGGTTAAGGACTTGTAAGAGGCCTGAGAGCCGTTGAGACTCTACTGAAATTATTCAGATGAGAATTTGTTAAGAATCTAGTGTCAGGTAAAAGATAAAACTCTATTTGAGTAATGGATCCATGAATTTCAGCTTCAATTCAAATTCAATATAATCGATAGTACAGATACAGTCAGAAGCATGCATACAGCATATATTCAAAATGAATGATCACTACTTGGTTGTGTTCTGTTTTATGCTGTCTATTTAAACAAACACATAGACCGTCTGATCAAAAATCTGGAAAGCTGGGGCCTCTAAATATATACATTCAGAGAGAGAAATAGAGAGAGATAGAGAGACAGAGACACAGGAAAGAGCATGCTCTGTACTGCTGGGACCAAATTTGATGAAAATATTAAATTCTTTCTTGAAAATGTTAAATTCTTCCTTGCCACGGCAAATAATGCCATTTTCTTTGGGGGAAACTGACAACATCAACATGTTCTCTTTGTTATTTGCCCAAAATTTGGAAATTGTATGTTAAAATTATACGTTTTATTTTCTTTATTTAAATGCATGGTAGTCCGGAGGAAGTTTCTCTCAAATATGGAGAAGTTATTTGCATCTCCAAAATTTGTACACAGTACCTCCGTGGGATAACATCTGCCAAGTTCTTGGCTACTGATCTATCACCTTTAAGTTCTTTGAGTAATGACCAGATAACATATAAATACAAAGCAAAGTGTTAACCTTTTCATTCTAGAACTATCAAAATCAAACTCTACTAGTGGTATTTTATAATTACTCAGTATTTGTATCTTTCATTCTTTCATTGCAAACCAGTTTTTCGATTTTCAGTGCTTCAATATATTTTGTCTGCAAATTTTCTGAATTTAATATATGTAAATATTCTTTTGTTTGAAAAGATGGAACTATCTAAGATCTGAGTCAATTTCATGAAGGCTTATTGTTTCTATTTTAAATAGTTAGTATTTGCTGTTTTAATACTTCATTCTCTTTTTTAAGGAACTCAATGTAAATATTGTAATTAGTGCATTCTGATGGAAATTCAGACATACATTAATGGAATTGTTTTCTGAAAGACAAAATATTAAAAACTAAAACAAAATTAAGAGTCCTATCCTTATGCTAGCCTTTGCTTCAAACTAATTATGTGTTTAATTTGCCAAATCAATTTATGATAGACAGATTCTTCTTAATGCAAGTTTCAAACAAACTGGCAAGTTTTCCTTCCTTAAAAATTGCCAAATGGGGATTTGCAGCCCTTGTTGTTTAAATGACTCATTTATTAGTGTAAAACAGTTGGATTGAGGATCAGTCCTGGTTAGTAGTTGGATGGGAGATCTTCTAAAGAGTTTGAAGCCTCTTCCTTCACACTCTTAAAAAAATAGCACTTATTATTTTCATAATAGGTTATGGATTTATTGCTCTCTGTTTACTTATAGGGAAACTGAGATAGCTATTCACTAACATACTATAAACATAATTTTAGTGGGAAGATTAGCAAAAGCAAATGAGAAAAATATAATAGTCATATCCGGTCATGTAACAACTTAATTTAGAATTCTTCAGTTTCTTATTGCTTTTAGTATATTGACAAACTTCCGAATATAATCCTGTCTTATTGTTCTGACCCATCCCATCTCTGCCCACTGGGCCCCATGGTTCTTTTTCAGTTGTTAGCATTCACTGTGCTCACCCCAGGACCTTTGCATGTGTAATTTTATGACACTTAGAATGCTCTTCCCTCTGCCATGGTTTTGTCAATTCTTACTTATCTACCTATAATTCTTATTTATCCTTCCTGAGCTCTCAGAATGGTCAAATCCTCCTTTCCATTACATTCAAAGCACCACACATGCAATTTCATGCTTATTTGAGTGGTTATTTGATCAATTAATCCCTGCCTTCTTTGCCAAGTTGTAATTTCTGCAAGGACAGAACTCGTATCTGCTTTTGTTTACCTTTGTATGCCTGGCATATTTTAAGTGGTCAATAAATATTTTCCAAATAAGTAAATGAAAGTAAAAATACTATGTGTCCAGCACCAACCCATCCCAAGAACTAACTATAAATGAAGTATGAAGTCCTTTAGATCTCTCTTCTTTGTGACTCTGTAGTCTGGGTCACTCCTACCCTCACCCTGTAAACTTTATCTCCCAGGAGATACTTGCTCTCTCCTACTTCTCAGCCTTTCTGCCAGCTATTTACTTTTTCTTGAAAGTTCCTTCCTGTTCAGTTTCCATATCTCTGTTGCCACACCCATTTCTACCTAATTTAAATCTCTGCTGAGGACACACTTTCTCTGTCCCCACTTCCTTCTCGTCCCTCTTCCCTTCCCCGAGTGGATTCAGTGCCACATTATATTCTTCCCCTCGGCCTCTATATGCTACTACATATACCACAGAATGTACCTGTCTAGAGTGCAGCAGTAAGACTTGATATGGGGGCTGGTGCCTGGGTGGCTCAGTCGTTAAGTGTCTGCCTTCGGCTCAGGTCATGATCCCGGGGTCCTGGAATTGAGCCCCTGCATCGGGCTCCCTGCTCAGCGGGAAGCCTGCTTCTCCCTCTCCCACTCCCCCTGCTTGTGTTCCCTCTCTTGCTGTCTCTCTCTCTGTCAAATAAAGAAACAAAAGCTTTAAAAAAAAAAAAAAAGACTTGATATGGGGGACAAGGGTTTTTAAGCAGCCCATCTCTATCAACTTTTCCTCAAAATCCTGTCAAATAATTTAAATAAAAGCTAGATTTTAGCTATGGCATAATTTCAAGACAGAATCACTAAAACATGTCCTTCCCCAGATGGCCTCCCCCAGCTTCATCTTCACCAATAGAAAAATGAAGAACTAGGAAAAAGACTGCAAGAAAATAGGAAATATTCCTGCTGTGATTATTAGGATTTTAGTATATGTGCTGCCGAAGCGAGCACTGTGATTATTAGGATTTTAAAGTTGGATGTGGCCATGGTCATCAAAGAGAGAATGACAGTTTTACCATGTTCATCTGTAGGACTTCCTACCGTGCAAATACAAATATAATTTGTTTATGAAGTGTTTCTAGGTCTGTAGATGAATATCTCTTGAGTATCGACAAAGTCTGAGCCCTAAAATTTATTACCAATTTTCAAATATTGTTAAGTGTTTGAAATGAGACATATTTAAGTCAAAATGCAAACATACTTGTATTATTAAATTAAAAACAAAATTAAAACAATTAAAAACAAAAGCAAAGTGTAAATAGCCCAAACATCTCTTCAGTATTAAGATCTGTAGCTAGAAAAATGACTGCTTGAAAACTATAGAAACATAGAAAATGCTTCTGGTGTGTTAAATTTTAAAAGTAGGACAGAATATAATTCAACTATATAAAATGAGAAAAGAAAAAATCTACATAAAGGAAACACATTAGAATAGTGACATTTTAAGTAACTTTTTAATTTTCCAAATTGTTTTTCATGTGGCTACATTCTATCATTTAAAAATAATATAAATAACTTTAAAGAATAAACAAGCAAACAGAAAAGATAAGAAGTTTAAAGCAAAATGTCCTTATTATTGAAATGTGGTCATAAAACTACTCAGAGTTAGGTTCTCAACAAAGCTGGTCATCCTATAATAATTTTTAGATAAGTTACTTATTAAATGAGTGTGATACAAAATAAAATAGAACAGAATGAAAATAAAATTTGCGAGGTGCTGAATCAGTAATAGTAGTGAAAATGACCATGCATTTAATTCTGCTTTTACGGTAAAATGGCATCATTTTAAGGTCCCAAACCAATGATCTTACAGTTTTCCTGTTCCCTTTACATATTGTTTTCCTTTAACTAGCAGGAATTGATTACATTCAGTTATGGATTAAGTTACATACTTCTGTAAATGATTTTCATTAAAAGTTTAATTTCCTTTTTCTTCTGTTGATGAACCAGCACTTTCAAAAAAATAAGACAAGTAGCTGAATAGAGTATCCATCATGGGCTACATCATCTGTTCTGTTGGTTTCCAAGTCCCTGTGGGTTCTATTTTACTATCTCAATTTTACATATGATGAAACTGAGACTCAGAGTCTCAATTATTCACCTAAGGTCACCAAGGTATTAAGTGATGGGTGGGAAGTGGAGCACAGACCCCTGGGACTCTAGCTTTCTTTCCTTTGCACCAGCTGTCTCCCTGGGAAGTTAAATATTTGGTGGTGGCCACTTTTAGAGTTCAGAAGGAGATCATGATGCTCTTAGTCCTGATTTTTATTGCTAAGAAAAATCACAATAAAACCCTAAGGAAAGGGGTCAATGGTATTATTCATGTCTTTGGTCTTCCAGTCACTAAAATGAATATTTTTACATACAAAGCACTACTTTTGGTGTTCTGGATGATGTAGTGATTATTAATATATGGTCATTGCCCTCTGGGGTTTAATAAACACTTTGGGGAGAAAAGGCCTATAGTATGCGAGAGAAACAACCATTAGAGCTTTCTGGCAGCAGGCTATGCAAACTGGCTGAAGCCAATTTAAGCTAAAAAGGAATTTTTTTTTTTTTAAGGGAATTGGAGTAACCTAGAAGCCTAGAGGAAAAATCATTCAGCCAGGCCTCATAATGGACAGAAACAGAGCAACTTCAAAATTCTAACAACTATGCTGAAATAGAATACTTATTGAGCACCCTCTCTGTGCCTGGCCCTGTTCTACGCATATTAGCATCTTTAATCCACACCATGAGCTAATAAGCTTGGTACTATTATTATTGTTACTATTTTAGCAGACAAGGAAATCAAGGCACAGAGAGGTTAAGTAACTTGCCCACAGTCTCACTGCTGTCTTCAGGGTGCCACTTGTGAGAGTGACTGCATTTTAAAAGGTTTTCATTCTTGTGACACTTTCCTCCAGATTCAGATTTAGAGGACCTAATTTGGGTGATGATCCTGACTTTAGACAAGGAGGTGATGTTTTCAGAAGAAATTAAGAGAGGCAACAATAACAGATGTCCACTGTACTGTACAGATAAGAAAACCAGGCTATGGTGAGTGAGGACATTTGTATGAGCCAACTAAGTTACAAGCTTTGAGATTCCAAGACCTTGCCTCATTCTGCAGGATCCTAAGACCAAGGAGAATTGGAACCAGTCATTTAACCACTAAGCCAGGGTGACTCAGTGACTGGATGGATGTCAGATACGCACTTCCCCAGAGAAAGGAGAGGCCAGGACTGAAATCCTAGGATGGGAAATTCAGTCTGGGAACGCGGACTGGTACTACAAGGTATCTAGTACCTTATTCGTCAGGGTCCTAGCTGGCCTCCTTGAATATCAG
Source organism: Callorhinus ursinus (assembly GCF_003265705.2). Taxonomy (NCBI): domain Eukaryota; kingdom Metazoa; phylum Chordata; class Mammalia; order Carnivora; family Otariidae; genus Callorhinus; species Callorhinus ursinus. The sequence continues at coordinate 56,342,941 of NW_027397065.1, forward strand.
GGTTAAAATTGTCATAAACAGAGGACACATGGATAAGATATCAACGTGTGGAACTGCTTAATCTGATAGTCTCTGCTATCTGAGAGACCCTCATCTCTACCCTATCACCATCTTCCACTCCTGGCCTCCCTACTTGAAGAAGAGGGCAGTCAACTTCAACAAGTCATTCCTTCTTTTGTTCATTCAACAAATAACTTATTAAGCCCATTCCACCTGAACATGACAGACACTGTTCCTACCCTCACTGAGCAGACAGGGGAGTGAATAGGCCATGATACAGTGTGTTGCATGCTGCAACAGGAGGGTAGGGCGGGGGATGGTGGTGGGGGCGGGGGACATAGTGGGTGTGATGGGAACATCTAACAGAATCTTGGGGAAATTAGAGAAGTCTTAATGCAGGAAATGATTTTAAAAGAAGAACTTGAATGAAGGAAAGGAACTCAGGGGAAGAAGTATACAGGCAGAGGGAATACTTAGGGTGAAGACCAAGAAAAGGAATTGTGACCTGTAGTGAGGATGGGCAATGAGTAAGATACTGTCTGATGCCTCAACCTGCTTAGGAAAAAAAAATGAAATGGGTCCAGAAGTAATCAGCATATCAGTGGGATTAAGATAAGGGCCAGAAAGAATTCGAAGAGGGTGGAACTCCAGCTCAGCAGTGAGAATCTCAAAGAGCTCAGGAAGGGTGGGGGGGTTTCCATGAGTCTTGAAGGATGAATCGTTTCATTCAGTGGAAGCAGATGAAAGGGCACATCTGTAGGAGGAAATGCCTGACATAGGCCCAGTAGAACACTTTTTGCCCTGTTTCTTATGTGTGATATTCTACCAGCCTCGATTTGTGTCTCCCCACCCTACACTTTCTTCGTTTCTCTCTTATTCATTTTTTTTTCAAAATTCATGTGGTTACATTCTCTGTGAAGATGTCCAGACCAGCAGAGATAAAACCAGGTGTTTTTTTTCCCTCTGTGCTATTGAAGCTATTGATCTATTCAGTTTTGTATTATCCAGGACTTACCATAATTCCAAGAACATACCAAGTGTTTAGTGGGTTTTGATGAGTTAAATCGTTTATTAATGAGGGAGCGTATGGGGAGAGTCAAGCACAATGGTTACAAGTGTGGTTCTGGAGTCAGACTATTTGGATTCAAATTCCAGTTGTGCTCCTTTCTACATGTGTGACTTCGGTCAGTTTCAACCTCAGCCTCTTTATTTGTAAGAGGGACTAATAACAAAATCTCCTCTAGGTTTCTTGGAAGAAAAAATGTGAGGTATTGAGCAGAGTGCCTGGCACAGAGTGAGCACACAACATATGTTAGTTGTTGGTACTGTTGATATTATAGTATAACATCTCTCTCACATCGTGCGCATGGGTGGCAACAGTAAGGGGAAAATACACTAAAACTGGAATTCAGAAAGAGCAGAATGTTTCTTGACTTAATCAAGAAGAGATGACGATGAGGAGAGAAAGGTAGAGGCAAACCTTACAACAGTCCGCTCTGTTGGTTGACAGCTTGGTTAGACAAGTCTGCTCTTAGAACCAGAAGCTAATGTGCTTCCTGGAATTTGTAATGAGATGAGATTGCTGGAGGCTCATTCATGGCTTGAGAACCTTTACAACATTGCAAAATCTATATATCTATCTATATCTGTATCTGATCATTGGCATTCTCTTGTTCTCTTACAAACTGTGATCTCCTGCAGCTTTCTGCCCACCACCCCCATTTTGTGTGTTCACATGTTTTTTCAGGCCATCCTGAATTCCCTAGTCTGGCATTCAACTTGAACCACCATCCCCAAATGTCTTACCTCTGCTTTCTTCCCTGCCCCCCTTCTCTGAAAAATCTAATTAAAACTCCATTCCTTTAGGTGGGTACATTCACCCAGCAGGCAAGAACAATATAATTAAATTAACTATTTGTTCATTCATTCACTAAACATTTATTCAAATATTTATGGAGATTCTATGTTTGTTCCAGGCATAGAGATACTTAGATGAAATTGAGAGCTTTACTCTAACAGATATTTGTATTTCAAAAGAGGTGGCAAATTAATCATTTACGTTAGGTAGGTAACATTTCAGAGAGTGTGAGAGTGGTATGTTGGGAAGCTTCTACAGATAACCACAGATAATCATATACTCTTAGGCCCAGGTGTGACCCCAGTAATAATTTCCAGATTTCATGACTACTAATGATGGGCAGGTTAACAGGAAGAGAAAGAGAACTTGTAAATAGATCAGTACAGTAGACATGTCATACAGTTATTACCCATCGTATGTTTAATTCTTGGCTTTTGTGAGGTTTTCAATAGAGGTGTATAATATAGTGGTTGACTGCACAGGCTCAGGATTCAGATATTCTTGGATTCAAACTCCAGCTTTCATTCTTTTTTTTTTTTTTAAAGATTTTATTTATTTATTTGAGAGAGAGAGAGAGCACATGAGAGGGGGGAGGGTCAGAGGAGAAGCAGACTCCCCGCCGAGCAGGGAGCCCGATGCGGGACTCGATCCCGGGACTCCAGGATCATGACCTGAGCCGAAGGCAGTCGCTTAACCGACTGAGCCACCCAGGCGCCCGTCCAGCTTTCATTCTTATTAACAATGTGACCCTGGATAAATTACTTGGTTTCCTAAGTTCAGCTCCCTTATTTATTCAGTGAAGCTTCGGGGTTGTCAATGTTTGAATGATTTTATTCAAATAGTTCTCAATACACAGTGGTTTTGTGGGTTTTTTGGTATAATAAATAAATATGTCATTGACATCTGAAATTAACCTACTGGTGCTAATTTATCCTGCATCATGTGGATGCATGTGCATCTCTGACATATGTGCATACATTCAACATCTACAAACACTCGCCAGAGTGCCCAAACCAGTAAGTGCGCAATTTCACAAACCTTCCTTCTCACTCTCACATTTATGTGTATTTACAGGCCCTGACTCAATAAGACATCTATAATTTATTCTGTTTCCTTTCTTTTTTAAAAAGATTTATTTATTTATTTATTTATTTATTTATTTGAGAGAGAGAGAGAGAGAACGTGGGGGGGGCAGAGAGAGAGAGAGAGAGAAACTCAAGGAGACACCCTGCCGAGAATGGAGTCTGCTGTGGGGCGTGATCCCATGACCCTGAGATCATGATCTGAGCTGAAATCACCAGTTGGTCACTCAACTGACTGAGCCACCCAGGCACCCCCTGCTCCTTCTTTCTTAACCAAAGAAACATTAGCACATTCAAGGCTGTCTGCCTTCAGGTATAATCTCAAAACCAAATATTAAACAAGAAAATTGTTACAGAGCCGAAGGTTGAAATAAAAGACTTCTACAACCCACTTCAGGAATTAATAGGATACCCAGGAGCTTTATCTCAAGATGAAAACTTAGCATCAACCCATCATTTTCTCTTTCAGGTAGCTAGGATCACCTGTGTGTCTGGGGTGTTGGGGAAGTACGAATGAAAAGTAATAGTGAGATTATTTCATCAATCTCCTACCTTTCATTCTGGTATTTTCATCTCCCTTTGGATTAGTGAGGATTTGCTTGTCCTTGCTCTTCAGTACAGAAAGCCATATACTATTTAATATTTCCTGAAGAGGGTTGGCCACAGCCACACAAATGTTAATGTAACTTTGCCAAGTAATGTTTAGATGGCGAATTCAGGAAGAAAAATCACACAACCCACTGATCTGGCATTCTACACTCTCGAAAAGCCAGCTGATTCGATTTTTTCACTTTGCCTCTGGACACAATGGCATCATGTTAACATTTCTAAATATTAGAATTGACTTTGGCAAAATGACACACACACGAATCTTCTCATGAATTTTCTAGAAAAATTTTGGAAACTCATGATGGACAAATAGCTTTATGCATGTATAAAAACCAGAAAATCTGGTAAAGTAATTTATTTGAACTCAAACTGTGTAATTGGCTTAGAGATGTTCACATATGCCCCATTCTATGGCCATTAAGTGTGCTTGAAAATCCCATTGAAAGGCAAGGGAGCTGTGCCTGAGCAGGACCTGGGTATGAAGTGATAGTTTTCTCCAAAGCACATTCGAATCTCAGGAGGTAGCATTGTGTTGAACAGAATTTGTATGCAGAGTTAAAATTATGTTCCACAATGGTGTGAAGGTCATCAGTTTCCTATTATCCACATTTTTTCCTTAAACTATCTGTATATAAGAGAGTTTATAAATAATAAAATTCCTGAAGTATTATACATTTGAGATTTTTTTGTTTATGATCTGTTTTCAAGTTTCATCTTTGAATATTTCTTTTTTTGTGAATACTAGCTGCTGAATAACCGATATCCAAAATTATTCTTTAGTCCTTTGGTTTAGTGGGCTATATTAAGTTTGGATTCTGAAATATTTTATATATTTTATATGTATACACATATAGAGAAAGAGTTATAGTTTTGGCTATTAGTTACTATTGTTTTGTTTTTTCTAAATTTTTAATTTTTTTCTTCAGTATTTCCTTAAATAAGATATTTTCAGAAAATGTTATGTGAATGATTTTTACTGGAAACTAAGAATTCAAAATAAACCTTGTACAATTCCATCTTATTATATGAAGTGAGCTACTAATAAAAGTAAAATGGACAGTTAAATTTTAATAGATATTCCTTTGATATATAATAATGCATTTTTACATGGGCTTATTATAGATGCCATTATTTCAAAGCAATATGATATGTTTGAAATTTGGAAAAATACTTTAAACAGTAAATGCTGATAAAAAAAAGTTGTTTCTAAAATGAAACTAACTTTCTATATTTCTTTTCTTTTAAAATGTTTTAAAACATCCAGAGTTGGGTTCTTACATTTCACATCAAAGATACCTTTAGATATTTTAACCTGAATTTCAAAATGCCAAAGTCCTTAAAAAATGAAGTGTCAAATATTTTTAATAGTATAATATAGAGATACAAAAATGCACAAAGGTTGAGTGATTCACACAGAAGATCGAGAAGCTGGGCAACTTTCATTGCTTATTTTTTCTTCAAAATTCTATGAAAGGGTTTAAAAGTGGCTAAAGACAAATTGCTATATCTTCACAGTGCTTTTTTAATGTAAAAGGCCAGGTCATTTTTTCTCATTGTTTTGATGTGACTCTAGACTTTTATAAGTTTGGTTGTTATTCCTACTGCACAGATTATTGATAAGGGGCTCTAATATATAATTGTGCAGATGGGTCCAATCATAAAGTTTATAAAATAGTCATGCAACGACTATATGATGTAATAGAAACAACCCTCAATTGGAAATCAGAATTTTGACCTCTTAAGCAAGCCACTTAGCCTATCTGTTCATCCTTAGTTTTTCTCATTCATAAAATGGGAACCAGGGGCACCTGGTTGGTCCAGTCGACAGAGCATGTGACTCTTGGTCTCAGGGTTATGAGTTCGAGCCCCATATTAGGCATAAAGCCTACTAAAAATAAAATAAAATAAAATAAAATAAAAACAAAGTGGGAACCTATGGGAGAACACAAAGGAAATGGGCATGAAATTGTTGAGTAATGCATACATTAAATTTACATGTATGTATACAAGTAGTTTTTAAAATCCCGTTTATTTTGAGGATTATATCTAAATCTCTTTGTTTTTCTTGCTAATTAAAATGCTTTGGTCTCTTTTGCATGCTTCATATTTGTGATTTTGATTCAGTAATTTAAAAGAGATGGGACCTTCCATTCAAAAGACATATAGAGGTTGTTATGGTGAAAATTGATAGGCATTGACTAAGAGTGGTAACAGCACCATTGTCCTTTCCTTGACTTGGGTGGGAAATAGATACAAAATAGCAAAGGAGGTTCTTCTCTCCTTCTTTGGAAGTCTTTTCAAGTCCCATGACAAGTCATTTAATGGTTTTGGGAAACGATGATTTGGAAAGATCCATACCCTTCATTTGGCCACTAAACCCACAGGGTAGGATATAGTTGGTTATAAGAATGCTAAGGAAAACATGCTTAAAAGAGATGAACTTAACTTATAAGAAAAATATGGTTATGAAAATAAACACCAGAGTCCCTCATTTTGAGAAATCTATGTTTTCATTGTCCACAAACCATTATGAAAATGCCAAGTATGTGACAATGATGTGCACTGCCCCAATACCAGGGAAATTTGGAAGCAGCAGAACACAAAACAAAATAAAGAGTTTTACTATATTTAATAATCTCATTGGGAACTTAAAATTTTCAAGCAACATAGCTTCACTGAGTTTCATTCGTATAAACTGATATATTTGGTGCATCAAACACTTAAGGAAAAACAAAAATTTGAAATCGAATATTTGCTCCTTAATATATTTCTTTTTAAATAAAAAAATGGCAGAACAAAGCTAATTGTCATTTTTATCTACCTTTTCCTTTTGTGTTTCTTCTTTTGAATTTTCAGTTCTCGAGTTTGGAGACTCTTTATCGGTCTGGTGGAGAATTTGAACATACACCTAATTGAAAAAAAATAAAACTCAGCAACACCAGAAAAGCATTGTCACCAAACAATAAATAATGCTCCCCTCCAAAATATCACTTAAAGATGAATACATTTCATGAGTTGAAAGGTGGCAGCACCTGCGGCACAAACCTTAAATGAAAAATAAAGACAACTGGGTTGTAGGGTGCCTTTCCCTCTTCAAAATAAAATTCTTTACCACATACAAGACAAACAGCACAAAAGTGAAAGGGCAGTGATGCAGATTGGATAGGCTTACAGAGTAATTGAATTAAGGCTTGTGGGCCACATATGACCACAAAGCAGGTCTATGGCTCAGGCCTGCTGAATGGAGGTGGCTGGCCTGTCAATAAAGACCCTTTAAACTGGTTAAATGCATCATAAGCGTGTGCAGAGAGCTTTCTAGCTAACAGGTGGCTGAGTAAACCTCAGCTGGTGCCACACAGGGCTATCGCGGTGTGACCTTCTTTAGGATAATTTCAGCTCTCTTTTTAAAAAAAATTTGTTACTGTACTTGCTGTGGTGGAAACAATTTAGGGATGAATAATTTCTTTTGGTCCCTAGAGGCGCGGTGGCTTTCTCTCCCCCTCTCCCTTTTTTCCTTGCGCTCCCTCCCCCCCCCCCCCCCCCCCCCCGGCCTTTCTCTCGGTCTTGCAACTGAATTAACATAAAGGAACAGTGACAACAGCAAGCTGAAAAGCATAGCTGGTGGGAGGATTAAGTATATCATTGAAAGGAATTATGTTGTAAATGACTGGGAGGGGTAGGGGCTTCTGTTCCTTGGTCCCATCTGGTCCTTAAAGAATACCTTGTTGTAATTACCCCCAGATGGTTTGTGCTCCACTGGGGTCTGGACAGCCAGGTGCCACTGTGCCCTGCTGGGTGTGATATTCATTGCTACATGCAGTGACAAAAATGGACTTTATTGAAACCTAATTTCTTCCAGGGTATTACACAAATATGAAATGAACCTAGCTCATCGAGAGAGAGCTTTGTTTATTTCCAAACCGAAACAGTCTCACCTAAGACAAGGCTGCCTGGTTATCTTACTTTTAACAACTATCCTAAAAGGAAGCAAAAACAGTTCACAATGTGTGCTGGATTTAATTCAGCATTTTAAAATAATGGAACCAGTCGACATCAATGGCAGGTTTTTATTTCTTGCTGTTAGGTAGTGTTAAAAGAATAGCAAAGATTTTCAAGACAATGTTCTGATCATTTTATTATTAAATTGACAGTAAATAAATTATAGTATATCCAAGTTTAAACATATTTTGATATTAGTGAGCAAATATTTACAGAACTCAAAATTTAATCACACACTATTCATTATAAAATATGCCTCACCACTTAATTTAAGAAACAAGTTTGAACATTTTTGTGTTGTACTTTGATATTATCATAGAAAAATAAGAAATTAAAAATAAATATTGAAAAACATAGCTTTTGACAAATACAAAGATGGAATTTTGCAAAATTATGCTTACTCTAAGTTTCTATCAGGAAACTTCACTTTTAATTTTTTACATGTTTAATATATTTTAAAAACAGCAGTAACCTGAAAATAAAAATTAAAAGTTGTAATTGTACAGTTCAGTTATATTTAGTTTATTTTATTCTAATTATATTTGCAATAAGTCTAATAATTCTTACTTGATAAATTACAAAACAGAATATCTTTTAAGTCTTGCTAATTTTAAAAGCGAAATGTTTATCTATTCCATGACTTTCCTATTATAATTTTGCATGGATTCACACTTCAGCAGTTACTCAAATGTATTACTTTAAATCATTAATTTTTTCAATGTAGAATTTAGAAATTTAATAGGAAAATCAAACAAGAATTAGACTGGAGAGCAGAAAATCAATGCACTCGATCATTCTTTTCTCTTGCTAGTTATAAATTTTACATGGTGTAAAGAAAATATAAACAGTGCTAATCTTCATGAGGTTATCTTCCTTTAATGTATTTGAGCAACATGAGTTAAACTATGAAAATGTTGGCTAAAAACAAAACAAAATAAAAATGCCTCTTGCTGCAGATTGAAGAGGGAGTAAAATACACAAACGATCCAAGAGAGGGAAATGATTTTAAAGACTGACAACTTCCGTGTTAAGAGCACTGGTTCTGCAACACCGAACTTTGTCGCCGAGAAGAGTAAGTTTTATGTACCTTGTAAATACGGTTTCGACGTAAAAGTCTTTCTGTCTATAAATACAGACCCAAGATTCTGTTCAAGCTTTACTGTATTTGGGGGGCAAAATAATTTTATTAGTATCTACAATATATATACAAGGAAGGCGGTGAGAGGAGGTGCAGGAAATCTGGGAAAAGGACCGGAAGATCTGAGCTCTAGCTCCAGCCTGGTGCTCAGAGCTCTGTGTTCTTGGGCATCCATTTAAATTCCAGAAACTTCCTCTTTTGCAAAATAACTGTGAAAGAGCTTGGCTGCAAGATCAGATCTGGGTGTTTAAAAATATGTGTGTTTGATGAAATTGTGGACAGAGCCCAGGGACTAGCCAAGCATTCATGGTTAGGACTCAGAAGAGAAAAAAGAAAAAGAAGAAGTTAGCAGGAGGGGAAGAATGAAGGGAAGTAAGTCGGAGGGGGAGACGAACCATGAGAGACGATGGACCCTGAGAAACAAACTGAGGGTTCTAGAGGGGAGGGGGGCGGGGGGATGAGTTAGCCTGGTGATGGGTATTAAAGAGGGCACATCCTGCGTGGAGCACTGGGTGTTATGCACAAACAATGAATCATGGAACACTACATCAAGAACTAATGATGTAATATATGGTGATGAACATAACAATAAAAAAATTAAAAAAAAAAAAGAAGAGAACAGGTTAGATGGAACAGAGGAAGACATTTAAGACCAGGGAGAAATAGTAGTGGGAGCTGGAGGTTTTAACTATGAGTTAAATGGCATTCTTAAGTATTACACCAAGTTCTTTCAGTTTCTGAGACATTTTGGTACACTTCTTTATTATTATATTATCATATAGTTATATATGTTATATATTATATACAAATATAATTATTATATGTAAATATAATTATGTTATTATAATTATAATTACAAATTATACACACAGGGGAGTGCTATTCAGCTGTAAAAAGGAAGGAAATCTTGCCATTTGTCATAATATGGCAAGATGGTGACAATATGACAATATGATGAACCTTGAGGGTATTATGCTTAGCGAGACAGGCCAGGGAGACAAATATTGTATGATATCACTTACATTGAAATCTAAAAAAGCCAAACTCATAGAAACAGAATGGAATGGTGGTTACCAGGGGCTAGGACGTGGGGGGATCGGGAAGAAGTTGTGAAAGGGTATAAACTTGCAACTAGAAGATGAACAAGTTCTGGAGATCTAATGCACAGCATGGCAATTATAGTCAACAATACTATTGGATACACTTCAAATTGCTAAGAGATTACATCTTAAATGTTCTCGCCACAGAAAAGATAACAGTGGTAATCATATTGCAATATATAAATGCTTCAGAGCAACACATTGTGTACCTTAAACTTGCACAATATTATTTGTCAATTATATCTCCATAAAACAAATTTCTAAGCCAAATGATTCACATAGGATTCCGGAAAAATCATATACTTCATGAATTAGCACACCTAACTTGTTACACAAACCACGTGAAAAGGGGAGGGAGACAGATCAGTAAGAAGAAATGCCACCCCAAAAGTGCTTTCCTGGATTAAAATGTGAATTTAGATTTGATTATGGCTTTTCTGGATCCCTTGCTAAAATGTAAAATTTTCTAAAATGTCAAAAGTTTTCTTCTAACCTTGAAAGGGGAGATTGTGGCTGAGGGTTCTAGATCCACAGAGCAGTCACATATTTCCTCCCATTTCACAATTCTGTTAGAAGCACCCTAACACTCTAGTAATCTGCAAAAAAGAAAAAAGAAGAAAAAAAACTTTACCTAGATAGTTGCTATTGCCTTATTTTTTTTTTAAAGATTTATTTATTTCTTTGAGAGAGAGAGAGTGTGTATGGGCAAGCAGGGGCAGGGACAGAGGGAGGGAGAAAATTTCAAGCGGACTCCCTGCTGAGTGCAGAGCCAGACACAGGGAGTCTGAGATCATGACCCTGAGATCATCACCCTGAGATCATGACCTAAGCTGAAACCAAGAGTCTCACGCTGAACCAACTGAGCCACCCAGGTACACCTCGCCATTGCCTTCTAACTGGTCTTTCTGTCTCAACTATTATCTTCTTCCAGGCCTCCCTTTATTTTTTCTGGAATTAATTTTTCTAAACTACAAACTAATTCTCCATTCCCTTTCACAGTATGTAAGTTCAAGCTCTTAAACAGACCTTATCAAGCCCTTGGGCTTCTGGCTTCTTCCTTCCTCTTTAACCTTGCATCTTCCAGCATCCCTCCTCACCTCAGTCTTCAGCAACACAGAAAACAACATTAGACCACCCTAACTCCATATGACGTCCTGTTCTCCCCTCAAAAACCAGCTGACGTGCTCACATCAACAGCACATTGACTGAAATAGGAACCGCACTGCGAAGAGTAGCCTGGCGCCCTTGCAAGGAGCGCATGTAAATTCGTGAAGTGTTCCATGTTTTTATAATGTTTGATTCCACTTGTTTCATGTTTTTATACTCTGTGATTCCACTTTCTACCTGAAGTAGTCCAATTCATGGAGACAGATAGGAGGTCGATGGTTAGGCTGGGGAGAGTGGGGTCTGGGTAGTTGTGTGATGGCTGCTGAGGATCCCTTCGGCAAGATGGGGAGTTTCGTGGAGGGTGGTGGTGATGGTAGCACCACAAAAAAATGTACCTGCTGCCACTGAACTGTACATTAACGTTGGTTAATATGGTCAATGTTATGTTATGTGTATTTTGCCACAATTTTCTAAAACAGCTAGGATTTCAGGCTCCCTTTCGTCTGCATCCTTTCCAACCCCAGAGGGAGTTTGCACTTCCACTATTCAATCAGCAGACTGATCGACCTGTCCTTAGTGCTGACCAAGGATTATAACCTTGAACCCACTGCTGCTTAATACTCATCAGATACTTGATTCAACAACCAAAATTTGCAAAGGCTTGCCTGAAGGAAATATAGTTCATGTGTTCTTAGAAATATAAAAACATCCATCCTTGGAATAAACCACAGGAGCAAAAATCCACACAGCTGGGCCATACAGTTTTTTCTCTTGTAAAACTGCATTTATTAAATGTAATTTGGCATCATGTCATCATGGGTCCATGCTAAGAGCCACTGTAGCAAATAGCTCTGTGATATTTAATATAAAAATGCTGTTGAGTATCGTGTATTGTTCTCTTTTTGACTACCTATGAGGAAAACGTTAGTTTTAGATTGGTTTTCGTTTTCCTTGTAGGTAATATGAATATTGTGATTGACTACGTTCGCATTTTTTAGAAATTTTATTTTATTAGGTTATGTTAATCACCATACATTACATCATTAGTTTTTGATGTAGTGTTCCATGATTCATTGTTTGTGAATAACACCCAGTGCTCCATTCAGTACATGCCCTCTTTAATACTCATCACCAGGCTAACCCATCCCCCACCCCCTCCCCTCTAGAACCCTCAGTTTGTTTCTCAGAGTCCATAGTCTCTCATGCTTCATTTCCCCCTCCGATTTCTCCCCCTTTATTTTTCCCTTTCTACTATGGAACATTTTTCCATTTCTTTGTGTCTTCCTCAATTTCTTTCATGAGTATTTTATAGTTTTCTGAGTACAGATTCTTTGCCTCTTTGGTTGGATTGATTCCTTTTTTATTCCTTATTTATTCCTTATTTATCTTATGGTTTTGGGTGCACTTGTAAATGGGATTGACTCCTTAATTTCTCTTTCTTCTGTCTTGTTGTTGGTGTATAGAAATGTCACTGATTTCTGAGCATTGATTTTATATCCTGCCACTTTACGGAATTCCTGTATGAGTTCTAGCAGTTTTGGGATGGAGTCTTTTGGGTTTTCCACATAAAGTATATCATCTGCAAAGAGTGAGAGTTTGACTACTTCTTTGCCGATTTGGATGCCTTTGATTTCTTTTTGTTGTCTGATTGCTGTGGCTAGGACTTCTAATACTATGTTGAATAGCAGTGGTGATAGTGGACATCCCTGCAGTGTTCCTGACCTTAGGGGGAAAGCTCTCAATTTTTCCCCATTGAGAATGATATTCGCTGTGGGGTTTTCATGGATGACTTTTATGATATTGAGGTTTGTACCCTCTATCCCTACACTCTGAAGAGTTTTAATCAAGAAAGGATGCTGTACTTCGTCAAATGCTTTTTCTGCATCTATTGAGAGGATCATATGGTTCTCGTTCTTTCTTTTATTAATGTATTGTATCACATTGATTGATTTGCAGATGTTGAACCAACCTTGCAGCCCAGGAATAAATCCCACTTGGTCGTGGTGAATGATCCTTTTAATGTACTGTTGGAGCCTATTGGCTAGTATTTTGGTGAGAATTTTGGCATCCATGTTCATCAGAGATATTGATCTGTAATTCTCCTTTGTGTTGGGGTCTTTGTCTGATTTTGGGATCAAGGTAATGCTGGCCTCATAAACGAGTTTGGAAGATTTCCTTCCATTTCTATTTTTTGGAACAGTTTCAGGAGAATAGGTATTAATTCTTCTTTAAATGTTTGGTAGAATTCCCCTGGGAAGCCATCTGGCCCTGGGCTTTTGTTTGTTGGGAGATTTTTGATTACTACTTCAAATTCCTTAGTGGTTATGGATCTGTTCAGGTTTTCTATTTCTTCCTGGTTCAGTTTTGGTAGTTGATACATCTCTAAGAATGTATTCATTTCTTCCAGATTATCTAATTTGCTGGCATAGAGTTGCTCACAATATGTTCTTATAATTGTATTTCCTTGGTGTTGGTTGTGATCTCTCCTCTTTCATTCATGATTTTATTTATTTGGGTCATTTCTCTTTTCTTTTTGATACGTCTGGCCAGGGGTTTATCAATCTTATTAATTCTTTCAAAGAACCAGCTCCTAGTTTCATTGATCTGTTCTACTGTTCTTTTGGTTTCTATTTCATTGATTTCTGTTCTGATCTTTATTATTTTTCTTCTCCTGCTCGGTTTAGGCTTTATTTGCTGTTCTTTCTCCAGCTCCTTTAGGTGTAGGGTTAAGTTTGTATTTGAGACCTTTCTTGTTTATTGAGAAAGGCTTGTATTGCTCTATACTTTCCTCTTTGGACCACCTTTCTGCATCCCAAAGATTTTGAACAGTTGTGTTTTCATTTTCATTTGTTTCCATGAATTTTTTAAATTCTTCTTTAATTTCCTGGTTGACCCATTCATTCTTTAGTAGGATGCTCTTTAGCCTGCATGTATTTGAGTTCTTTCTGACTTTCCTCTTGTGATTAAGTTCTAGTTTCAAGCATTGTGGTCTGAAAATATGCAGGGAATGATCCTAATCTTTTGGTACCGGTTGAGACCTGATTTGTGACCTAAGATGTGATCTATTCTGGAGAATGTTCCATGGGCACTAGAGAAGAATGTGTATTCTGCTGCTTTGGGATGGAATGTTCTGAATGTATCTGTGAAGTGCATTTGGTCCAGTGTGTCATTTAAAGTCTTTATTTCCTTGTTGATCTTTTGCTTAAATGATTTGTCCATTTCAGTGAGGGGTGTTAAAATCCCCTCCTATTATTGTATTGTTGTTGACATGTTTCTTTGATTTTGTTATTAACTGCCTTATATAATGTCTGTTCCCATGTTAGGGGCATAGATATTTAAAATTGTTAGATCTTCTTGTTGGATAGACCCTTTAAGTATGATGTAGTGTCCTTCCTCATCTCTTATTACAGTCTTTCGTTTAAAATCTAATTTGTCTGATATAAGGATTACCATCCCAGCTTTCTTTTGATATCCATTAGCATGGTAAATGGTTTTCCACCCCCTCCCTTTCAATCTGGAGGTGTCTTTGGGTCTAAAATGAGTCTCTTGCAGACAGCATATCGATGGGTCTTGGTTTTTTATCCAATCTGATAACCTGTGCCTTTTGATTGGGGCATTTAGCCTATTTACATTCAGGGTAACTATTGAAAGATATGAATTTAGTGCCATTGTATTGCCTGTAAGGTGACTGTTACTGTATATTGTCTCTGTTCCTTTCTGGTCTAGGTTACTTTTAGGCTCTCTCTTTGCTTAGAGGAACCCTTTCAATATTTCTTGTAGGGCTGGTTTTGTGTTTGCAAATTCTTTTAGTTTTTGTTTGTCCTGGAAGCTTTTTATCTCTCCTTCTATTTTCAATGACAGCCCAGCTGGATATAGTATCTTGGCTGCATATATTTCTCATTTAGTGCTCTGAATATATCATGCCAGTCCTTTCTGGCCTGCCAGGTCTCTGTGGATAGGTCTGTTGCCAATCTAATATTACTACCATTGTAGGTTACATATGTCTTCTCCCGAGCTGCTTTCAGGATATTCTCTTTGTCTCTGAGACTTGTAAGTTTCACTATTAGATTTAGGGGTGTTGACCTATTTTTTATTGATTTTGAGAGGGGTTCTCTGTGCCTCCTGCATTTTGATGCCTGTTTCCTTCCCCAAATTAGGAAAGTTCTCTGCTATAATTTGGTCCCATATACCTTCTGCCTCTCTCTCTCTTTCTTCTTCTTCTTCTGGGATCCCAATTATTCTAATATTGTTTCATCTTATGGTATCACATATCTCTCGAATTCTGCCCTCGTAGTCCAGTAGTTGTTTATCTCTCTTTTTCTCAGCTTCTTTATTCTCCATCATTTGGCCTTCTATATCACTAATTCTCTTTTCTGCCTCATTTATCCTAACAGTTAGAGCCTCCATTTTTTATTGCACCTCATTAATAGTCTTTTTATTTTGACTTGGTTAGATTTTAGTTCTCTTATTTCTCCAGAAAGGGTTTCTCTAGTATCTTCCATGCTTTTTTCAAGCCCAGCTAGTATCTTTATAATCGTCATTCTGAACTCTAGTTCCAACATTTTACTAATGTCCATATTGATTAGGTCCCTGGCAGTTGGTACTGCCTCTTGTTCTTTTTCTGAGGTGAGTTTTTCCATCTTGTCTTTTTCTCCAGAGAATAGATGAATGAGAGAACAAAATGCTAACAGGGTAACAACGACCCCAGAAAAATATACACTAAACAAATCAGAAGAGACCTTCCAGAAAGTGGTCGCTTTTCTGTTCAAAGAGTTGCTGCTATTCTTTTCTTTGATCTCCTGTTGAGTTCGTAGGTGTTCAGAATGGTTTGATACCTATCTAGCTGAATTCTTGGGACCAGACAAATTTAGGTCTCCTACTCCTCTGCCATCTTGCTCCTCCTCTGACTATGTTCTCATTTTTGTCTCCCTTCCAGACACACTAGAGGCCAACTAGTGGACTGTTCTAGCCTTTTCTAGGCCTTACCTATGCATTCTGTATATCCGTTTGCTGTTGACTTCAAATTATCTATTCCAACTTTTTTTTACTCTGAATTCACTTTATTCATTTTTCCTTTTATTCTGCGTTATTGTGAGCCACCTTAAATCCATTCTTGAATCAATTAGCAATATGTGAACTATCAACTAATAAACTCCTCTGAGTTCCTACTGGATATAGCATCTATTTCTATTATTGCTTTTATCACCGTTCGTTTTTACATGCTGCCATTCACCCTGGATGCATATCTTATTAATATTCTTCTTCATCTCAGCACAATTAGAATGCCAAGGTAATAAATAGGTGTATAAATAAGTCTAGTACATGGAACTGGTATCCCCAAATAAGTCTTACTAGTTCTATTTACTGAAATCAAATTCTTTACTCTATTTCCAAAACATAGCCTTCTTTTGTTTTCTGACTTTTTCTAGTCTAATTTGCTCCTAATAGTGCTCCTTCCTTGGCCTCCATAGTAAATGTGTTCCTGGGATCACTTTTCTGCTTACACGGTCTACTCTGTCAATTTTATCCCTTTTTGTGGTTTTATAAAATTCCAGCCCACTTTCCCTAAGCAGCAGGCACATATCTAACTTCTCCTTGGACATATCCACACAATTAGCATCATTTCTCCAACCGAATTCATTATTGCCCATGCCTTGACACTTCCATTGGATTGCTCCTTTTCTGAAATTCCTTCTCTTCAAGGTTGGCATTTCCAGTGTCTTATCACCCACACCTGACCCCAGGCACTGATTATCGTTTCATTCTCTTCTCTTACTGTTCTTTTCAATAACCAGTTTGTCTATTGCCGGCTCCTTCTCATCTCAAACCCCAAATATGTCTCATGTCGTCTCTTCCAGGTCATTCTACCACCCATTATCTCCTGGGGGATTTTAGGTGAATACTGCGATTATTTCAATAAACTCCTAAAATGTATCTTTTTTTTTTTTTTTTGACTGCTGATCTATAGGAGGCAAACATTACCATGTATCCTATTTGGTTAAAATTCCTCGTTTGTTCTGTACTGCTCATGGATTCCCTTTTCCCTAGTTAGCATGGCATGGGTGGTTTCTGCCTGCTGTTCCATACCTCCCTGAGGAATAAAACCTTCAACCATGTGCTAACTACTTGTGTTTCCTTGCACACACTACAGTTTCAGGTCTCTACGACTTTGCTAACATCATTCTCTTTACCCTGAGGGATCCCTTCTTCCCTTCCTCAGCCTTCCAGGTAATGAAAGCACATAGGTTTTAAGGTCAAATATACCCAGGTTTCAGTTTCAGCTCCACGATTTGGTGTTTCTGAAGCTTAAATGATAAAGAATGACAAACACTACTGACACTTCTTTTCATGAGAATCATTATCAAACCAACCTGTTTGTTTAATTTGTGGGGGGAAAATCTTGCTTTATTGAGAATTTTAAACTCCACTAAATATCTGTTTATAGTACTGAACCTTCATTGACTGATCTTTTACAGACAGTAACATAGATTATATTCTGAATGAATTAAAGGACTTGCATAGGTTGTTACTATCAGCTATTCCAGAAAATTTAAAATAAATTGTAAATGATTAGCATTTTATTTCATATTTTAATAAATGTAATCAAAGGAATCATTCTATCTCAGACTAGTGTAGTAAGTAAGCAAATATTTTTATCCTAAGTCACACAGATTAAAATGTTGGCTCTGTGTGTGTGTGTGTGTGTGTGTGTATGTTTATTTGAGTCCAATGGCAGATTTCAAAATATATATCTTGCTTGTAAGTGTTTTCATTAGAAAGTAGAAAAAATAGTTTTATTCTTATTGGCAGGTGTATTCCACATATGTGTTTATTCTAGAATTTGCAAACTGTGATCTGTCTGATCACAATTTTCAGTCTGAAAATTGCAACCATGTATTTTAAAGGGGAGAGGAATCCTGGCACTAGAGTAATCACTTCTAGTGAGATATAGTAGGTAGAGAAATGGTGTGGACATCACTATGACAATGAATAATGGATAGCACAGAAGATACTACAAATGAATGTAGGATGAGAAGAATCAGTCCAAGAGATGCTCATTAGCTGCCTGTTGCAAAAAGAGCCAGAATGAGAATTTTCCTTGTCCATTTCAGTTGGAAAACTTGAGCTTCACAAAGAGTAATAGTTCTCTTGAAATCTCCTTTTGAAATTCTAAGCTCCTAGAACCAAGAAGATAATAAGGTAGACCCAGAAGTGTCCTCATGGGTCAAAAACAATCTTTGATAATACAAAGGTCATAGTCAGTTAAAATTTGTCATTAACTCAGCTCTTCCTTTAAGTCATAAAGTAAAATAAATCTGTTGGAAGTTAATATATGAATTTTTCTATGATGGTGGAATTATAAGGTATTTAAATTATTTTATTTATGCTTAACTGTATTTTAAAAGCCTTTTCAACAACTATACAAAAAGAACTTTTAAATGTATCTTCAGAGATGGATATAGCAAAATTCTCTACATAAAGCAAAAATATTTTCTGTCACTTTGACTATAGATTGCTAGTGATATTTATTTATTTATTTATTTATTTATTTAAGATTTTATTTATTTATTTATTTGACAGAGAGAGACACAGTGAGAGAAGGAACACAAGGAAGGGGAGTGAGAGAGGGAGAAGCAGGCTTCCCACTGAGCGGGGAGCCCGATGTGGGGCTCGATCCCAGGACCCTGGGATCATGACCTGAGCCAAAGGCAGATGCTTAACAACTGAGCCACGCAGGCGACCCTGCTAGTGATTTTTAAAGGAAGTTTCCAACATCTTAGGGATGGAAACAGAAAAAAGTATACACCATTTTACATTTCAAAAAAGGAACATGTTAAACTTAATACGGTATATTATATATATAGTTGGGGCAATTCTTGCATTTTTACTTATAAATAATTTTCTCGAATTCCATGGAAATATTTTACATAAATCATAGAATGATATTTCTAAGTCACAAAACCAAGTTTACTTTGCCTTAAAGTTTCAAAAGTTTGGAAGCACTAAGTTATTTTTATTTAGCTCAGAGCAAGAAAGGGTAGTAAGAGTAAACGGGATGGTAAGAGGAAGGGGTATTTTGGAAAGTACAAAAATCAAAATACGAACCATAAATTCATTGTGTGACCTCGTCTCACATCATAACTTCTATGTTCTCTTGGTTTCTTTAAAAGAAAAGAGGGGGATGTCTGGGTGGCTCAGTTGGTTAAATGCCTTCCTTTGGCTCAGGTCATGATCTCAGGGTCCTGGGATACAGCACAAGGTCAGGCTGTGTGCTCAACAGGGAGTCTGCTTGTCCCTCCCTCTCTGCCCCTGCCCTGCCCCCTCGTGCTCTCTCTCTTATGCACGCTGTCTCTCTCAAATGGATAGATAAAATCTAAAGGAGAGAGAGAGTGAGAGAAGGAGAATAAGGAGGAGGCAGAGAGAGAGAGAAGAACAGAGAGAAAAGACACAGAGAGAGAGAGAGAGAGAGAGACTGGACTAAAATAAAAAATGCAGTACACTAGTGGCCCCTGCAAATATGAAATATTTCTTCTGGATTCAACCTTTCAGTGTTTTGTTTATTTTGCTTCGCTGACCTTTCTTGGCCTCATGAAAACTTACTTTCAAATACCACCTACCACCTTCTCTAGTCTCATTTTCCCAGAACTTCTTGGCTGTCACTCAGCTTCTGCATCCTCAAGTGCTTCCTCCAAGAAAACACTCCAGAGTCTGAGCCAGCCGTTCACTAGCAGCACAGCTGGACCCTGACACGGCGTTTTGACATCCTTTTGAGGGGGCAGAGAAATTACCATTTTGATGCATGTGTTTTGCAGCCTCCCTCTTAGGATTTGAATGCCTCTGGTAGTCCTTTGGCCTCAGGTTATCATAACGCAGGATCAGATTTAATTAGGTTATTTTTTAACATTAAAAAGCAGAAAAATGCACAACTTGATGTGAAAACACTCACACAATATGGCAAATGTTAATTTTTTGTCATTTTTCATTCAGATTATATAGAGAGAATCAGACACACAACAGACACACGCAGATGCATATACGTATACATATATATACACTGGAGGTTCTATTTCATATAGAACAATGTAGTGTAACTGAAGGTTTCCTTTGTTCCTGTCCTTAAATTCATTACCCACTCTTTCCCTTCCCAAACCAATGTCAAGATATTGATTTGATTTCTTCTAACCTATGTTCTAATGTTTTACATACGTAGATATGTGTGTTTCCACTAATAATATATTGTATTGCTTTGTTTGTTTTGAAAACTTTTACAGAAATGCCATCATATAATTTGGCAATTTGCCTAACCATGTATTTTTGTAACTGTTTTGATGTATATAAATTAGATTGTAACTGATGTCCAGTGGTATGAATATATCACAATTTATTTACCCATGTTCCTATTGCACATGTATTTTGTCATTGTTTCTCCATAATAAATAATGCTGCAAAGAATATTCTGGTTCACACATTTAAGTGTATGTTCACTTGCTGGGCCATAAGGTAAGCACATATTTGGTTTCAACAGATCTTGTCAAGATACTTTCTAAAGTGGTTGCACAGTGTATATCCCGTTGGTGAAGAATTCATGTTTCTTTTTTTTTTAATATTTTGTTTATTTATTTGACAGAGAGACACAGTGAGAGAGGGAACACAAGCAGGAGAAGTGGGAGAGGGAAAAGTGGGCTTCCTGCAGAGCAGGGAGCCAGATGGGGGGCTTGATCCCAGGACCCTGGGATCATGACCTGAGCCGAAGGCAGACTATTAATGACTGAGCCACCCAGGCGCCCCAAGAATGCACGTTTCCATTGTTCCTTACTCCATCAGTGCTTGGCTTTGTGAAGTTTATGTATTTTTGCCAATACAATGGGTATGAAATTGCAGTGTAGTTTTCATTTGCAGTCCCCTGATTGTTGTTAGTAAGGTTCAGTATCTTTCATTTCTTTGTTGATCATTCAGATTTTTCTCTCTTGAATTACTCTTTTTAGGACCTTTGCTCATTTTTCTCTGAGGATGCTTGCTTGCTTTCTTCCTTCCTTTTTCTCTTTCCTTCCTTCCTCCCTCCCTTCCTTCTTACTTCCCTCTTTCTTCCTTCTCTTTTACTTTTCTTTTACTTTCTCCCTCCCTCCCCCCATCCCTCCCTTCCACCCCACCCCTTACTTTCTTTCTCGCTGATTGTCAGGGATTTGTCATAATAGCCTTTATAAAACCTCTCCAAATGTGATTTGTTTTTAATTTTGCTTATAGTGTTATTTGTCACACAGAGCTTCAAATTTCTATATAAGCAAATATAATAATGTATTTAAGTATGAGTCATCCCCTTGTGTATTTCTTAAGAAATCCTTTCTTATCCCAACTTTCAGATGATGTTCTTCCAAATAGTCATCCAATTTTTTAAAATTCTTTTCCACATTTTGAAATTTAGCCCATGTGGATTTATTTTATTTTACGGTTTTATGTAAAGATCAAATTTACTCTTTCCCATGGAGAAAGCCAATTGTTGCAAGATTATTTATTGACTAGTCCATCTTTTCCCCACAGAATTGTTTCCACTTCTATGTTATACAAGTTCTCATATATGCTTGAGAGTCTTCTGGACTTGACTTTTTTATAGATCTTTTTATCTCTTCCAGTATCAAACACATTGTTTTAATTATGAATTTATAACAAGCCTTAATCTTTATATGATGGATCCCCTGTCTTTTTTCTTCCTTTTTTAGAATTGTCTTGCTTTCTTGGCTGTTTACACTTTAATGTGAATTTTAGAATTCATTTGTTCAGTTTCAGTAACAATCACATTATGGTCTTGATAAAAGTTGTATTAAACATTTGTAATAATGTTGAGAACTCTGTCAATGAAAGTAGTTTGTCTCTTTCTGTTTATTCAGATCTATTTTATTTCCTTCAATAACATGTTGCCATTTTCTCAATACAGTTTATGGGTTTCTTTTAGTATATTTAATCCAAGGGGCCATAGAAATTTTGTTGCTATTCTGAATAGAAAGTCTTTATTTTTTTTTTTAAGATTTTATTTATTTATTTGAGAGAGAGAGAGAACACAGGAGGGGGTAGGGTCAGAGGGAGAAGCAGACTCCCTGCTGAGCAGGGAGCCCGATGTGGGACTCGATCCTGGGACTCTGGGATCATGACTTGAGCCGAAGGCAGTGGCTTAACCAACTGAGCCACCCAGGCACCCAAAAGTCTTTTTTAACTGCATTTTTCTATTAGTTATTGCTGTTACATAAGAACATTTTGGGTTCTGTTGCTCTATAGTGATCTTGTTTTATTAGCTTATGGATTATTTTAGATGTTCTGTGCTAGAAAATTATAGTAAAGCAAATAACAGCTTTGCTTCTTTCTATCCAAAAGTTATATATGTTATTTTCTTATCTTTTCTTCATCTTTGGATAGATACTGTTTTAATGGTGAAGAGCAGCCATTTTGTGGCTCTTCTCTTCCTGTTTCTGACTTTAATGAAGATGTGTCTGAAGTTTTGCCCTAATTGCAAGTCGGGTGAAGGTTTTTTAGTAAGATACTTTTTATCTACTTAAAGAAGTACTTCAATTACTAACTTGTTCATAAGTTAGTAATATTTTACAAAATTGATATTGAATTTTATTAATTGCTTTCTTTGTGTTTACCAAGAAGATTTTATGATTTTCTACAATTTCTTCTTACTAAAAATTTTCAAGATGCAGAAAAGATGAAAGAATATGTACTATTTGTTATCAGTGCCTACTGTTTCCCTTTATTAGACTGGAGCAACTATACTCAGCTACAGCAAGCATTGGCTGTTAGTGAAGCACAGCTGCCCCTTTCTCCACAGAAATGCTTGCAGAAGTGCCTCTGCAGAAAAGTGACGTACCTCTTCCCTCTGCCCTTCACCCCTATCCCCACCCATTTCTCATATTTCCAATAGCCAATGTCTGCATGTTTTAGGCTATGAAAGGTCAGTTGCCTTGCCTCAAGGCGGACAGTTCTGAACTGTGATATATGCTTCAGAACTTCCCCAGTGGGCCATCAAAGATGGTTTTATCAGAGATCTCATCTTTGCTCAGCTCCTTACCCCTCACTGTACTGCATCCTTCTGTCTCTTACAATATTTTCCAGCTGTAGAGAACCTACTACACTGTTGCCTCAAATCCTTCTGTGGAGCCTGACATAAAACAGGTTAGCTCAAGGAATACCCAAAAGTCCAGTCGTTTACTTTGCTTTTGCTTTTTTTCTCTCTAACTTTCTCCAATCTATGTATTTACTTATAAGTGTGTGTATATTATATATATATATGTATGTATATTGCTGTACCTTTTGAAAGTGAGTTCTAGACATGATTACATTCAACCCTTTTCTTTCATCAAGCAATGCCCATAGGTAAGGAGATTTTTGAACTACAGCTTTAATATGATCACAAGATTTTCATCTATTAAAGTTGTGAATTTTGATTATAGGTTCTCTTTTTTAACTTTTTACTTTCAAATGATGTCGATTTACATTAAAATTGTGAAAATTGTACAAAGATCTCCTGTATGATTTTCACACCATTTTGCCAAATGGTAACATTTCTGAATTACTTGAGAATAAGTTAAGGACATGAGAGTCCATTACTTCTTAACACTGTAGTATGTATTGCCTAAAAACAAGAATTGCCTTCTACATAACCACGTTACAACCATCAAAATCAAGAAATTAGCATTGACCTAATATCATCATCTAATTCACAAATGCCATTCCATTTTGCCTACTGCCCTCATAATGTCCCTGGAAGCCCAGGATCCAATCCAGAAGCATATGTTGAATTTAGTTATCACATAGCTTTCTTTAATTTCCTTCATTTTGACATGGCTTCTTAGTCTTCTTGTCTTATATTATTTTGACATTTTCAAAAAATACAGGTGAACACTTTAAGGTGAGTTACTTTATCTTAATTTAAGATATTTAATTTAAATATGTTTACTATTTCGCCATGAGTGATGCATTTTTGGCAAGAATAACACAGACAGGAGGCTTTTTGCAATCAACTACTACATTTTGAAAAATTCCAGTACTACTCTTACCTTTTAATTGTAGAGTTAATCTGGGGCACCTGGGTGGCTCAGTCATTAAGTGTCTGCCTTTGGTTCAGGTCATGATCCCACGATCCTGAGATCAAGCCCTGCATTGGGCTCCCTGCTCAGAGGGAAGCCTGCTTCTCCCTCTCCCACTCCCCCTGCTTGTGTTCCCTCTCTTGCTGTGTCTCTGTCTACCAAATAAATAAATAAATTTTTTTTTTTAAATTGTAGAGTTAATCTATTCATGGTTTCATAATCATTAACATATATTTTTATTTATTTCTGCTATATTTTTATGTGTGTTTCTCTTTTCCTTTTCTTCCCTTTTATCTTTATTTATCCCAATCTTTCTAGTCTCTCCCCTGGAGTGCACATTAGACTTATGTTGGACCTTCTCATTCTAAACTTCATGCATCAGGTTTGCTTTTAGTAAGGATCTGAGTAGTAAAATCTCTCAATTTTTGTATGTCTGCAAATTTACTTGTTTTGACCTCTTTAATAATTGTTTAATGGGGTATAAATTTTCTTTAGTACTGCAATTTTCCATTACTTTCTGCCATCTAGTGTTGTCAGGGTCTCTCTAATTACATTTGTTGACCTTTTTTCTCTTGTAACTTTGATAATGATTGATAATATGTAATTTCAATACAATTTGATAGATGAGGGCTTGCCTCTGCTGGTTTCATCGATAGTATTTGCAATCTCTGTACCACAGGGACTTCACATCTGAACACTGCACAGGCCTCAGTTATCAATTTCCCATAGGTAATTTTTTTTGTACCTGGCTCTAGCTGGTAAGCTTTCTCTCTAGTCTTCTGGGTGGAATCTTTAAGTCTCCTTTTAAAATGTGGATTCTATATGGTTCCTGGTTGCTCAATTCCAGTTTCTTACAGGTTGTGGTCATGGGATTCTCTCCTGTGCTAGTGTTAAAACCCAGTCTCCCCTGGTAAAGCCTATATTTTGGCCTGATTTCCCTCTAATCCCTTAAGCTACAACTCAGACACAGTCCTTTGACCATGAGATTTTTCTTCATCTGGCACCTGAAGATTTTTCTTTCTCTTTTCAAGTTCAAAAATGAGTTTGTGTATTTGCATGTTTTGTTTTGTTTTGTTATATTTTATTTAATATTACACATTTTATGTTAAGTAAATTTAAAATTTTTTACCAAACTAAAATAAATCAAAAGCAAATTTAAAAAAAACAAAACAAATTGAAAATTGTAAGTTAAGTAAGTTTTAAATTAAATTAATATGTAGATTGCACAGGAGGAGAGACAAAACATCCTGTAAGTACTGTGAGCATTGTACCCAATTAAGAAAAGGTTTTCATAGATGATTAATAATGCTTAAAGCTAATATAAAACACAATACTTGATTTTTTATATTTTAGTCTTTTCTATGTCATATTCTTGAAATTAGAGTTACATTTTGTTATAGCAACAATGTGAAAAATATTAGAGTTAGATTTCAAAAACCAAGATAAGCTGCCAACAGAGAAATCTTATGTTATTTATGTTTTTATATTTTCCAAGACAATATTTTTAGAGTTGTTCCAATGGCCATGGTGCTTTTAGTTGTAACCACTGGGTCAGAGGTCTTCACATCCTTTACAAAACTCAAACATCAAGTCCTTGTCCAGAGACCTGGGAAAATGTCTCACTTCTCAGGAGCTTGGTATTATATGTCCAATAGGAAAGAATGCTAAATAAAATAGTAATGTTTTGTATTGTTGCTGTTTTTGGTTTTGGTTGGGTTGGTTTTTTTGTTCTGTTTGTTTTGTTTTGTTGGTTTATAAAATTGATATTGTAATACCTACTTGGTAGGTTTTTGAGAGGATTGAATAAGATAATGCATATAAAGTTGGTACCATGCATCTAGCATAAAGTAAAACTTCAACAAGTAGCAGCCATTTCTGCTGTTACTATATTAATGTCCTCCAGGAGGTTCTGTCCCAAAGTTAGCTACCCCATCCTCAAGGTCACTTCACCCCTAGCTACTGGTTTGGGAAGCAAGTGCAAAACTTAAACTTTAAAATGTATGTAGCAAGATTCCTTACTCACAAATAAGAAAATGATAGAAAGTGATCAACAAATAGAGTTCAATTAGGAATGTTTTTCAATGGCAAAAAAACAAGCATTATCAATGACCCTTTATTTATACATTCTCAGGCACATGGGATGTTTCATATAAATACATTTTCTATATACCAAAATCCTACTTAAATAACCATTTTTTATGAAAACCTTTCTAAAACACATTGTACATTTTCCTTCCTTCCTAATTAGTATATACGACATCTAAATCCCTGTTATTTGAATGATACCAGGTTATTGGTAATCAGATTATCCACTGCCTTAAATTTATGGGTTTACCCACAGAAATATATAAGGTTTGGGGCTATTTTCATTCACAAGATGGCTTCTGGTTTTTTAAGACTGTCTGTTAAATCTGTAGGGGGTGGGCTAGGAATAGAAATGAAATGAAATGAAGTGGATTTTTTTTCATATATTGGAAAAATATCTGGTGCAGAATGCTTAATCACAGTTGCTTAAGGCTGAGAATAAATGACTGGTGCTCCATCTTGAAAATTGGACAGCTCCTGGACTTTTTCAGTTTTTCTTTCTTCAAGGTACAATAACTAGGTCCTATTCCTAAAGATTCTGCATCAGTATCTGCATCTGTAACAGATAACCCAGGTGATTCTGCTACAGATGGTCTGTAGAGCAAACTTCAAGCAACACTCTCTATGCTTTCTGGGAGAGTCACTGAAATGATCCCAAGTTTCATCCTTTCCATGATGCTACATCTAGGGAGGGTCTTATGTATATGAAATGTGGCAAAACCAAGGGAAAAAGCAAGGCACCATGGAAAGAACAACAGATGGGGAATCATTCTAATCCTGGCTCAACCAGTAACTGGCTAGATGACCTTCGGTCTATTAATTACCTAGGGACCTTTCCTTATCTGTAAAATAAAGGTATTAAGGAAATGCTAGAGAATTCTTAAGACCATTTTCATCAAAATTGTGTTAAGAGTCTTCTCTGAACAGGCCATCAATGAATTGACCTTTTCAAGGTCTTATAACTGGTAGTAATAAGTAATAATATACTCAAAATATTATTTATTCTTCACACAATGTCCAGAATTTTTTATAAAATGCAAATCAGATCATATTTTTAATATATATATTTTTTAAAGATTTTATTTATTTATTTGTTTGTTTGTTTATTTGACAGAGAGAGACACAGCGAGAGAGGGAACACAAGCAGGGGGAGTGGGAGAAGGAGATGCAGGGTTCCCACAGAGCAGAGAGCCCGATGCAGGGCTCGATCCCAGGACCCTGGGACCATGACCCAAGCCAAAGGCAGACGCTTAATGACTGAGCACCCAGGCACCCCTATATTTATTTATTTTAGAGAGAGAGAAAAAGAGAGAGCAAGAGTAGGAGGGGGGTAGAGGGAAAGGGAGAGAGAGAATCTCAAGCAGACTTCATGCTGAGCACAGAGCTCCATACAGGGCTCCATCCCACAACAGAGACCATGACCTGAGCTGAAACCAAGAGTCCGACACTCAATCCACAGAGCCACCCAGGCACCCCAAGATCCTATTTCTGATTAACTCTACAAGAAGATCTTACTACAATAGCAATCAGTCGAAACTCCTTACCATGGTCTGCAAACCACCTGGCTAATTTTCAGAACCACTTTTTTCCTCCTTCCCTTGCTTTCATTTACCATCTTGACTTTCAATGACACTGATCTTCCTTTCATGTACCACTTTTCCACTTTAAGACAGGAAAATTTGCTGAACTCTTAAAATATAGTACTCAGATCTCCACATGGCTCTGCTTCATGCCAGTTAGGTCTCATCTCAAATGTCGGCTCATCAGAGAGGACTTTTAGGAACACACTGACTAAAGTAATGTAATCTGCCCCCTACCCCCAACCCTGTACTGCATTCACCAGTTTTGCTTTTCTCAGGGCACTTATCACAATATGACATTTTGCAGTTACTTATTTACTTCTATCCTGTCAGACTCTCTAGTTGAAAAGTAAACTCTGTGAGAACAGAAATTTTGTCCACTTGGCCCAAAAGACAAGCTGAGTGAAGAAAAAAAGCCACCAAAATACTTAGTATCTTCTTTGAAGTATGACATATCACAGGTCTCCATTGCATCAAATTCTTTTTAAAAAAAAAAAAAAGATTTTATTTATTTATTTGAGAGAGAGAGAGAGCACAAGCAGGAGGAGGGAGAGGGGCAGCGGTAGAGGGGGAAGCAGACTCCCGGCTGAGCAGGAAGCCTGAGTTGGGGCTCAATCCCAGAACTCTGGGATCATGATCTGAGTCAAAAGGCAGATGCTTAACCAATTGAGCCACCCAGGCACCACGCATCAAATTCTTTAAAATAAATTAGTTCTTGGTTTCTTTTAAACTTGTTTTACACAAAAATAACAATGATTTTGAGGTGAATATAACCAGTTATTTGAAATCTGGCTTTCAACTCTTTCTATGCTCAAACTTGACCAATGATCAAAAATGCAAAGATAATGTAGTGGCTGACTGCCAGTCACTGGAAACATTGGCATATATTCTTTCAAATTCCTTTCAACAGTCAACATTGCCTTGTGGTACATTTTTATAGAATTATCTCTCTACATTAAGAAGAAATGTAGGTCTTAATAATATCACTTGTACTCATTTTAATCTACTTCCTCAAGTCCAAAGGAAAAGGTACCCTTCTAATGATGAAGGCAGGCACTAAGTCTGACACCTGTACCTGCATCTAGACCTTCTCAACTCGTGAGCACTTGCCTCCCGCTTGAAGTGTTTCTTCAAGTTGCTCTTCCATCTTCATACTCTTCCTTCCTCAGACTTCTTCGCTATCACTTAACTTGAAAAGCTTTCCCTTGACTCTGCTGCCCCCTCTAGATGCCACATACTTCTCTCTTTTCTTTCTTTGTCAAAGTGCTTTGAAGGGTGGTCAGCTTTCATGGCCTGCAGTTACTTCTTAAGTCCTTGCAATCTGGCTTTGACCCCCACACCCAGAACAGCTGCAGGAATTGATCCTCTTTATGCTTAACCCAGTGTTTTCCTCAATCCTGATTCTCCCAGGGACCCTATAGCATTCAACATTATTGAACTACAAAACTATATGTTACACCGTCATCATTTCTTGTAATCCTCATAATGACCTTTTAAAGTATGTATTATTAATCCCATTTTACAGTTAGGAAAAGTTCAGCAATATTAAATGACACCTCAGAAGAGGTGGAGCCACATTTGAACTCAGTTCTTTCTACTAGATCCCATTAATTTTCTCCTCGTCCATCATTGTCTCCTCCTCCTCCTCCTTCTTCTTCTTCTGTATTCCCTATGTTCTACTTTTCATCTCTGTGATTTATTTTACAAAGGGAAAATTTGTACCTCTTATTTCCTTTCACTTATTTTGCCCATCTGCCCCCTCCCCACTCCCCCACCACTTTGTTCTTTGTTCTGTGTCTGTTTCTGTTTTTTATCTGTTTGTTCACTTGTTCATTTGTTTTGTTTTTTCGATTCCACATATAAGTGAGATCATATGGTATTTGTCTTTCTCTGTCTAATTTACTTCACTTACCATAGTACCCTCTAGGTCCATCATGTTGTTGCAAATAGCAAGATCTCATTCTTTTTTATGGCTGAGTAATATTCCATTGTATATATATTCCATGTCTTCTTAAGCCACTAATCTATCAATGAACGCTTAGGTTGCCTCCATATCTTGGCTATTGTAATTAATGCTGCAATAAACATAGTGGTGTATACAACTTTTTTCACTTTTTTCCACTTATTTATTACATTTGGACCTTTAAGAAACATATACCATCAGATATACCACTATTCAATAAAAATCTATTCTAGTTTCTGGGGGAAGCATACGTGTCACAAACTATCTTGCTTCTAGTCTCCAAGACTTTCCTAAGAGTTTATCAGAAAGGTAGGCTCTGATCTATGGGATCCTGAGCCTTGAAGTTTTGAGTTTTGATTATTGTAGAACAATTTCACATGGACGAACCGAATTCCCAGCTGTTTTCCTCCCGGAATGGGCTCTTCGTTTTGAAGTTGTCTAGTCCACTGCAAGAATATTCAATTCCTTAAGCTTTGTGACCTATTCTGTCTTTGGAAAACTTGGTAAAAAAGTAACTTTCTTTTTTTGTACAGTAAGGATGAATTTATCAGAACACACCCAATATGAATTACAACAAAAAGCAGTATAAATAATGTCTATGTGCCATGTTCATTTTAATGACTACTTCATAAGCTGGTAACTACTTGAGCAATGGAGACTATTTCTGGATCAATACGATCCAAGCTTAGTTGTAGTCAATCCTTAACACAACTCTTGGAATCCGACACTGATTAAAAATAAAAAAGGATATATGAACAAATACATACTCATACATGATTACATTTTCAAGAAACTACTCTTTGTGGAAATATACAGGAAAGGGGACTTTCGGGAAGCTGTTGTTGGGGACTGGGAAGTTTAAAGCTATGGCTTTGGTAAGCATCCCAGTGAGTTGTAGGAAGGCATTTGTAAGAGTAAATTGTGCAGCATCAAAGGATAACTCTCTAAAAGAGGTGGGCGTTTTCTCAATTAATTTAAATTCTGAGGCTTTCAGGAGTTGAGGGCTAGGAATAAGACCCAAAGAAAAGAACATCTTCACAAAGACTTAAGAAAGGGGACGGTGCCATTTGGCTTGTGATGCTAAATGGTCCAAAAGCCTTTGGTGGTGCGATATGGACAAGAAAGATATTAATACCCAAACCACATAACACCATTAAAACTCAAAAAACATTTTTTTTCATTTAAAAAAGTATTTAGAACACATAAAACAAGGCAACATTTATTCTTTCTTCTCGTCTTCCGGTGTGGGGTCTGTGGGCGGCTCCTCCACTGCGGCACTGTTGCTCTCGGAGCCGGTGTTACTGTCACTGGTCCCCTCCTCAGCCATACTGTCCACCCCCTCCTGCCCGCTCTCCTTGTCCTCAGGAGTAGACGTGCCTTCTTCACCATTCTGTTGGCTTTCCGTCACTTCTTCAAGGTGTGTCTCCTCTGTCTCCATCGGGATGCTCTCGTCGTCCTTCTCCTCGCTCTTACTAGCAGCTTGCTCTTCCTCAGGAATCAGGCTGCTCTGACTGCGTTCAGCTTGCTCTGCGGCTTCTTTCTCTCTTTCCTCCTGCCTTTTTCGAGCCTGTTCCTCTGCCTGTGCAATTTCAGCGGCAATTTTTTCCATATCCACTTCTACTTTCAAACCGCACAACCTTTTAAGTTCACTGTTAAATGAATCTGTGCTTTCCAGGAATTTCCTCTTCTTTTCCTGGTGTCGCTCCTCTATTTGAAGAAGTTCAGCTTCTAGTTTTCGCTGATGAACCATTAAGGACTGGACCTGTCGTTTGAGGACCTGCATTCTAGCTGTTGTGACAACTGAACGGATGTCTGGCACCACACTCTCACTAAGGATTTCACTGATGAGGCAGTGGTTTCTCTGGAAACGGGCAGTGGAAGCCATCATCATAATCATCTGGATCTTCAGCAGGCTGAATCCTCATGTACGGTTCTCCTTTCTCCATGTGAGACTGTCTCTGTCGACTTTCTTCCTCTAAAGCAGCTTCTGCACGACTTTTTGCATTTATGTAAGCAAGGTATGCGGGGGAATTATGATAGGCCTTCATAGATTCATTGTACTCTATCTTTTCTGCTTCGTATTCGTTTAAATATTCTTATTTTTCTTCATCAGTGAGATCTCGCCACATGCCACCAATAATCTTGCCAATCTCCCACAACTTTAGGTCAGGGTTGGAAGCTTTTACTTGGTCCCAGACCTTTCTGCTGTACCTCATGTAGGGCATCAGCGGCTTATCTGGTGGCTTTGGGGGTTTTGGAATCATAATACCAGAGGATGCCGTGACCCGGCTGTTGGTGCCCGGGTTCCCTCCCAGCCTGTAGTTGTTGTAGGCGAGATGACTGTATGGATTGTATCCCACAAACCCTGGTGTGCTGGGCATTTGTGTTGTAGGAGCTGGGGTGGAAGGTGGGGCATAAGATGGTCTTTTTGACATTTTGGAAGATTAAGTTCTCAGTTCCTTAAGAATGAATCTGAGACATCGCGGGCAGAAAAAGCACCCGCAGCTCCCGTGGTGTATACATCTTTTCAAATTAGTGTTTTCATTTTCTATGGGTGAAGATCCAGTAGTGGAATTACTGCCATATGATATTTCTATTTTTAGGTCACATTAATTTTCAAAAGCAAAGAAGCATAGAGTGGGAGTAGGGGAGATTTAATATGCATATTACATTCTGGTGATTTATTTTTTATAAAGGTAGAAGTCAACTTAGACTTGCTCTAAGTATTGATGATAATCCTTGGTAACATGAATTAGATATATTAAATTATCTATGCTTAGAGAAAGATTAAAATATATATACTAATATATTTTTACCAGTAGATAGATTTGGAAAAGATAGGTCTTTGAGTGGCCTTCTTTCCAACTTTCTATGTTTTCTAAATTGTTTATATTATACTATGTGGAAATAAGCACTTTACAGTAATAAAGAAATGGTAAATTAAGACTCGTTCTTTCATTCAAAATATGTTATTGAAATTTTATTTTAAAACTTGGTTCTAGACTTTGGGGATACAATGATAATAAGACACACCTGATCATGATCTTCATGGAACTAGTAAAGGATGCAAAATGGTATAGTACAAATAAGAAAAGAACCAAATCTAAACTCCATTGATGCAGGAAGTCTTCCAAGAATAAGTGCTACCTAAATTTAGATTTAAGGGAAGTTAACCAGGCAAAAGGAAGGAAGGAATACTCTAGGCATAAGAAAAAAAGTAAGGATGTGAGGGTGATCTGGCTGCGACATCTGTCACCCCATTGATCGCCAGGGTTGATTCGGCTGATCTGGCTGGCTAGGCGGGTGTCCCCTTCCTCCCTCACCGCTCCATGTGCATCCCTCCCAAAGCTGCGTGCTCGGTGGAAGAGAATAACCTTCCCCGATAGAGGAGAGGACCGTTCTTCGGTCAAGGGTATACGAGTAGCTGCGCTCCCCTGCTAGAACCTCCAAACAAGCTCTCAAGAAAAAAAGTAAGGCTAGGTCATATGAGCATTACAAATTTTGTTAAGAATTTGGCTATCATTTTGAAAGCAATTAATTGATTTAATTGTGTGTAAGGGTGGGGATGGTTAAGGCTCATGATCAGATTTGATTTTAGAAAGCTCACCCAGGTGCAAGAGTTGATTTTAACTCAGATGTGCATTAAAAGACTTGTGGAAGTTTCATAAGATACCGATGTTTGGAAGCCAGACCAGTTAAACTCTGGATATAACGTGTGTGTGTGTGTGTGTGTGTTCATGTGTGTGTGTGTAAATACACATATATGTAAAGATTCTTAGGTTATTCCAGTATGCAGCCAAGATGGAGAAAAACTTGATTTGAAACAGCCGAATACCTGAACCAGTTCACAAGCTCAAGAGATGCCATATTCAGTGGCAGCACATTGGTAGCTTGAAATTAGTCATGCTGTTTTATCACATGGAAATTGGCAGATACTACAGTTTGGGGCTTTTCTTTATGTCAATGAAGTGATTGTTAAACATTTACGGGATTAATAGGTGTAACATTTACTTTATTGCTATGGTTTAAAGCTAGAGAGATGAATGTTCTTTAACGTTGATTGAACTGGGTTATCAGAGGAAAAAAAATGGAAGGAAGAGGGCTAGAGAAAGAGAAGTGAGGATCCTAAAGACACAGAAAGTGGTAGGATTCAGAGCACAGGACAATGAGGGCCTTTTCTATGCCAACTGCAGAGAAGGAGAAAAGAAACCATGACAGCTGTTGAAAAATTATGAACGTTTTAGGAAAAGAAATGGACGAATCTGGCAGCTTCTCTTTATTTTGTGAAATAGAAGGCAAATTCTGTAAGAAGGATCTGAGAGGTTGTAGGTCAGAGTTATGAGGAGGTTTGAGAATTTTGAAATAGTTGCTGATGGTAACAGGAAAGAGACGTACTACTGCCAGGCGGCAAGGAAGACCTAGGGCAGGTGGCAGATGTTGCATTTTTATGGGTTCCAATCTTTCTGCTCATGTGATTTGCTGTAAAAATCAAGGATTATATTTCAACAACTTTCTTGTTGTTACTTTAAATATAGTTTTACATGATGTAAGATACCATTATAGTGGCACTTCTTTTTAAAACTTCCTTTTTGTTGGAATTTTAGATTGTTTCAGTGTAGGACTATTTTTAATAATGCTACTATGAATAACTTCAATAATAATTTCTTTAAAAATGTGTTCCTTTAGATCAGACCAAAGAATATGAATTCTTCACAGATATTAACATATTTTTTAAATATAGTCCTTGGTGATTATTTCTAACAAATATTTCTATGTCCTTTTACCAACATTAGAAAGTCTTATTTAAAAATAATAATTCAATATGTAAGTCATTCTTTATATGATTTCATTTATCTTTCTTTGACTACCATGGTGGTTGAATATTGTTCCCTAAATTCATTGGGCTACTGGAATAAATCTTCCTAAAATATTTTTCTTCCTTAGCTAGAAAATGAACTTAGCTCATATCCTTCTTTTCTTAGCAAAAATTCCTTCAGGATCTTTTTAGAAAAAATTCTAAATGTACCCATAAATGTAGATATTATGCAAAGCCCCATCTTTACTTGTAGACTCATCTCTATTTTTTATCTTAGGATATGAGTAAGACTCACTGCTTCAGTTACCACCTGCATAGTTGATGTATCACAATTCTATATAATGAGACTCACTTCTTACCTAAATTTTAAACTTACATTTTGATTCATGATGCCAGCCCCTCAGCTTGAATGCATTCTGGTGAGAGAAGAAAGCCATGTGGCATGTACAACAGACTCATCCTGGGGAGCAGGTAAGACTGAAAGTGGCACAAGACTTAAGGGAAAGAGACACGAGGTGGACATAACTAAGGGTCTGGAAAAGTATGAAAGCAGCATGAAGATGCTGTCAAATTTTGAAGGGCAATGCCATAAATGAAAGAAAAGGATGAAATAGATATTTGATTAATTTCGTTGTAGATTGTGAATAAATGTATTAACTAACATTAGCATAATTGTGTTTACAATTCTGTGATCTAATCTTATCTAACTTTTAAAATATAGTAATATATATTCTTTTCATCTGTGGATTGTTTTTTCCATTCTTCTGTTAATGAAAATTTTAGGGATTAAATAGAGTGGCTCTGATACTACATTTGTAGATTGTTTTATTGCTCTGAGATATAAAGCTGTTAGTTTTCTTTTCAGAAAGAATTTAAGGGGAATGATTGCAATATATCTGAGAATTAACAACAATTTTAAATAACTATCCTCTACTGCCTCGTTGCCTAGCTTAGACTTTATTCTTTTTTGTTCCACATTCATATCAACACATCACAGCTAGGATGAGTTGTAGCACCTTACTTTGTGATTTGAATCACGTTTACTCCTAAAACAGAAATGTTGCCCTGAGTGACATCAGCAATGCCTATAAAATATAACAAATAGAAAATAATTTGCAATTTGGGAAATTATATTGTGCCATGAGGAAGAAGATGCAAGCAAAGTAATAATTGCAAATTCCAAGGATAAGAAATCCAGAAATACAAGTGTTGGAGAGCACAGACAACTCATGTGAGAAGTGATCTCAGATCTTAGATGAGCATCATGAGACATTCAAATAAAAAAATTCCCACAGTAAAGAAGGACAACAGATCACTATGGCTTTATAAAAACAAACATTGGAATGACCCAAATTTCTTTGCCCTAATTCCAAATTCACAAGCATAACTGGAAGTTATCATGTGGATTGTGACATGCATTCCAACAAATGGAAGGATGCTGATTTTCTGCAGATAGGATAACTTTGACTCCACCTGTAAATTAAGAGGTTGGTATTTTGGTTTATTGGTTGACCTTATCTTAGCTAATGCATCTGCATACACATTTGGTAAAAGCTGGAGTTGGATAAAAAAGCAAATTCTTTTTTTCCTCTACACCACACTTCTTTTCTAGACATTTTTTTCTGGATGAAAAGAAAAATTTTGGTCATATAATTTACTCTAAAATCATATTTTTAAAAAATTTTGAGTCTATGAATTTGGCATATTAATTTATTAATCAACATACATACAAAGCATTAACAATAAGGTATTCTAAAAAATGCTCTTCCTTTGGGACAGCTAAAAATTATACCCTCAAAAACCATGGGGAAAATATTAATATCCATACTTATGAAAACTACACCTTGTAAAATAATATTGTACCTTGTAATTGAAGATACAATTTCAAATATAAAAAGTAAAAACTTTCATTAATATTGTATACTATTTTAAAATACTCTAAAATCAATAATATGCAGGGTCATAAAAATGAAAAAGTTTAATTTTTAATCTGGGAAAAGAGAAGATTGAATTTGTTTCTGAAAATAGAAAGATATATCATTCCTTGCTAAACATGGTTATAATGTTTTTTCTTGTGTTTCTGTCCTCCTTTGTAGAGTAGAATTCATTTTTAAGACAGTCAGAAAAAGATAAATAGTATTTTCTAAAATTATTATGTACTCAATGTGTCTTTTCCAATTTTAGTTATCTTTTAATATAAAGATATTTTATGGAAAAAATGACTTGGGAAAAAGAAGAATCTAAATAAATAGGGATACTTTGCCCTTTTATGAATGTGACAAAACAAGCACCAAAGAAACAATGACAGATACGTTACTCATGTCTTTTCCTTAGACATGGATTGTTGAAAATCTGTTTTGGACTTTAGCTATCAAATACGTGACTCAATTGTCAATTGCATTTATTCTTAGTCAATACTGAAATTTAAATTAATGCCTTTTTAAGTAAAAATTAGTTGATTTGAATGATATCAAATTCATCTCCAATCTTTTACCTCTTCTTTTATTTCAATCCCCTCCTCTATATTGGTGGAACATTTTCTCAAATATAAATCTGTTCTCTGTATGGGTAACAAATCATGTTTCTTTTTTTTATTAATAAATGGGAAATGTTAGGGCATGACTCACCTCAAACTTCTTACCAATGTGATTGCATCATTGCTATTATTGATGAAGATCCAACCAATCCTCCAAACTTGTGGACATGGCAATTGCTAGCCATACTTAGCCAAATATACAACACTTTCTTTCAACTATAACTATGGTCTTTTTGTACTACTCTTAGGAATTCTACATAATATTTGTTCTGTTTTGAAGATTTTGTTTTGAATTCCAAACTGGTCCTAATTTTCATTTGGATTCTTTAATTCTGAAACTAATAATATTTTTAAGAAGGACTCAAAGAGTCATAGATGTGTTCATTGTGCAGTTGTCATTACCTACAGTATTTTCAGGAAACATTCCTACAGCCTACTTCTTTCACCTCAATATTTGGCTATTCTACCACACAAATTTATTGAGTCTATGAATTACCTTCTCTTTTCATGTATCTCAACTAACTGTACAATTTTATTCATTGATTCCCAATGAATAGTTTACTAGCTTCAAAAGAAGTTACCTAATCCACTTAACCCATATTAACATAAACAAAAATAAAAAACAAATCAAAAAATGACTGAATTGCTTTTCAAGTAAACAGCTCATTAAGCTATAATCATCACTTGATTTGCATATACTTTGTAATGATAGCATAATACTATCACAAAGTAAACTCAGTTTTACTAATAAAATGATATTTTATCATAGTAGAAATGTTCAGGAAAAGAATTAATCTTTAAGATTGTCTTCTAATTTAACAAAACCTGTTTCCTCTAGAACCTTATTCTAAGTTCATTTTCCAGATTTAAAAAAAAAAAAAAAGAAGGAGCATGCTCCTTAAAGGAAGAGGCTGAGGCATCCAATAGTTAGAGATAGTTAATGACCATATACCATAGAGACTCAAATCCTTTTGCTGTAGACAGGGGGGAAAAGTGATATGTTAAAACTATGGTTTTAATTTTCTTTTATGGAACTCTTTAAGGAAATATGTAAGGAAATCCTTTAAGGAAAAACAAAGTATATTTGTAAATAAAATCAATGCTCAAGTTCCCATAATACACTTCTGTATTTTGTTTAAAACTGTTTCCATTTTATGCTCTTCTCTTATTTGCAATTAGTGAATAACATGCTTTTAGGAACAGCATATTGAATTGAGGTACATTGTATAGATGATGTGAAGAAATTTGCTACAGTTATATCTTAAAATGAAAGCTTATGTAAGCAGGAATCATGTATCTGGCAATTACAAATATGTTTTTAAGAGCTAATTTATTCTTTCAATACTGCCAGTTTTAATTCTTTAGGCCCAAGATATCTAATTTTGTTTATGCATGAGATTATTATTTAAGACAATTATTACAAGAGAAACAGAGAAAAGTGATTTATTTATGTTCCACATGAAGGGCAAAAATCAGAAAATGCAAAATCACTCATATTTCCTGTTTCCTGAGCTTCTTATTTTTACCCCAGACTTCTATAATTCAAAGTATAGCTGTCTAAATGTCAGTTTATTATTTTAGATGTGTGATATCTCACACTTGAGAATCAGAGTCCAGGGTCTCTCTTTCTTCCCTTTGTTTGGTAAGGAATTTTCACCATCTAATTAATATCAGGGTAGTGTCCCAAATATATATTATACTGAACTAAGAATGCTGCATTAATAGTTAAAAATATATATATAACAAATGAAAGCAACTTCTGACTTCTTTATCTTGCTCCAGTTTTTTCTCTCCAGTTCTGTGAGAACCTTCCTCATGTGTATTTTCATAAGTAATCAGTATGCCTATGCCATTTGATTAAACCCTTCAGCCATCTAAAGCCACAAATCATTTCTTCTTTCTTATTTGGGCATTTTTATCACCATATCCCCAAAACTCCCAGTCCTCCAGATTCACCATGTAGATAGAACCAGGTTTTTGATTGAAGCCCTTCTTTGCCCTCAGAATCATCAGATCTTTCTAAATCTTACTTCAGAGCCCACAATTCTATGAGAGTTAGCTGATTCATCATATCTTCAGCCAGCCACTGCTCTAAACCAAGAATGTGTCCCTGTGTAACAGCCTCTGAGCCACTCTTCTCTCTTTTTTGCCTCAGTAATAAACCCACCTTGGAATATACTGACTTTGTTCATCAATTTTAGCACTAGCTCTGCACCTTCCCTTATAAAACTCTGCAAGAGTTGTTTCAGCCAGTTTCTTCTATTTTCCAACACAGCATGTTCATTCTCATCTCTCCTATGGTCATGTAAGTCTTCATGGCTTCTTTCCACTGTCTCTTTTCTATGCCCTGTTATTTGTGAATTTCAATCCCAATCATCTTCTCCTAAGTATTACCATGGCATGATGATCTTGATTTATCTTAAATGTCCTCATTAATCTATGGAGTTTGGGCTATACCATTACATACTCACTTCCTTTGGACTCATCTACCAGGGGCTAAAATTTAGTTTATTTCCTTTATGAGAGTCTTCCTTAGAGGAGAAATCTAGACCCAGAATAAATTATAGGCATCATTAGTATGAAGATATACTTAAATTCATGAAAATGGGTGAAATCTCCAAGAAAAAGATGTAGAAAAAATAAGAAGACTCAGTAATGAGCACTAAGTAATTCAAACATTTAGAGGCAAAAGAAAAGGAATAAGAAAGAGGACCATAGGGAGTAGCCTTTGAGTTGAGGAAAACCAGGAAAGCATTGTTATGAAAGTTAAAAGGAGGCAGTATTTCAAGAAGGAGGGAGTGGGTGAAGCTGGTGAAGATCGCTGAAAGTGTGGGTAAAATATAAATCAGAAAGTAGTCTATTAAAATAGGTCACTGGACATCCTTGCGATCTTGATAAGGGCAGTTTCAGTGAAATTATGTGGTGAAAATCACTCTGCAGTGGGTTGAGGTATGGGAGGTGAAGACATGTAAGCAGCTAATGTACACAATTCTTATAAAAGTTTAACTTTGAAGGGGCACAGAGAAATGAGATTATAGGTGAGGAAAAGGGATGCATTTTTATTTATGATGGGAGATTCTAGACTATGTTTATATGTTGATGGGAATGATCTATTGGAAGGCAAAAGAGGAGATAACTAAAGGAGCAAGAATTTCTGCAAGAAAAGGGGCTACGAATTGGAGGAGGAAGGTAATAGTTTGCATTTTTTCCTGGGCTAAGGCAATATTCCTCAGTTGAAATAAGAGGAAAACAAAAGAAGATAGATATCACTATAGTTCAGACTTTAGATCTGGTGGAGAAGACAAGTGGCATTGCCTCTAAAATGACTTCTATTTTCTCGATAAAATATGAAATGAAGTCATCAGCTGATAATGAAGGGGGATGAGGTATGTTTGAAGAGGGGAAAATACAGGCTTTTAGGGAGTAGGAAAAGCAAGCTTGCTCTAGAAACATGGTAAGAGAGCTGGGCATTATTGAGTGTCAATTTGATCTTTGAGTTTTCAAGTGAAACCAGCCAGCTTCAACTGGGTGATTTTCTCCAGCAGTATCTACCTGCTCCAATGAAGGCATAAAAAAGGCTTTGAGAAGATATCGTAGGCATTTTTCACAACTGACGTTTTGCAAGACAAGCACAACTATGGGAGAGAAATCAAGGAAGTGGAGAGTATTTACAAGGTAGTGTTAGAACGATAGATCTTAGACTTTAGGCTGGATAAGGGTGAACATGGAGCCAAGAGTGGCAGAGGATAATGAGAAAGGGTGAGAAAGTACTGGAAACTTCATGAGACAGAAGAATGAGAGTGGTGTGTGTGCTTAAGCAAATGGCCTAGGAATTATAAATTCATAATGCAGATTTTAGGAGTTAAGTATCTGTTTATGACAAAGTACAGGATCAGAAAGTGGGAATAAATTGCTTAGGCAGAATGAAGCAAAAGGTAAATAGAGGGAATGAGGCCAAGGAACTGGGTTTCTAAAGTGTTGGTATATTGATCTCTGTGGATTTTCAAATCACCAAAATGATGGAGGGGTTTGGAAATATTTGAAGATAGTGAAGTTATTGATCAAATATTTAATGGATAATGAAATGTGTGAAAGCTTATAATAGGGAAGAAGATGGTAAAGTCGTAGGGTAGAAGCCTCAAGTACCCCAGCAGAAATAGTAATGGTAGCAATGATCTGGAAATCATAAGAAAAGCAAAGAGAACAACAACTCCAATTTTTTGGCATTGACCTACATGTGGAATAAGAGAGAAAAATA
Source organism: Callorhinus ursinus (assembly GCF_003265705.2). Lineage (NCBI taxonomy): Eukaryota > Metazoa > Chordata > Mammalia > Carnivora > Otariidae > Callorhinus > Callorhinus ursinus. The sequence goes on from NW_027397065.1 coordinate 56,384,154, forward strand.
GTCTTTACTTAAGAGAACAGCAGGGAAAGTTGAGTTTTCTCAGGAATGCAAAATACAGTTAGGGTAGAAATGTTTTCCAACATTCAGATTATTTACTCTTCCTAAAACGGGGAAGGAAAAAAAATGATTCATAATGTAATTGTAATGGAAGTCTTTGCTCTTATTACAGATGAAATGGAAGCTGCCAATGAGTAAAAGAAGATTCGTGTATTAGTTTTCTGCTGCTGCATAACAAATTACCAGAAATTTAATGTCTTTAAACAACATCCATGTACTGGCTCACAGTTCTGTAGGTCACATATGGCATGGGATCCCTGGGTCCCCTATAGGGGTTGAGTTGTCATCTAGAGGCTCTGGTAAAGAATCTGCTTACAAACTCATTTCTGGTTGTTGGCCAAATTCAGTTCCTTATGGTTGTAGGACTGAAGTCTGTTTCTTTGCTGGCTGTCAACCAGAGATTGCTTTCAAATCCTAGAAGCCAACTGCATTCTTTGCACTTAGCCCCATTCACTTTCAAGTCAGTAATGAGATGTCAAATTCTTTTCAAGTTTACAGTCTCTGACTTCCTCTTCTACTCCCAACCAGAGAAAATTCTGCATTTAACAGGTTCGTGTAATTAGGTTAGCTAAACCCATCTAAATAATCTCTTCTTACTGTTCCCTGTGCCCTGTGACATAAACTAATCGTGGGAGAAACAACCCATTATATTCAGGGGAACATCTTAGAATTCTTGGTAGGCAGCAAGAACTGTGACATTGGCAACTGAGATGATAGATTTTCCTGGAGAAAATGATCAGGTGAATCTGGTCTCTGAAGGCTTCTCATTACTTCCGACACAAAATGAATCTTTTAACATGAAACAAACACCAGGCTTTTCATGACTAACTCCCAGATATTTGTTCAGCCTCATCCCTCTAATTTCTCTTATGTTGCCCCTACATGGCACCTATCCCAGAATACCTCCATTTCCTCAGTTATGCCATGTTCTCTCAGGCCAGTTAGCAAAAGAACAAATTTGGAAAAGCTACCATTGAAGTCCTTGGGATCAAATTCTTCGTATTTTTTTATTCAACAGATGAGTATGTTCTGAAAGGACTCACCTCTTTCTCTCTCTCTCTCTTTTTTTTTTCAAATTAATGATTAAATTTTGGTTGGGCTTCGTGGAATGGCTTGAAAGGGCTGATGCTTCAAATGCTGTGGTCTTATATGACTTGGTATTTCTAGCATAGGGCTTCCTAGTAAAATGGAATACTGTGGTATATTAGAAAGGAAGTATGATGCATAATGTAGTTAAACCAGGTTATGGAGGCAGACAAAATGGCTTTGAATTCCAACTTTGCCACTAAATGTGTGATCGTGAACAAGCCATGAAACCCTGCTTCAGTTTTCTCATCTGCAAATAGTGGTAAATGACCACCACATGGATAGCTGTGGAATTTAAGATAATGTCTTAAAAGTGTCTGGAATATCATAGGCTCTCAATAATGTAAATTCTTAATGAAAATGTGAATGGGAAAATAATGCTACTAATCTAGTTTCCAATTCATAACCAATACCGCAGCCTCTGTTTGTGTAGAATGAAGAGATTAAATGGAAAGATCTATAATGCTTCTTTAATCTTAATTATCTAAATTCTATAAGCATTTAACACAGTGCTGGTTACTACAGAATACATAAAAATTTGGAAGACACAATACCTGCCTATAGAACCCTCAAATGCAAAGAGTATGATAAGGGTCAATCTCATAAAAGTTAATTACAAGATATTATGCATTACAGAAAAAGCATAATGTTAATAGGATACTATTAATAGTATAAGAATCTTAATATAACTATGTAAGTATGAGAATAAAGAAGTCTAAAGTTCTATATAAATATATACAAAGAGTAAGAGTTTGTAACTAAGCCAATAAACAGATGTATTTCTGGAAGCAGGGATAAAGAAATAAATATTAACAATTTCAGGAAGGATTAAATAACAGCATTTTGGTATAAAAAACAATAAACAAACAATGAACCCCTCCCTTAGCTTGGTGGTAAGGAACAAGAAAAGTACACATAAAAGATGGTGGCATCTTTACTTCTTTCAAATTTATAAGGAAATTCTTCAAAAGTGCAGCTGAAGAAGAATGTCAGGAAGTTGATATTTTCCAGAGTCAAACGAGAATTTGGCAAGATAGTAAATTTGTGTTAGACCATAAATAGCAGTGTGTCACTTACAGAGATACCAAGACCGACTTGGCAAAATTGAATGCCATCTGCAGAGAAGGAGAACATAAAACTGGAAAACAATTTAGATCACAAAGAGATAGAGTCTCTAACTATTCATGATTCAATATGGACAAGCAGTTCAAGAAGACAAAAACAGTTGTATTGGAGTTTGGAAAGTGTATTGGCTTTTTTCATTCATTTTATTGAATATCTTAATAAATTAATGAACCCATATTTGGAGAAGCTAAATAATGACTAAATGATTGGGTGCTAGAGACGACAAGCCCTTGAGCAAAATACTTAACAGTGTCAGGTCTCAGTTTCCATAACTGTAAAACAAAAATAGAAAGAGTACGTCTTTTTTTTTAAAGATTTTATTTATTTATTAGAGAGAGAGAATGAGAGATAGAGAGCACGAGAGGGAAGAGGGTCAGAGGGAGAAGCAGACTCCCCGCCGAGCAGGGAGCCCGATGTGGGACTCGATCCCGGGACTCCAGGATCATGACCTGAGCCGAAGGCAGTCGCTTAACCAACTGAGCCACCCAGTATGTATTTTAGAGGGTTGTGGGAAGATTAAAGGAACTGAAACAGGAAACACCTAGAGGAGTATCTGACTATCTGGTGCCCAAGAGCACTTGTCTACCTTCCTTTTCGCATTATTAGCTGTGTGGTCATGACATCGTTTGCAAGTAGAATGGAATTTTAGGGACTTTCTGAGGGTTTTCACATTTATTTCAGAGACTCCTTTACCTGAGGCTTTTAGGAATTAGTGAAACAAGTTCCAGAGAAAGCGAGTCCCACATCTTCCATCTACAAAGCTGTTCAGTGAGGAGCCAGGGCTCCTGTGAGTAGAGTTGGCGGCCAATAGTAAATGGAACTAATAAAGCAAGAGGAAGATGAGTGGGGAATCAAAAGACAGAAACCTAACAGATGAATAGAGAAAGAAAAACATCAGCTCATCAGATCAAGGACTAAACAGGAAAAAAAAAAAAAAAACAGAACATCAATCAGCATTATTCTCAAAGGGTTGCTGCGTCTGAAAATGGTAATGAAATACACATTGGAGGGAAAGAAAAATCAGAAATATACAGAAACTCAGAATTTGCTTCCTTCTTCAACTTTTACTATCATTTTTAAACTTCATCTAATCAAATTCTTTACGTAGGTTTGCAAGTAGGTTTTAAAATATAATTCATCTCTCAAAAGATTTATTTAGTACAAAATTTTAGCAGTCTTTCATGCCAGGTTTCCCCTGTAAACACAGATTATCAAGATAATAAAAAGCAAAGCACCACATAGAATTTAGACTTGTTATTGTTTTAACTTAGACCATGTTCCAAGTTTTTCTAAATGAGTTTATTTTAAGTCCTGGTTATGTGGAAAATACACAGTTTTCATTTTGCATATCTCTAGATTTACTCCTATAGAGTAAATGCTAACAGAGTTCTATCGATGTCCAATCAGATTGGCTATTATCTTTCTTGGGAATAATAATAGTCCATGTACGGTATATGAGTTATTGCCACAATCACTAATCAGATGTTTCCCTGGACCTAATTAATAACTAGCTGGGCAAGGCACATCCATATATAATTTGTCTTGGTATCAGTATAACTTAGCAAAAGATCACATAAAGAGTTGATTCTTCTAAATATCTGCTGAAATAACATATTGATTCTTTTTTAAAATAACTTGGTAAAGAAAAGGAAATTGTGCATGATTATTCGGTCTCTTGTGAAAATCACATAAAATAGCCTTCAAAAGGTCAAAACAAATTTTAATTTACACTATTTGATAAATAGCCTTGTAATAATTTTGAATGATACAATTGACTTGCAGACCTAAGAAGCCAATTCTTTTGAAGAGCAGTGCAAATTATTGAAGACATTTTTATCCTCTCTCTACTTGGATATTGATTCATTTCTATATAACAAGAAAAAAAAGAAAATTGTAATTATAGCAGGGCTGTTCGTTCTATTATAAGTAGAGGACTACCAACATTTCTATTATTAACCCCTATTGTCACTGGTTTATGATCTCAGCAGTAAATGTGGCATGGATGATACCCCCTTGGGAGTACATTTTTTTCACCATGTTTCATAAGCCATTTGTCTGTTTATGAATTATACAATTGCCAGAAACGATGTACACTCCAATAAGCTTTTGATTTCCAATCATTCTGAATAAAGGTTTATGTTTTAAAATAAAAGCATTGGCTTCAAAATATCCGAAATTCCTTTTGGTATTTTTGGTTTGTCCTTCTTATTTCCTTAATTCCCCAATCATCTGTGCAAGGCTAAATTTTAATATAAATTTAACAAAACCTGGCCTTAAGCAATTGGCTCACTTCACCCATGTTAACAGTTGGCACAGATTGCCAGGTGGAAAAGTCAGCTGCGGTGAGTAGTTTCAATTGCCAGGCTGACTGGAACAATGCTGTGAGCTTTGTGACAGTTCACTTAGCCCATTGGGTGCGGGCAGAGACCTAGAGTATTTAACACACACTTTGAAACTTCTGATTCACACACCAGCCGACTAACATAGACTTGTTTCTTAGATAAAAAGTGTTACATTGTTTAAAAAAATTGTGAACCATGTCCCACGTGTATGAAGACAGTTATATACATTCTATATCATATAAACATTATATACAGTATGTTTGTGTAATGTGTAGTTAAAAGAAAAAGACAAAATAAACACCATTTACCTACCACCAGTTAAAAGTAAAATGTAATCGAAACCTTTTAAATTCTCCAGATATCTATTACTGAATCTCCCTCCTTCCTCCAACAGGTAACCAGTAGCCTAATTTTTAAAAATAATTTCTATACTTTTCTTCACCTATTCATCTGTAAATAACATTTACTCCGTTTTCTTGTTTCAGACGTTGAAATAACTGAAATGGAGCTGAGTTTATTCTTCAATAATTTTTTATTTTAAAACGTTACTCAGTTAAATGTGGGGGGGCGGTGGTTATCCACTTTGTTACAAGTAGTCATAGCTCATTTCCGTTGCTGGATGGGATTTCATTTCTCTGCCCACTGTACATTATTTACCCATCCCCCTGTTTCCAGTTTTCTCTACACATGTCTATTTCACTAGTATAGTCCGAGCGTCTGGTTAGGGGTTAAGCATTATTTGAAATAATCGTATGAATATGAAATTTATACCACTTTAGCACTAGATATTTGAGCATAATTTTTATCTAAATTACCTTGAACATACTAGCTTCTGAATTACAAAGCCTGACAGACTTGCACTATAAACTGAGGCATTAATATTCTTATTATAAATGTATTATTTACAAATTAATCAGGACGAATATCTACAGCATATGTTACATGTGCACATAGCTTCCCTTTCATTTGTGTGTTGCCTCTTAAGACTATGGAAGCATTGACCAATAGATTCCCTTTAGAGGCGCCTGGGTGGCTCAGTTGGTTAAGCGTCTGCCTTCAGCTCAGGGCACGATCCCAGAGTCCTGGGATCGAGCCACACGTTGGGCTCCCTGCTAAATGGGGATCCTGCTTCTCCCTCTGCCTCTGCTTCTCCCCCGCTTGTGTTCTCTCTCTCTCAATCTCTCTATCAAATCAATAAATAAAATCTTAAAAAAAAATAGATTCCCTTGAGAAACCCAGTTCCCTCTATGCCTGCAGTTTGTTCTTCAGGACAATGTTACAAAAGAAATGCTTATTTGCTGCCAGTTTCTATCCAGTCTTCGGTTTTGGTTTCTAATCTTCCCCTTCCACTGCTCCTGCTTGCTCCTTCTTCAAGCCCTTACTAGCATTGTCCATCTTGTCTGAACAATCCCATCCCAGCCTCTCTGTGGCCTGGACATCACTGAATCTGATTCAGGCCCCATCTGTCATTCCAGTCCTGCTCTGGAGTTCTCTCCTGCACAAATATCTTTTGCATTTTTTCATAGGTATTTTCTTCTATATAAAGCTGTCCTCTAAATGTTTCTACCCTTCAAGTAATCACTTAGATATTTATTATCTTATTTATAAAGTGCTTCCCTTGTGTATGCTCTTATTCATCAATAAAATGAGGGCTATCGATGGCTTGGCATTATAGCTTTTATTTTTCTTGTATTTACTGCACAGCTTTATTGGGTACTATTATTATTTCAAGGCTCCCAAATATTTTCCTTCTCCTTTCCCTGCCCCCTGCTCAATAGTCCTATATTTCAGAATTTTCTTAATGCGTAGATTATGCATACTTAGAATGTCACTGATTCCTTCCTTCCTTATTTAACAAATATGCCTTGCATACCTCATATGGACCAAGCACCTTGCTAGACACTGAGGAGACAGAACAAAGGAAACATGGCCCTGTTCTCAAGCATCTCCCAGTAGGAGTTAAAGAGTCACAAAAAGATGATTACAATATAATATGGCAAATGGAGTAGCAGAGAGAAGCATTGGGCATTATGGGAACTTATTGTTTGGAGTGAGCTGGACAGTTAGGTAGTGAGGGCCAGCGTCCCCAACAAGAAAATACGGAGTCAGGACAGCTCAAATAAAACAGCACTAACATCCTGTTCTGCAGATCAGACAGGACCGCACTGACATTCTGATTTGCAGCCCTCGCAGAGATGACTTCTGTAATACGTCCTAAAATAAGACAATTAACCACAAAACATTTGTCAATATCACAGGCAAGAGGCAGTTAAGACATAAGCCCCCAGATGTCAGCCAAAAAAGACCAACAGCACATGGACATTAACCTAATAGGTAGACAGATACGTGACCAAAGCCCTGATTGGCAGGACTCAACGCACCCTGATTGCTTAAGAAAGTTCCACAAAAGAGCTCATAAAAACCCCTAAACGTAGCAACTCAAGGGGGCAACCCTCTCGGGCCCCCCTCCTTCTCTGGGAGCTTTATACTATTGCTCAATAAACCTTGCTTTGCTGCCCACCACCCTTCGTCTGGTCTACCTCTTCATTCTTCGAAGCGGCGTGACCAAGAACCGTAGGCACCAAGGAGACACAAAATCCTCTAACAGTAGGAAATTGAGATGCATTTAATACAGCAGGAGAAGTGGAGAAATCACAGAAGCGTTCCTGGATAAAAGTATGACAGAACGAAGAGGTATCAGGCAGGTGAAGAGGTAGGGACCCCTTCCTATGCAGTGGGCACAGCAGCATATTAGCTACTGTTATTAATGCAATAAGAGGGAAGACCTGGAAACAAAACATCTCTGATAGTCAATTGTAGGAATTGCTAGAAAGTCACACTGGGAACAGAGAGGCCGAAATGAAGCTATGAAGCTGGAAAGAGATACAGTGGCAAGATCACCGAGGGCCAATGTGCTAAGGGAAGGAGCTAAGGATTTTTTTTTTAAAGGTGACAGCAAGCTTTGAAGAATTTAAGAAGGAAATTGAAGAGGTCTATCATTTTAGGTAGACTATTTAAACATCAGTGAGGGCAGATATGATGAAGTAAGAAGGTTCTTGCTGCACTGCTCTGAGCTATGATGAAGAATAGCTTCTCTCCCCCCAAGGAGGGAAGAGGATGAAGGTGAAGTTCTATATCTTTCCACCCCTTTTCTTGTTTATTTTTCTCCAGAGTACCTCTCTCCCCCAAACATCTGGCATATCTATTTATTGTATCTTCTCTAGAATGCAAGCTTTGTGACACTAGAGATGTTGTTGATTCTGATCACCGCCAAACCCATCACCTGGAAGGGTGTATGGCACAAACAGCACACGATAAATATTTGTGGGGCCAACGAAGGAATCATGTGAGAGGGAGAACTAGATGGGACAGGGATGACTTCCAGGTTTCTAACTTGAAAGGCTCCTGTGTGGACAGTGATGCCTCCAACCCAGAGACCACAAGAATAAAATGCATTTAGGAAGGGAAATGGTAAATCAAGTCACAAAATCATTATTTCGTGAGTTGCATTGTGTGAAATTTCTAACCTCATAAAGCAATTAAATTGAAATGTTACTACCATAAAAGGATATTTGATTGAGAACTAAATGCTGAAGAAGCTAGCAATTATTTTCCTGTTTTTAATTTTAACCCCCCAGGAAACACTACAAAGAAATAATTCTTTGGGGATCCATTTAACCATTCCTAATGACAGTGTAGATCCTTCTCCACTAATAAGTCACTCTTTTATTTGATTCACCCATTTATCATTTTTTTTCTGTGTCTACTATGAACATGGCTCTCATGTAGTATTAAAAAATAAAAAAGAGCACTCTGATTCATTTTCATTGGGGAACTCTAGAACCCTGCATGCCAAAGTCAGCCTGCTTCCAGCATTTTTCTGACCTTAAAGATTCTGAGAATGCTTGATTGATGGGTATCAACTTGCTGACTCCATGTAAAAAGAAAAAAATTACTTGAAAGAAAAATATTAATAAAACATACAACGAATAACATTAGAAAGCATTTCAATTATCATTTTAAATCTTTCTCTCTAGTAGGGCATCTTGCAATCTAACTTGATTGCTGTAATGCATGATGAATGCTTTAATCCACTTTCCTATGATTCTCACAGGACAAGGCCAAAAGATTTTGCATGAGTTTTCCTGAACCCTTTTTCAGGATTCGAGTAAAATCAATGTCTTTAAAAGTAATACTGGGGAAGAGATTTGTGTTAGTTTGTACTAACAGGTATACAAATCTTTACCTAAAAATAGTCAGTTTGATTCAATATAGCCTGAAGATGTTACACACTATAGAGTCTTTATAATTGTTAAAATGTAAAGATTTATAAAAAATTTTCAGCAATTTTTTTTGTAATAAAGAGCAATTTTTGAACTGTGTAGTTTAAACCATATATAGGGAGAAATAACAACTTTTGGCTTATATTTGGCCCACCTTTGACAAGCTTTGACTCAGCTGGGATTCCTGAAGTTGCTTGTGAGCCTCTTGCTTTTATTTAGTAATTTAAAGTGCACCTGGGGATTTGCATAAATATTCGCAAAACAACAAGATTCAGAAGAATAAATATTTATGTCACATATAGAAATTTAGTTAGAAGGGCATTGTCTCTACTCCCAAATAACATAGACTTGAAGGAAAAAAAAAATCTTAGAATATATTCCCTAAAAGTGTTGGTATATGTTATTCCTTAATAATTTTGTCTAAGTTCATCTGTCAGAGCTACAGTCTTCTAATTCTAGGCTCTAGAATGAATTTCTACTACCATGACACTCTTGCTCCTTTATTCACAATTTTGTAAACCCCAATGGTTTAGGCCAAAAGTATGCACTTTTTTCACTGATTTTCAAATTTCATCTATTGTCACCTTAAATTCACTTTAAGTCAGAATTAAGATGAAGATGAACTCAAGGTTTAACCTTCTATCTTTTCCAACACTTCATGAAGATGGCAGCAAGAAATTTAAAAAGAAATAGGTGCAGGAAAATAGACAAATGGGGTGGGAGTCATTATTAGAGAGAAGAGCACCCACAAATTTCCTGTAAAAGAATCAAGTGAAGGAGAATAACTTATTGAATAAAACAAATTGGAGGAATCCAAAGTCTAGAAGATGCAAGAGATAAGTCTTGCCCCATATGTGAAAACACATCTTTGCAACAGGATCCCTGAGAAGGTCCACAGTTTTCCTCAGCAAATATGGAGATCGAGAATGGGTAGTCAGGCAGAAAGCAGCGATTCGTTAAAGGACTATTTCCAGAGCAATTGCTCTAGTCAGCTCCCTATCTTTTCTCCCACTACCTTTTACCTAAACCAACTAGCTGTCCTGTGTTTACCCCAGGTGAGATCTGGACGACTATTCTCTAAAGAAATTGAATCTGGGACTTTTGGTGAGGGTGCTGGAACCCCAGAGAAGAAACTTCTTCATTCTAGCATTAAAAGGGTTTTCTCCATATCAGCACTCCCTAAAGATAAATTTAGTAAGTGACATTGTCCACATCCAGAGCTACCAGGCAGCCATCTCCTCCAGTGAGAGGGCTTGTGGGATCATAGTGGTACTTAGGTCATAGAAAAGAGAGCCCAGGGCGCTTGGGTGGCTCAGTTGGTTAAGCGACTGCCTTCGGCTCAGGTCATGATCCTGGAGTCCTGGGATCGAGTCCTGCATCGGGCTCCCTGCTCAGCAGGGAGTCTGCTTCTCCCTCTGACCCTCTTCCCTCTCGTGCTCTCTATCTCTCATTCTCTCTCTCTCAAATAAATAAATAAAATCTTAAAAAAAAAAAAAAAGAAAGAAAAGAGAGCCCATACCGGTTACCTTTATTAGTTAGTCTATGTCATCATCCTATATGTGACAGATAATCAACAGTCACTGGGAAAAAAATCCGTAACAAAAGAGAAAACAAGATGAACAAAATTTGAGGAAAATCAACATCATGAAAAAAAGGTCCAAAATGGATAGGGCAACTAACTTGAAAGATATCAGATAATTCAGGAAAGATATTTTCAAATGCTAATTAATATCCTCAGAGAGAGTCAAGATATATTATAGCCATAAAAGAAGAGAATATTATTATAAAGTAAGACATCAGAAGCAATAAAAGATTTGGGGGAGTAAAAACATGATTCACAATATAAGAAGCTCAATATAGAGTCTAAAAGACAAAGCTGAAGGAATTTTCCAGAACTTAGAGCTAAACAGATGAAGAAAATGAGAGAAAATATAACAGAAAAATTTATTCAATCCATAAAATAAAATAGTAAGCTAACTGGAATTTTAAGAAAAAGAATAAAGAAGATGAAAGAGCAAAAATTATAAAAGTAATATAGGTTTGCACCAAGCAAATTTCATGGTATCTCTGAATCTTCATTTCCTGCTTTGTAAAATGGGAAAACTAATATTTTCCACATAGTTCTACTGTTGAGTTTTAAGTACAATAGTGTGGATAACAATATCTACTACAGTGCCAGTTTAATAAATGCTAGTTATGAACATATCTGAGTCTCCTTGTCCTCATCTGTAAAAAATGGAGACAGTAATACCTTGCAGGGCTGTTGGGAGAATTAAACATGTATCTATCATCTATCTATCTAAAATACACTTGATGTAAAGGAGACTCAATGCATCTCAATGAATCTCAATGTATAAGTAACTCACATTGAGTCTCAAGTATCCTTGTTATTAAATGGGAATAAACAATACCTGCTATTTAGATAACAGTGTTCTGCATATCAAGTCAGCTTTATCTGCAAGTGATTTATACCTACTGGGAAGAGAGCTCACTTAAGGAAGGGAAGAAAGAGTATTGCTGTTCACAGTGCAGAGAGATGGCTGAAATATATAAGGACCATATGACTAATATGACTAGTATCCTTACACTCAATGAGTGGTTGAGGAAACATTAATATGTCAAGAGGATAAAAGCATATTGGATATTTATGTAGATCTTTATTGTATGTGTGGTCAACAGACATAACCAATTTTAAAATAGTTCATTTTGTATTTTAGAAAAAAAAAAGATGATTATCATCAATGGAGGGTGATTTGTAGGCTGAATGCAAGCATAGTTTCTACAAATGGCCTTATAAGAAAAAGCATGAATTTGGCAAATATAACAGGTATACTAGAAGAGCCTGGGCAAAATTGAACAAAACAAAATATTAAAACACACAAATGGGAGATAAAGAGAGATACTATAATATTGATAGTGGAGAAGAAATGGATGTCCCAAGAGTAAATAGAATATATTTAAAGAAGACAATGCAGCTAAAATCAGGAATGACAGTAGAGAAATAGAATCAAAAGCAAACCGGTTGGAACTTTATGTTACCATTGGAAGACTAAGCAAGCTTGATTAAGCCGGTTTTGTGCTAGGTGTTTTGTTGGTGGTGGTTTTTAACTATGTATACATGTGTTCCACATATTTTAAAAACTATTCAGAAGGGTATTCTCTCCTTGAAAAGAAAAAAATTTTGGAAATGGAAAGACAATCTATGAAAGGAAATGGTGAAGAAGATGGTAAAAGAGAGGATAAAACTTGGCAGGGAATGAAGGAAAACAGTGAAAGAAATACTGATAGGTTGTAGAAAATGGAATTAGGACACCATTGTCTTATTTGATCATCTTCTGGTAAAATAAATAATTTTTTTAAAGATTTATTTATTTGTTTATTTTAGAGAGAGAGTGTGAGCAGAGGGGGAGGGAGAGAGAGAATCTCAAGCAGAGTCTACGCTGAGTTGGGAGCCCCATGCAGGGCTCAATCCCACAACCCCAAGATCATGACACCAGCTGAGATTATGCCCCAAGCCAAAATCAAGAGTAGACGTTTAACCGACTGAACCACGCAGGAGTCCTACAAATAAAATTAAGACAGGAGAGCCTGCACTGCAGGAGCTAGGATGTGGGTATAAATGAACATGTTAACAGAGGATCTGAATGTGCCAGAACAACAAAAACAAAGTTAGATATCCTTTAGAAAAAAGGAAAGGGGAAGGAAAAAAATGAAGCACTTGGGAAAGGGATTCTTAAGATTGAGAAATTAGGGAAATTTCTAAATCCACCAGTGTGTCAGAGAAAGAATTGGCTACGCGAGCAATTGACTACGTTCCAGAAAGAGATAAATGAGATAAGAATTAAAAACAAAGAAATTTTGAGACTATGGAGTTTTTGAGTGCTGTTACTTTTTTGTTTACTAAACATAGTTGGTTGGATAGAATTCAAACCAGAAAGGCCAAAGTTCAGCCAGAGAACTTTTATGAGTGCACAAACATGGAAAGGTATGGAAATGTTTTGTTATATTTATTGCATTATGATGGGGAGATGGATTAAAAAAGGAAATATCTGAATATGTTAATTCTTTAATTTTAGAAGCAAGAATGATATTTAAAGAGCAAATTATAGTATGAAAAAGCCCAGTCATTTCATACATACTTATCTGTATATACATATGTGTGTATATATGCATACATATGCTATATATATTTACATTTATACAGATAGAGTCATATCAGCATATAAATAGAGATATTATTCTTTCATTTTGAGCATGAGGCAAATGATATATGTGATAATTAAACAATCTATAGGCCCTGGCATGGGAAAGAGAAATTCTCTAGATAAGGTGGCACAAACCTTGCTTTTCCCTTTGTGACTATTACAGACAAGTGCAGATACTGCAATTTGTCATTTCTTTTTGTTAAAGTCCTTGCCCTCAGCAATAGCTAACAGCTATTTGCAGGTTTGGATTTCTTCCCAGATCAATAAAAAAGGTCAGGGACACTTAGTTTTAGAGTCAAACTACTTATTCATATGCACAGTTTTTCACAAATATTTTGCCACAAAACTGTGTTTCCTTTCTTTCTTTCAAACCTGGAATATAATAAGGTAAGCAAAGTCTTCAGGAAGACCAAGAATTTATTTCTATCCCAGCAAAATAGCTAGTCACTAAATCAATGACAGAAGACAATGGTGTCTGAGGCTCCACATCAACTCCATAAGCTTCTGACTTGCACCCATGGGGCACTTCAACAGCACTCTGGAACATTCAGCACAGTAAGCAAGTACAAACCTGGCCCTGAATCCATGCAGGGGACAAGCCATGGGCCCTGATGTGCTTGCTGGAAGCAGAGCCTGTATTTCCGTCTCCGACAACATTGGGAAGCAGCCGCCAAGCTTAATCACAAATATAAGAATGAGTTCAAGGACGCAGAAATGCAGAACAGGATCAAAAAGAATCGTGCCAATGAGAAACAGGAAGAGAACTCAGTGCTCAAAGTGCATATGCAGGTGTCTTTAGAAGATACACAAAAAGTGGGGAGGAGAAAAGGTCTATTCAAAGAAGAAGCAGAGAGGCAGATTTGCCATTAGCCAAAAGATGGGGCTGTAAAGTACATACACACATTAAGAACGGTGATACAAACAAGTAGAAGATATTCATCTCTATCAGTTAAGAATGTGGACATAATGTGCTCCGAGCTGATGCGCTGAACCAGTGTGATGGGCTGTGCATCTTCACATCTTGTTGCTGTCTTGTGTGACCTTCCATGCTCACAGTCACTTCTGGTCCAACACGCACACCGACGCTACACTGGTGTTCTTCCTAGCATGAAGTGAGGAAGTGGATTCTTCCAAATTCCTAACTGCTTCGACTGGGCTCCTTCTGCTGCCACATTTAAGGCTTTTGTGTATTACACACCTAGGGAAAGGATGAGACCTGCTAATAGTCACCTCTATCTTTACTCTTTTTGCAGAAATGAGATATTTTGCCCTCTCATTTTTCTGCCTGCTTTCCTCCCCACTTTATGTCCTGCTTGGGCTCTTTACATAGAAAATAATTTCAAGAGTAAGATATTTGTAGGCAGTGACCATGTTCAATGTTTTTTCTATATCTCAAGTGGCAGGGGTTAGGACAATGTTAAGGACCCTGCAGAGGCTTAAAAAAATACTTGGCTGACACATTGATTGACTGATGAGCTCATTTCAATCCTTTAAATCTGATAAGTGCAACTTTCTCAGGGTCAAAAAACTGAGTCTAGTTCTGGCTTTTCACTAACTAATTTGAATGACTTGAAGCTAATTACTTAACCTAGAAAATAAAAATTTTTTAAAAAAGAACAAGAAAACAGTAACTTCTAGACCTGTGACTTATAAGCCACTGCTTCATAGACTTTTTTTTAAGGATCGAGTAAGATAATTTAAGAATGCCTCTAAAAAGAATAATCATGATATAAGTGGTAGGTTGTACTACCATGAATGTAGCACGTGAAGACAATGTGAACACTGTGGCAAGGTATGACATTTGTTCTTTTAACAAGTTATTTGTAAATCTCTTGCCTTAATACACAACTCAACAGTGTCAAGAGACTCAGAGTAGTTTTGTAAGGAGGAAAAATCACCCATATTATCAAGCTTTAAATGGTTACGAGTAAAAAGATGACATAGTTTCCTCTCCAACCTCTAATTAGAAAATGTTGATTGTAGCTGACTTGACAATCATTTGGCCGTTTTGCCCATTTTTTAGGGGGAGAGGAATCATGGATGTAAGATAAGGTAAGTATGATATAGATTTATGGATATACTGATTCTAAAATATAACCCCGTCTTATCCAAACAACCCATGAAGTTTTCCATTAGTGACAGGTAACTGGCACAGCACCAGTTCTTGGGGTTATAAAAGTTATCCTACATATGGTAATATTTAACAACTTCTTCCTTTACTAAGAGCAGAACAAAGAAACAATGGCCTAAGTGAATGTACCTGCCTGGGTTTCAAGTAGAAAGTAATAGAAACTATCTCTGGTGGATTTAAGCAGTTAAGGAATTCCTTGAAAAGGAATGGGGAGTTTTTAAACAGTGGGAAGGCTGAAGAACTGAAAGTTGGAGGGATAAAAAAGGTAAGAAGGAGCAGCCAGTGGTAGAGCCAAATCATGCCACAAAATGGTACCATGAGGACACAACTGTCGCTATGCTGGCCACAGACCATGCAGTGTGTCCTGCCCACATAGCGGTCCCTAACTGGACCTCCACGACTGCAAAACCTCCACCTCTGCTCCTAGGGAATGCATGTCACTGCCACCACCACCACACCTCCTCCAGAGCCTCTACTGTTCTTGCTTCTTCACGTCACTAACTCTTTTTTTAATTTTATTTTTATTTTTTAAAAGATTTTATTTATTTATTTGACAGAGTGAGAGAGACAAAGTACAAGCAGGGGGAGAGGCAGGTTCCCCACTGAGCAGGGAGCCCGACACAGGGCTTGATCCCAGGACCGGGGATCATGACCTGAGCCGAAGGCAGATGCTTAACCGACTGAGCCACCCAGGTGCCCCCACGTCACTAATTCTTGACTCAAAATCTGGGGCAGGGGCATCTTATTATCTGGATCCATGGCACCTGCCTGAGCTCTAGCTGCAAAGGAAGCTGGGAAAATAAGGATTGAGACTTTCAGCTTATGGAGTGGGAGGTGAGCGAATCACTCTGACATTAGAAAACATTAAGAGCCATTAGAGAAGCACAAAGGATGAGAAGACTCCAGGGGAGAAAGAGTTCTCCGAGGTAAACTTATTAGATCTGATATTGTTAGATCTGTTACTTGAGCTGGATGGGATGAATTTCAACAGATGGAGGTGACGGGGAGAGGGCATCCCAGCACTGAGAGTGGAGAACAGGCATGAGAGCATGGAGGGAGGGCATGTATTTGATTTTATGTTTCTATCCTATGCAAGTATCTTCTGTTATTTATCTCTGTCACTTTTGAGAAATATGGGAAATGCATCCTTAGAAAATGAATCCTGAGATGTCCAGGGTCTTCTGGTGCCAATCTATTTCAAACATTATTTATCAAATTTCTTAGATATTGCTTATTCTGACACTGTAGAAGGGAGTCACTTTAGTTAATGTGTCTGGATGCCTCCTCTTGGGCCCATTCATTCAAAGATGAAGTATGGGTACCTTTCACATACAGACATCCTACTGTAAATCACTTTGCAAGATAATGTATTTAGCCAAATAACACATCACTTGGTATTGTTATTAACTCTTTCTTGTTTAAATACTCTGTCTTCCTGAATAGACTGAGATTTCTTTAAGGCAAGGCAACAAGTTATATGGATTTTCAAATTTGCTAATCTCATGTTGTCCTTCTTCATCCCTGTTGATCCAATTCCTAAGAAATTGAACAGCAATCAAGTCTCCCTTAGGGTATAGAACTGAAGCTATCTACCAACTTTTGTTTGCCTCTTGTCCCTGTAGGGTCAGAAAAGAGGCTATAAGGTCTTAGGAAAGTTATTTAGTTTCACTCTGCCTCAGTTTTATCATCTGTAATATGGGTAAAATAATACTACTTACCACAGATAGCAATTTTGAAAATCAAATGACATAGCAACAAATTAGTTCAGTGTCTGGAATATATCAAATGCTCAATAAATAAATGTTTGTGTTTATGATTAATAGTACTACTACTTACTATTATGATTGATTTCATAATACATAGAAGAATGGCTGTGACCATCTGAACTTTTCCCATCCATGCCTATGATTACTGAGTAGCCTTAAAGAAGAGGATTTTCAATGAATAGAAACAGTCCAAGGTTGTGAGCCAAGTTTTAGAAAATTCTAAGGGCTTTCTTCACTAGCAAGAGCTTAAACTTCAGTAGGCATGAGGGACCCATTCTGGCCTTGGGCTAAGGATTACAGGCATGGGCTGTGTCAGAGAAGGCTGGGGAACTAACATCTCTAGAAAGGCCACTGTTCAGCGTTTCTCCAGGTATTAGCAGCTTTATAACACAAGTCAACAGCATTGAAATTGGGGCAAAAATTGTTGGAATTGAGGGATGCCCAGGGAGCTGGCATCTGGAAGGGCCAGCAGCAGAAGTGTCTTAATGGGGGTGCCTGAGTGGCTCGGTTGGTTAAGCATCTGACTCTTGATTTCAGCTCAGGTCATGATCTCAGGGTTGTGAGATCGAGTCCCACGTCGGGCTCCATGCTGGGCATGGAGTCTGCTTAAGATTCTCTCTCCCCACGCCCCTCTCTCTGTCTCTTTCTCTCTCTAAAAAACAAAAAGCAAAACAAAACAAAAAACCCAAAAGCAGAAAAAACACAAAAGTGACTTAATGAGGAGCACTTGAGTTCTGGTGAGCATCCTAGGTTACTACTGCCTAGGACATTTTGTGCCTCTCCTGAGCCTAGTATCATTTTGGAAAACAAGCAGTGGGGCATTGTTATCTGCACCACCTCTGTGATCCTTCCCATGCTGATTGCAGGGTCCTATCTTCTCTTCACCCTGCACTGGAAACCGTGCTGGCAGAAACATGTCTGGGAAGTCTCTCTCCCACCAGGGCTATGATATCTTCTGCCCCCAGCAAAGATTTGTTGAATAAATGTGGTACTCCTACCAAAAAAGACAGTGTTTGTTTATTGGGATATAAAATGCTACCTAAAAAAGCATGTAAGCCTTTGGCACCTGCCAAGTTTGCCGGCAGGTAAATCAGAAGCAAGCAAAGCTGTTCTTGCACCTCGATCTGTTCTTCTCTCCCAGCTGCTCTTTTATATCTCACAGTTGAAAAGCTTTGGTTTCTATTAGCTTTCCCTGCTAAAATGTTAGCTCTTACTAGTGGCAGTTCACCAGATGTTGGGGGCAATGATAGCAGTGTGGATTTGCATACCACACAAGGGGGGTTGAAACCTTAAAATCTTCAAGACATTTCCTCTTTCGATTGAAGTTGGCATTGAGATGGGCACTGGAGAAAAGAGTACCCTGGACTTGGATTTTGTGTACCTTTGCATCAGTTTGGATATTTTCAACTGTGAGGCAAGCACTGACGAAAATAGTTTGATCAACAAGAAAATGTATTATCTCACGTGAGCAGTAAATTCAGAGGTTGGGCTCATAGTTGAGCCAACAGCTTAAGTATGTCACCCATGAGCAGGTAATTTTCATCTTTGCTCTCTGTCATGTTTGCTTTTGTTTTAATTCTGAGCCAGATAGCAAGACCAATGATCCAGGAATATCACACATTTGTGAAAATGTCCCAGGGAAGAAGAAAAACATCTTCTGGCTCTCTTTTCCTGAAGTGAAAAAAAAAAAAAAAACTTCCCACAAGCTCTGCAACATCTTCCTCAATCTCACTAAAATGTGCTCACATTCTCATTCCTCAGCTAATGTTAGCAGAGTAGGGTAACCCTAAAACCCATCAGACCTGCCTCTGCACCAGGGGAGGAGTCAGATTGCTCTGAGACATGCGGCTTTGGAGGAAGGAGTACATACTTAAAAAAAATTCTTTTCAGGAAGGAAGGAGAGTGGAAGGTAGTCTGTAGACAACCAAAGGTGTTTTCTATATATAATCTTCTTATTCAGAAAAAGCAACAATCATATTTTAAAATAAAACAAATGCCAGGAGAAAAAAATTATTGAACCAAGTCTTTATTGCCGATAATAAAAGACAAAGCTTTTAGGGTACCTGGGTGGCTCAGTCAGTTAAGCGTCTGCCTTCGGCTCAGGTCATGATCTCAGGGTCCTGAGATCGAGCCCCAAGTCTGGGTCCCTGCTCAGTGGGGAGTCTGATTCTTCCTCTCCCTCTGCCCCTCCCCCTGCTCATTCTTTCTCTCTCTCTCTCTCAAATAAATAAAGTCTTAAAAAAAAAAAAGACAAAGCTTTTAAAATAGCACAGGGAAACAGAGATGATTGGGAGGTGGAATGTTTACCTAGACTAGAAGAATGGCCCATGTACGAGAAGAAAAATAAGAAATCAAATATTCACTTGGCCAGTTCATCCTGCTGAGTCAGGCTTAAGGTGTAGCATTGCAATCATTTGATTTGAACTTGCTTCCTGCTCAGCAATGTCCTAGAAAATGCTGTAGGGTTGTATTTAGCTCAGCTTCACGGTGGTAGACAAAGTAGCACATTTCTATAAGCTTTAGGTAGTATAAAGTTTCATTGACTGGAGAGTAAAGTATTGTAGGCCTGCAATCAGGTTGTTCCTTATGTTTTAGTTTTGGGAAACAGTTTTTCATTGAGAAGTTCTAACCCTTTAAAATACCAAAAAAAAAAAAAATTACACCAGATGTAAACTAAATGATTTTTTTTTCTGGCAGTAAGTCATATGTTTTTCACCTAGACAAAATAAACACTATAGGCAGGTGTCTGAAAGAAAAAAGGAAATCCAAATGAATTATATTTTTAAACTGCCTTAATCCTATTTGGTCAGGAGCAAAGTTCCCTAAAAACTAAAATGCCCTGGCTTCTGGTGCCTGTCATCAAATTACTACAGAATATGCTATCATACCTTTACTTATCCTCTCAGTAAAATCCAAGAAAGATTAAATCTTTGTGGAGATGGCATCTAGGAACTGAAAAAAACAAAAGAATAACCAACCAACACAACTGTTGCTAAGTAGCTAAGAAAGTAACTCTTACAAGTTCTCATCACAAGGGGAAAAAAAAAAAACTTTATGTATGGAGAGAGACGTTAGCTAGAGTTATTGTCATAATCATTGTACAATATATATGTATATCCTATCATTATGTTGTATATCTGAAATTGATAAGATGTTATAAGTCAATCATGCCTCAATTAAAACAAAACAAAACAAAAAACTTATGTGTATGTATTTTTCTTCAGCAAATGATTTCTTAGAAACTGAAGAATATCAAGAAGCCAGAGAAGTTTGGGGGGAAGGAGCCAATAGATCCTAGAGCAATATGACCTAAAAGTTTAGGTAAAATTTAGTATAGTTGACAAGAAAAGAGGAAGGATATCAGAAGAGTATAACTGAACTAGCAGGAGGTGGGGAAGGGGCTGGGTTCTGGAACTGATTGAGAAGAGAAAAAATTATGAGAAATAAAGGATTCAGCTTGTTTTCTCAGATATGTCTCACTTACATTTTTCTTTTTCTTTAAGTTTTATTTATTTATTATTTTAGGGAGGGGGTGGAAAGGGGTTGAAGGAGAGGGAGAGAGAAAGAGAATCTCAGGCAGACTCCCCAGTGACCCCAGAGCCCCATGCGGGGCTTGATGCAAGGCTCCATCTCACGACTCTGAGGTCATGACCTGAACTGAAACCAAGAGTTGGACGCTTAACTGGCTGAGCCACCCAGGCACCCCTCTAGTTTTTCTTTTTTCTTCGACTTAAATACCTGCAGGAGAACCATTCAATTTTGATGACTACACCACATAATGCAAAATGAGGAATGACTTAGGGAGAATGATAAATTTACCATTGATGCCAACATAAGGCAGAATGTTTTATAAGAAAGGGATAGAATGATTCTGTGGAATTTTTAAAGGTTTCAGGGAGGAGGTAATGAACTTTGAAGTGGGAAAGCCATTGATAGTTGACAATGTGCATACGGAGCACTGCAAGCAAGAGGGTGGGACATATCAGAAAGAGTAAGCATCTTGTTGGGGCTATGCCTTAGAGTATTAGAGCGAGAGACGGACATTCACATAAGGAGTGGGGGTGATAAAGCAGGTGGGATTAAAGGACAAAGAGCTATGAAAACTTCATTCTTGATCCAAAACTTGTCATTGAAGGTTTTTAAGTGGGAAAATAATAAGATCAGACAATTTTAGTAAAATAATCTTGCCATCAGTGTAGAAGACAGAGGAAAGAACCATTAGGAGACTATTAAAATACTCATCGTTGCTAGCAAAAAGTTGCTGACCAAGAGCAGAGTTGGTAGACTAGAGATGCAAAAACAAACATAAAAGATATGAAAGAGGTAATATGAGTAGGATTTGATCACTGAACAGATTCGATGGTAAGGGAGAGAAAAGATGACCACTCGGATGTTTGGAGTCTGAGCAGAGGGAAGAGATTGTTTCTGGCTTTGAATGATGGATTCAGTTTGGGATGAATTGAGCTGTGCAGCGTATGCTTAGAATATTGAGTCTGAATTTTTAAAAACATTGATGTGCAAGGCTCTTGCATCGAGGTTGTCTTTAGGGTTGTAAGAGTGTGGAACCTAGGGAAGAGGAACAAGAGAAGAAAAGGGAGCAAACCTTAGGGATAAAGAAAGCAAGTGGAGGCAGGTGACGGTGGAAGCCACATCTTTAAACGTGCAATTTTTAATAGGCTTTTCCACACAAAAAGAGTGAAGCTTAACTTTCCACAGCAAAGCTTCACTCTTAGAATTGTGAAATGTTAGTCAACTGCATTGTATACTTTCAGATTCTTTCAAGACTCTGCAAGAATTAGTTGGTCTCACATACACATCAATTAATCTCAGTAAGTGCTTTTTACACTGCAATAGTGCTCTATAATTTGATGTTAGGTTCAAGGAAACCACAAACTCTATATAGACTGGTAACTTGAAAGAACGCAGTTGCATTGGATAAGGCTGTGGATCCAAGGAGAAGAAAGATTTTGTCTAAGTGATGAAGACCAGATTCTAAAATAGAAATTAGTCATAATTTGCTTGCATAGTTATTGATGTGTTGCTTAAGGATGGAAAATGCTTGTTGAAAAAGCATTCACTTACTCGGTACTTCTTGATGCAGTCATAATCAATACCATTTTCATAGTAATTGATAGGGAGATGAAACTTTCTGCCTTCTTTTCCCATTTTCCCTCTCCCTCTCTCAAATAGAGTGAAGCAAGGTGAAGGGGCAGCCCACACAGTCACCGGAGTCTGGGCTTCAAGAGATGAGGACCGTCAACTGGGCTGGCCTGTGAGACCCAGGACAATGCACTCCACATTGGCATCTGTCTGTGTGGAATGAAGAGATTGACTGCATTATGCTTCTGATTTAGCCCCTCTTCTTCATAGTAAAAACACCTTAATCAAAATTGCCTGCCATCTTCCTAAGGAGAAATTTCAGTAGAGCCCGTTATGCTTCACTTTATCCAGAAACTTTAGCATCTTCAAAGATCTTAGAGAACTTCCTTGGTTCCACAATTTCTAGGAGCCAGCAGGAGAATGAACTCACTTTCTCGTAGGACATCTCCTTAGGAGTACCCCTGCCTGCTTTGTTTCCAAATTAGGGGCTCTTCTTTATGTCTCCCTTGTGTATGAGCATGACACTGTGCTGTCATACTTAAAAGGAAGCATCATGTTGTACTCCCAGCCAAGACCATCAAGCACTATTATTTACCTGCCCACCCCACAGCACACAACCAGGTTGAATCACATCCCTGGCTGAACTAAGCCACCATGTGCCTTCACCACTGCTCATAATGGAGACAGACGTTCACATCCCTCCCTTAGCTCTCACTCATACAGCTCATGGAAACAGTTTCCTATCTTTCTTAGGAGAGATCCCTGGGGGTTTACTCCAGCAAATTGTACTCCAGCCAAACCAAATTTGCCTCATTTTGAAAGTAGAATATCTCCACAAGTATTTTCTTGATTTTGCCTTTTTTATTTCTGAAAGATTCATGAAGCTATAGTCAGGGTAATAATAAATTTGGGGTAGTATTAAACATTGAAATTATTCTCTTGCCGCATGATCCCAATTCTCAAAGCCATGAAGATAGTAGTCATTTTAGTGACACTTTTCCTCATTTGTAATCACTTCATAAGTTAGAGATATTTTGAAGGAAAAAGATCCAAAATACCAGATCAAGAAGAATAAATATAAAACCATCATTCAGAAATCATTAGCAAGTAAGTTATAAACCTTATAAGTATGCATTTTGGTATCACCTTTTTCTATTTCTCTTTTGTTTGGCTTTCTTTCCCCACCAATGATAATTTGTTCTTACTGATTGTTTTCATTCCTGGAAATTATGTTATTTCATAGTAATTACTTGAACACAGTCTTAAAAATCTCTGACAAGTCTTATTTGTTTCATATTAGGCTCTTTCAGTCTTTTTATAAATTATCTAGTCACCCACCTTAACATTTCTATGTTTTAATTGTATAGAAAACTGTGGAATAAAAGAAAATCATTATTAAAAGCTACACAGGTGACTGCTTTGAGTTGTATTTTGCTCTACCTCCACTTGTTTAGCACTGATGCAAGACCCTTGGAAGAAATGAAGTCATCAAGAGGTAGACATATTTGAAAAAGTAAAAAGAGGTCTTATCTAGAAAAAAAAATGGATAAAATATTACTAAATAATCAGGAATTAGGTTGTAAGAACTTTGGTATTCACATTAATGTGAATAAGGAAATATTCCCAAATTTAACTCATTTACTATTTCAAATCTCATGCCAAGTTATAATGATTTAATTTTAAGAAAATAGTGTTCATGTCTTATAATACTCAAATTTTACACAGATATTTTCTTTAGTATGGAGTATATATGACTCAAGAATTTTAACTTTGAACTTTTCTCTTATTTTGTATAAGAGGAAATACCTCAAAACCATGTACAAGTAATGGTTTGTACAGATGGAGAAAACACATAACAGTAACTGAAAAGGCTATTTTATAAAACCTAAAGATTATCTCTGATGATCAAACATCAGCAAGCCATGTCATGGAAGTCACTGGGTTTTGCTATAGCATGAGGTGTTTAGTCAAATAAGTTGTTAGGGGACGAATTAGGACATCCAAAGACACAATATCCTCTCCTCAGGTAAATGACTCCTTTCCTGGGGGCTCAACTTCTTATTTCCTTGAAATCCACAAGTGAAGTATGAAATTGCATGATGAAAACCGCAGAAAAAAAACTGAGACAAATTTGCAACAGACTCTTTTCTAAAGAAGAAACTTCTTATGTACAGGGCATAAATTAGGCTGGACTATAGGTTTTCCTATCAACTAAGGCCTAAGAAATAAATAAAATAGTGTAAGAGTATTCAGGAAAAAAAAAAATTGAATCCAGAGGCACAAGGAGGGATTAGCACAGGAGAGAACCATGAAACAAGCAACACAACAACAAACTTCTAGTTCAGAGAGAGAAAAAAAATGATAATAAAAATGTAGAGATCTTAGTTTATCATGATGGAGATCTTCTCTCTGGATCATAATTAAACAGATACTCTTCCCTTTCTTTATATCCCTCTGTGTTGTCTGTCTTCCTTTAGGTAATTGGATTTCAACATCTAAATTCAAAGTTTTGCTCTACCTGAAGGAGAATCTCATCATCTCATCTAATGATAGAGCAGTTATAGTCCCTCTATAGTCTGCTCATAGTGTGTGTGCATGTGTGCATGGATGTGTTTGCACACGTGCATGTGTGTGTGT
The DNA here is from genome assembly GCF_003265705.2 of Callorhinus ursinus. Lineage (NCBI taxonomy): Eukaryota > Metazoa > Chordata > Mammalia > Carnivora > Otariidae > Callorhinus > Callorhinus ursinus. The sequence goes on from NW_027397065.1 coordinate 56,408,886, forward strand.
GTGTGTGTGTGTGTGTGTGTGTGTGTGTGTGTGTACATTGGGTTGGGAAAGTAAAATTCCAGAAAGACTACCGAACTGATGTGATTTTCTTGGACATGAAGCCACAGAAATCACAAAAACCCCTCAGTTTTTCCTAATTCATCTATTTGTAAGAATTTTGTATATTGTGTCTTGTAGACACAGCATCTTAGTAAAATCACTTTTCTTACTTTGTCTCTTAAGTAATTATCTAAACTGGAATAATAATAAAGATATCATTTATATCCATATATTTATCCTCCCAAAAATCATATAGCTTGGGTTATGTTTAAAAATTATTAGTTGAATCACTATATTGTATACCTGAAACTAATATATCACTGTGTGATAACTAATTGAGATTAAAATAAAAACAATAAATAAATAAATATTATTAAACAACAGTTTTTTCTTAATGTGAATACTTTTCCAGAATTGTATTTTCCTACTGTTACAGACTTCACAAAGGGATTTATACAATTAATGCCATTAAAATTGTGACTTATCTTGTATCTTCCAACTCTGCCATATATTTGGAGGCCTATGAATCAGTATGCCCTAATATTAGCACTGATGAATCAGAAGAACACCAAGAGCTCCCAAACTGGGATGAGTTTGGAGACTATTTGAAATCCTAGTAATGTTTCATTGAAGAAAAATGAACAAGGATTTGAATTAGATTGAATAATCCTGCCAACGTGTTTCTAGAAAAGATTAACTAAAGGAGTCTTATGTCCTAATCGAGTCTGCAGAGTTGTTTTATTTGGGAGAACAAGGTTTCTGTCCTGAAAGGTGATGAAGTGCCACATAGGTGGTGTATATGCTTCCCAGAAAACACAAGAAGTCAACTGTGCACCTGTATTAGGAAGAAATCAACTGTGCACCTGTTTTAGAAGAGAGTTCTTTTGAGTACAAAGGTAAAGTGTTTTCTAAGCCTGGAAACATCTCCTTTTTTAACTTAATTTTTCTTTGGTCTAATCTTTGGTACATTCACATATTAAGCTCTGAGAAACATTTTCAAGTATTTTCTTGTGTTCTGTGGTTGCAATATAAAAAGAGGAGACAGCAGGTACAATTTCAACACAGTTCATTTTTAGAGCATGAATTTCTTCTTTGCTGTGTAAGGAGTGAATAAACATCATTTAAGTGAATTGATATTTAGAATATACATAGTTATGCCTTCAAGATAAAATAAAATGACATTCTAACACCTACACACATCAGATATACTTAGATTGAACTTAATAGAAGATAATATTTACACTAAATATGTAAGTATTTTGGTTCAAAAACCAAACATTTGAAGAGGTCATATTAGGCATGTGGTAAGTAGGATATAATATAAAAAGAATAATGGTATTCCTTATATTATAAATAAGTATGGAAAAGTGGAATATCTGTATCAAAAATGTATGATATTTAAAAAATAGGATTTTGTTATGATAAAGATCAATAAAGGGAGACTTTCTACTTTCTTAATAATAGTATTTTCCTGTCTATGACTACGTAAAGGTATTAACCTCAGAAATTCAACAAAAAATTCAATATCTTATGCTCAGGAAGCTTGATTAATATAACTAATGAGCAACTTGAAATACAAAGCAACCATAGAATTATACGTTTCATTCTAACAAGTTTTAGAATTTGAAAATCAGCAATATTTAGATATAACCAGATATAAAAACTAGTCCGGTTTAATTAAACTATATTTAGTAATACATATAGCTATTTAAAGTATCTGATTCTTTTCCTCTTTTTTTCTCTTTTTCTAGTAGGAGGAAGGATCATTTTTTAAAAAGGCACTTGAATTTCCCACCAGCTGCATTTCTCTTTGATATTTTTATTGTAAATTTTAGCATGTTGTCTGTGGTCTTTGTGCACTCATCTGAGTGTGTGCGTGTGCGCCCATGCACATGCGTGTGCAAGCATGACTTTTCTAACATGTTTTTTAAATCTGACAAGGTCATATAAGCTGGAAAAAAAAGCAAAGGGTCATCAAAAGGGGGAAAAATAACAGAACTACGGTGAAATGGCTCTCTGTCGGCCTTGGTATTGATTCAGAGTGTGTCAAAAGGGTCTTTTGTCATGCCCCTACCACAGCATACTAATTTGCTAGATCAAGTCTGTCAGAATATCGACTGGAAGTAAAGAACTACAGTGGCAGCTTTTGTGTTTCATACAGCAGGGAGCCTGTGTGTGAAACAGGATTATCAGGGGGTCATGAAGAGAGTCAAAGGATGTCCATCACTTCCCTTCTGGTAATGTAATGGGGCGGGCGCCTGGGTGTGATTAAGATGTAGGAGACCGAGGCATAGCGGTGAACAAATCAGAAACACACACATGCAAATCAGGTTGGCTACTGTTAACCACATATTTTTAATGAAAAATTCAATAGTAGGCCAAACAAATATCTAAACAGCTGCATTCAGCTAACATATCAAATGGCCTATTCAACATCTTTTCTTGAACAGCAAACCTACAAAACATGGAAATGCTTATCGTGTCTGCATTTTTCTTTAAATATCACTTTGCAATCTACAAGTGTTTCTTCTGCAGGCTGTGTGCTCCTGGCATAAGCATCAGACTATTAAATATCAATTTGGATTTTTTTTTTTTTTTGTAAAATAAGATATGGTATTTACCATGTCACAGCTCAGCCTTACCATCAACGTTGGTATTACGGAGTTTTGGCTTTTGGTTCTTTTCACTGGCTTTGTTGCATTAGCAAAATAGCTTTCTTGAAGCGAAAAATATATATGATAGAAAATTCATAGCTTTGTAAGAATACTGATGTCTAGGAAGAGGCTTTGGAATTATAATAACACAGTAAACATATCAATACCTTGTATAGGACATAGATAAAAAGTGATGTAAGAATTTTTCATAATAGAAGCTGAGATTTTTTCTATCATCTCTGTTGCTGCGTCCTTAGCATTCTGTATTGGGTATTTATTTATTCACTTATTCAAGAAATGCTGATTTAAGTCCCCACTCTCTGCCAGGTGCTGGCTACATGCTGGGGCTATAGAAATGAATAAAACAAGTTCTCTGCCTTGCACGCTAAGCAATCCTAGGGAGTCATAAAGTATTTATATTTGTAACTTTGCTGATTTCTGTATCACAATGTAGACAAAATATTACAGGAAGGGCTGGTATGCCACTGAATAGTTTTGGAAGTTTGTTGATTGGCCTTGCTTTAAATAAACCATCAGCTGGTAGGGATTAATAGTGAACTTGAAAGGTTCTAGGTTGCGTTATGCGCAAAGACAGTTCTAGCTCACTAGAACTGGGGAATAAGGCCTATTGGTCGCAAAGACTTGTCTTCCATCCAAAACACTTGAACAGAGGGGCCGTAAACCAGAAGACCTCTGGCTCCTAGCTTAACTTCACCATTGTGGGCTACATTTAACTGAGAGTCTGAGCGCCATTATCTGAAACAATCTCTTCCTTGCCTTACTAATGCCTGATGAGAAGAGCTGCTGCCCCAGTTCGTGCTAGTGAGGTTCATGGGTAGGACTAGGGAGAAGAGGTCCTTAGCTAGTCAATATTTAATAAGGCAAGAGGCAGAAACATGATTTAATATGCTCTAGAAAGAGTAGCTTTAAAAAAATAAACTCCTCCTCTTAATCCACCTTACCTTGGTTTTCTCCCAAGTCCCTCATTCTCAGCGTTTCCTGCTAGGGCTTTTCCTCTTTATCCCAACCTTGCAAAGTTGGGAGTCCTGAATTTCTTTTCTCCTCTCTGTCTGGACCCTGTTTTTATATGATCTGCTTCATTTCCCTGGCTTTAAAAATCTTTTATAAGCTCATGACATCCAGTTCTATCTCTAGTCCAGGCCCCTAGTTGACACCTCACAAGGACCTTTACCTCATGGGCCCAAAACTCATCTTTCTCTCAGTCTTCCTCATCTTGGGAACCGTATCATCAAGTCGCTAAAGCAAATAATAATAATAATTAAAATTTTTAATATAAAAATAAAAATAAATAGAAAAGAAAATGGAAACTCCTGCTTGATTTTTTTTAAATTTCCTCACTTCACTAGGCATAAGTAAACCCTCAACAAGTAATGAAGGTTCTACCTCTAATGTGTATATTCAATATGTCAATTTTTCTTTAACTCCAGTATCACTACCCTTGTTGAAATACTAACTCTCGGTTACGTTACTGCAATAGCCTCTTGATTGGTCTCCCAACATTTATTCTTGCTCCTCTACAGTCCATTTTTCAATTACCTTTTCAAAATAGAAATCCTCTTATAGGTTTAAAAAGCATTTGGACCTACTATCCTTTTGCTGCCACAAATCTATTAGGCCTCCTCTGTGAGCTTCTACCCTATTTCCCACCAACATAGAGCCTGGTTTGACCTTCCCAACATAGTTCTTAACTGTAATCAAATATTGTCTGTGTTCCCATACACAAAGATAAACTCAAAATGGATGAAAGACCTCAATGTGAGACAGGAACCCATCAAAATCCTAGAGGAGAACATAGGCAGTAACCTCTTCAACATCAGCCACAGCAACTTCTTTCAAGATACATCTCCAAAGGCAAGGGAAACAAAAGCAAAAATGAACTTTTGTGACTTCACCAAGATAAAAAGCTTCTGCACAGCAAAGGAAACCATCAACAAAACGAAGAGGCAACCCACAGAATGGGAGAAGATATTTGCAAATGACACTACAGACAAAGGGCTGATTTCCAAGATCTATAAAGAACTTCTCAAACTCAACACCCAAAAAACAAATAAGCAAGTCAAAAAATGGGCAGAAGACATGAACAGACACTCCTCCAAAGAAGACATACAAATGGCTAACAGACGCATGAAAAAAATGTTCATCATCATTAGCCATCAGGGAAATTCAAATCAAAACCACATTGAGGTACCACTTTGCACCAGTTAGAATGGCAAAAACTGACAAGGCAAGAAACAACAAATGTTGGAGAGGTTGTGGAGAAAGGGGAGCCCTCCTTACACCCAATACACTGTTGGTGGGAATGCAAGTTGGTACAGCCACTTTGGAAAACAGTGTGGAGGTTCCTCAAAAAATTAAAAATAGAGCTACTCTATGACCCAGCAATTGGACTACTGGGTATTTACCCCAAAGACACAGATGTAGTGAAAAGAAAGGCCATATGCACCCCAATGTTCATAGCAGCAATGTCCACAATAGCCAAACTGTGGAAAGAGCCAAGATGCCCTTCGACAGATGAATGGATAAAGCAGATGTGGTCCATACATACAATGGAGTAACTCAGCCATCAGAAAGGATGAATGCCCGACTTTTACATCAACGTGGATGGGACTGGAGGAGATGATGCGAAGTGAAATAAGTCAAGCAGAGAAAGTCAATTATCATCTGGTTTCACTTATTTGTGGAACATGAGGAATAGCATGGAGGACATTAGGAGAAGGAAGGGAAAAATGAAGGGGAGGAGATCGGAGGGGGAGA